>NW_004949098.1:11450313-11479883 GCF_000317375.1 Microtus ochrogaster
CTGTGGAGATGCCTGTCTCCCGCCTTAGTCCTCCGAGCCTGTGAAGTATGACTGTCGGTTGTGTGAGAACCCTCCAGCCACGTTTTTCTTCCCTTGGTATTAAGGGTAGAATCTAGTGTCCTGCCGCTATGGTACAACCCCTGACTCCTTGGTGTGGGTGTGAGCGTGCCTGCCATATGGAAACAGAGAGGCCCGAGGAGGACTGCCATCGCCCTGTGCTGTCTCTCTGTGCCTTGTGCCTTTGAAGCTGGGTCTCTGACAGAACCCGGAACTAGGCCCATCAACCGGTAGTCATTACATCTTCATCCCCATACTGCTAGGGAGCCAAACTCAGGTCTCTACTCCCGAAGCAAGCTCTCTTACCCACTGAGCCGTCTTCCCAGCCTCTTCTTGTTTTGCTTTCTAAATTCTGTTTAGTGGGGCGGGGGGGGGGGCAAGTGGACCTGTGCCATGGTGCCTGTGTGGAGTCAGAAGACAACTGGTTTCTCTCCTTCTACCATGTGGGTCCCTCTGGGGATTGAACTCAGGTCCTCAGGCTTGCTGGCAAGCACCTCTACCCACTAAGCCATCTCACCTGCCCTTATTTTGTTTTTTACTGAGACAAAGCCTTGCTATGTATCTTCAGCTGGCCTGGAGCTCTATGGAGATGAGGTGGTCCTCATACTCAGAGTTATTCTCCTGACTCTGCCTCCAGGGGCATACACTACCATATTGATGGTGATCCCTGATCTACATATGTTTTTCCATTGTTGGGAATTGAACCCAGGATCTCACACATGATGAGCAATTGCTTTTCCTCTGATCTATGTCCCAGGCCTCGTGTTTTTCTGTTGACCCACACACATCAATCCCTGCCACTAAGGTCCTGGGAACTCTTGTCCACGAGAAGACTGTCACAGTTTGACACAATCATCTGGTGTGACAGGCGTCCATGATGTCTAGTCCCTCGTGACTGTGATCTTTGTCCTGCCCTAGTCCTGGACAACATGAGTTGAAAGGCATAGAGCAGGGCGAGAGTTCTCAGCTTTTCACAGCGTTGTCCCAGCCTTGAGAAGCAGAAGCAAGCCTCAGCTACATAGCAAGTCTGAGGCCAGACTCAACAGCATCTCCACATCCCTATGTCAGAGAGAGAGACAGAGAGAGAGAGAGAGAGAGAGAGAGAGAGAGAGAGAGAGAGAGAGAGAGAGATGCTCATCAGCTAAGAACATTTGTTGCCCTTGCAGAGGACCAGGATTGAGCTCTCAGCACCTGCATGGAAGCTGACAGGCATCTGTAGCTCCATCTCCAGCTGATCCAATACCCTATGGATCTGTGCATACATGATAGACAGACACACCTGCATGAATACAAATAATAATTTCGAAAAATTGGGTGTGGTAGTGTGCTAACACATTATTGTAATCCCAGCGTTAGGACTGTGGAGACAGGCAGATCTCTAAAGCTCACTGGCTGGCCAGCCCAGCCTGCTTGTTGGATTTCAGGCAAATGAGAGATCCTGTCTGAAAAACTAAGCTGAACAGACCCTGCATTGTAACAGCACCTGGGGTTATTAGGAACTTGTATGCTTGTGTGTGCACACGTAAGTTGAGCTGAAGATGTAGTTCAGTGGTAGCTTGGCATGCATGAAGACCTGGATTTGATCACCAGCACCAAAACTACACACAAACAAATTTGGTCATTTTGACTTAGCAAGGTTATGATATCATCTGGTATTTTGAGTTTTTCTGTCCCTCTGGGGAACAGTCCTAGATTCGTAAGCCCCAGAGCTCCTTTTGGGTATAGCACCTGAACAGAGCCATCTTCAGTAAAGTGCAACCACCAGTCAGCCTCACCCCCATAAGCCAGCTAGGTCTCAGTGAAGTCATGGACAGAAACAGACACCACTAATTAGGTCAGTGCCACTGCCAACTAGACGGTCATAGTCCATCCCCAACCCCCTCCAGGCCCCTGTATGTCCCATCCAGTCCTGCACTGTGGGCAGTAAGCAGTAGTCATCTGGCTAAGCATCCTGTGTATTTAGAATAGATTCACAGTTGATAGAAGATTTTAAAAGTCTTTTCCTCCTTGAATGGAGGCAGAACTGAATGATGGAGCCAGTTTTTTTCTTCTTTTCCCTGCCCTGCCCCACCGCTGTTTTCCAGAGTGAAGCTTCACAGTCCCCAGGGCTCCGTTCAGGACACACAGAAACCTCCTGCACCTTGGTGATGGCACAAAGGGACTGTTTGCTTCCTTGTAGCCTGCATGGCTGCCAAGAAGGAAGGCAGAGGTAGAGCACGTGGGCCTGCGGCTCTCCTGGGAGCTTTGGAGCTCAGACCATCGAGTCAAACCCTTTCCAGAGCCTGAGGACAGGCTCCTCTGAACCAGTGATCTTGAGGCATGAGCGAGAGATCTTTCTCTGTTGGGACCGAGAACAAACTACGAGATGGACAGGTGAGCGCTCCTGCTCGGAGAAGAAGGTGCTGTTTGGGGGTTGCACGGTTAATGAGACAGACAGTGTGGAGTTTTAGAAATATTTAGGGGAAATGATCATATATCTTCATTCTTGGAGATCATGGGCTGAAGGTGTAGTTCAGCAGTAAAGCAATTGCCTAGCATGCTTGCAGCATTAGGTTCTATTTCCAGGATCAGACAGACAGACTGTCACACAGATAGACAGACAGGCAGAAAGAGAGATATGATTCTAAGCCACCATGGTGGGACATCTGTGATGCTAACACTTGGGAGTTGGAGACAAAAGGATCAGTTACTCTAGGTCATCCTCAGCTACAGCATGAGTTCAAGGTCAGCCTGGGCTCCTGTCATTGCGTCTCAAAACCAGAAGAATCTGTCCACATGTAGGTGGTGTCTTGTTTCCTGGGTTATTTGAAGATTCTTGTTTCCTCTTGCTTGGGTGGGGAAGGGGGATGGGGTCTGAAATTCCCTAATAAATCACTATTTCTTGGACTTAACATCAATTAATTTAGTATTCTCTTCCTTGTCATTCACTGGCTTTGGCTGATTGTCTGACTTAGCTTTTTAAATTTTATTTCTTTTTTTAAATATTTATTTGTTTATTATGTATACAGTATTCTGTCTCTGTGTATGTCTACAGGCCAGAAGAGGGCACCAGACCTCATTAGAGATGGTTGTGAACCACCATGTGGTTGCCGGGAATTGAACTCAGGACCTTTGGAAGAGCAGGCAATCCTCTTAACCACTGAGCCATCTCTCCATCCCTAATTTTATTTCTTTATTTATTTAATGTGCATTGGTATTTTTTCTGCATGTATGTCTGTGTGAGGGTGTCAGATCTTGGACTTACAGACAGTTGTGAGTGTCTATGAAACTGAACCTGTGTCTGCCAGAAAAGCAGTCAGTGCTCTTAATCACTGAGCCATCTCTTCAGCCCCCTTCCTTAGTGTTTTTATTGCTGTGAAAAACACCATGACCAAAAGTAGAGGAAGGAATTTAGTTCATTTTAGAACTCGCAGCCCATCCCTGAGGAAAGTCAGGAAAGGAACCTGGAGGCAGGAACTGACACACAGCCTTAGAGAACACTAATGCTCACTGACTTGCTCCTCGGGCTCCCATTCAGCCTTCAGCCTGGACCTCCTGAGCAGGCGTGCACTGCCCACAGTGGCTGGGCCCTCCCTCATCAATTGTTAGTCTAGAAAGTATCAGTCAGACAGTGTGGCACAGGCATTTAATCCCAGCACTCAGGAGTCAAGGACAGGCAGAGCTGAGTTCAAAGTCACCTGGGACTGCATAGTAATTCCAGTCCAGCTGTCTCAAAATAACAGACTTGTCTAAACGCCCGTGCGTATGAGAGAGATGTTTCTCCAGCAGAGGCATCTTCCCCCGATCGTGCTAGTTTTATATCAAATTGACAAAAATGTAAGCAGCATCCTGACCGCCACCCTGAGCCCCGCTGGCCCACAGTCACCGCGTGCGTATGTCCATGTGAGCCTGGCAGCTAGCCTACACTCTATACCTTCCCTCTGTCGTGCTGCCAGAAATGAGGTTCAGGGACCAGAACACAGACAGAGCATTTGCTGAGCTCTCCAGGGAGGTTTTCTCCTTCTCAGAAGGGGACAAACTGTTCTTCCAAAGGGAAGTATAAGGAAGGGGCTGAGATCTAGCCAGAGGAGAATAAAGTGAATCTGGTTTTTATTCACCAAATATTTTTCTCTCTCTCTCTTTTTTTTGTGGATTTTTATTGAGCTCTACATTTTTCTCTGCTCCCCTCCCTGCCTCTCCCCTCCCCAGTTCCACCCTCTCCCAAGGTATTCATGCTCCCAATTTACTCAGGAGATCTTGTCTTTTTCTACTTCCCATGTAGATTAGATCTATGTCTCTCTTAGTGTCCTCATTGTTGTCTGAGTTCTCTGGGATTGTGGTTTGTAGGCTGGTTTTTTCTTTTTCTTTTTCTTTCATTTTTTTCTTTATATTTAAAAACCACTTATGACTGAGTACATGTGATAATTGTCTTTCTGTGTCTTAGTTACCTCACTCAAAACAATGTTTTCTAGCTCCATCCATTTTCCTGCAAAATTCAAGATGTTTTATTTTTTCTGCTGTGTAGTACTCCATTGTGTATATGTACCACATTTTCCTTATTCATTCTCTGGGCGAGGGGCATTTAGGTTGTTTCCAGGTTCTGGATATGACAAACAAAACTGCTATGAACATAGTTGAGCACATGTCCTTGTGACACGATTGAGCATCCTGTGAATATATACCCAAAGTAGTATTACTGGGTCTCGAGGAAGGTTGTTTCCTAATTTTTTGAGAAATCACCACAGTGACTTCCAAAGGGGTTGTACCAGCTTGCATTCCCACCAGCAATGCAGAAGTGTTCCCTTTTCTCCACAACCTTTTCAGCATAAGTTGTCTTCAGTGTTTTTGATTTTGGCCATTCTTAAGGTGTAAGATGGAAGCTCAGAGTTGTTTTGATTTGCATTTCTTTGACGACTAAGGATGTTGAACATTTCCTTAAGTGTCTTTCAGCCATTTTAGATTCTTCCATTGAGAGTTCTCTGTTTAAGTCTGTACTAATTTTTTTTTATTGGATTATGTGATCTTTTGGTGAACAATTTCTTGAGTTCTTTGTATATTTTGGAGATCAGACCTCTGTCTGATGTGGGGTTAGTGAAGATCTTTTCCCATTCTGTAGGCTGTCATTTTGTCTTGTTGACCATGTCCTTTGCTTTACAGAAACTTTTCAGTTTCAGGAACTTTTATTCATTAACTGTTTCTCTCAGTGTCTGTGCTGCTGGGGTTATATTTAGGAAGTGGTCTCCTGTGCCAATGCATTCAAGTGTATTTCTCACTTTCTCTTCTATGAGATTCAGTGTGGCTGACTATGTTGAGGTCTTTGATCCATTTGTGTTTGAGTTTTGTGCATGGTGATAGATATGGGTCTGTTCTCATTCTTCTATATGTTGATATCCAGTTATGCCAGAACCACTTGTTAAATATGTTTTCTTTTTTCCATTTGATATCTTTTGCTTCTTTATCAAAAATCACATGTTCGGGGCAGGAGAGATGGCTCAGTGGTTAAGAGCACTGTCTGTTCTTCCAGAGGTTCTGAGTTCAATTCCCAGCAACCACATGGTGGCTCACAACCATCGGTAATGAGATCTGGTGCCCTCTTCTGGCATGCGGGTATACATGGAGGCAGAATGCTGTATACTAAATAAATAAATAAATAAATAAATAAATAAATAAATAAATCTATCTTTTTAAAAAATCATGTGTTTGAAGATGTGTGGATTGATATCTTGGTCTTCTATTCTGTTCCATTGGTCCTCCTGTCTGTTCTTATGCCAATACCAGGCTGTTTTCAGTACTATAGCTCTGTAGTAGAGTTTGTGAAGTCAGGGATTGTGATGCCTCCAGAAGTTCTTTTATTGTATAGGATTGTTTTGGCTATCCTGGGTTTTTTGTTTTTCCATGTGAAGTTGAGTACCTTTTTTTTTTTTTTGAAGTCTGTGAAGAATTTTGCTGGGATTTTGATGGGCATTAAGTTGAAGCTGTAGATTGCTTTTGGTAAGACTGCCATTTTACTATGTTAATTCTGCCTACCCAAGAGCATGGGAGATCTTTCCACTTTCTGGTGTCTTCTTCAATTTCTTTCTTTGAAGATTTAATTCTTGTCATACAAGTCTTCCACTTGTTTGGTAAGTTAATCCAAGATATTTTATGCTATTTGTGGATATTGTGAAGGGTGTTGATTCTCTGGTTTCTTCCCCAGCCCTTTTGTCCTCTGTATACAGGAGGGCTACTGATTTTTTTGAGTTAATCTTGTATCCTGCTACATTATTGAAAGTGTTTATGAGTTGTAGAAGTTCCTTGGTAGAATTTTTGGGATCACTTATACAAACTATCATATAATGAGATGATCACGTGCTTTTTATTTTTCAGCTTGTTTATATGGTGGATTATGTTGACAGATTTTCTTTCATACATTGAATTATCCCTGTATTTCTGGGATGAAGCCAACTTGATCATGGTGGATGATGGTTCTGATTTGCCAGTATTTTATTTAGTATTTTTGCATCAGTGTTCATGAGTGAGATTGGTCTGTAATTCCCTTAGTAATGTCTTTCTGTGGTTTGGGTATCAGGGTACTTGTAGCTTCATTAATGTTCCTTCTGTTTCTATTATATGGAATAATTTGAGGAGTATTGGTATTAGTTCTTCTTTGAAAGTCTTGTAGAGTTCTGAGCTGAAACCATCTGGTCCTGGGCTTTTTTTAGTTGAGAGACTTTTGATGAGTTATTTACCAAATATTATTGAGATATATTGTCAATAAAAATTTATTGTATCTTGTACTAGGCCGATGGATGTGGAAAGCAGAAAGACATATAAGAGAAGGTCTCCATGTAGCCCTTTGCACAGAAACTTGGATTGTATGCATGGGAGTCATAAGACTTATAGAGGGGGCTAGAGCTGGGCGGTGGTGGCACATACCTTTAATTCCAGCACTCAGGAGGCAGAGGCAGGCGGATCTCTGTGAGTTTGTGGCCAGCCTGTTCTACAGAGCAGGTTACAGGACAGGCCCTAAAGCTACAAAGAAACCCTATCTTGAAAAACAAAACAAAACAAACAAAAAGCAAAAAAAAAAAAAAAAAGTTAGCTACTCTTCTAGAGGACCCACGTCAGTTGGCTCATAGCCTCCTGTAACTAAAGCTCCAGGGATCGGTGTCCTTTGTGGCCTCTGCACACATATGACATACACTCACACACATATACACACTTAATCTTTAAAAAGTCAAATAGAACTTGGTGTGGTGGCCACCCCTTTAGTCCCAGCACTTAGAGGCAGTGACAGGTGGATCTCTGTGAGTTGAAGGCCAGCCTGATCTACTTAGTTAGTTCCTTACCAGCCAGGGCAGCACAATCAAGTTCTGTCTCAAAAGATAAGGGGCTAGACAGATGTCTCGGTGGTCAAGAGCACTGGCTGCTCTTGCAGAGGCTCCAGATTCAGCGCGTGCACCATGTGATGGGTCGTGACCATCTGTAGTTCCCGTTCCAGGAGACCTGATGCTTTCTGGCCTCTACAGGTCGCAGGCATGCATGCCAGCCTCATACTCATACGCATAAAACAAGTCTTAAGTCTTTAAAAAAAATTGAGAAAGGGTTTCTCTGGGTAGCTTCAGCTGTCCTGGACCTCATTCTGTAGACAAGGCTGGCCTCGAACTCACAGAGATTCTGCCTGCTGAATGCTGGGATTAAAGGCATGTGCCACAATTGCCCTGCTACAGATTTGTGTAATTTTTTTCCTTTGGTTTTTTGAGAACTTCTCTGTAGCTTTAGAGCCTGTTCTGGGACTCACTCTGTAGACCAGGCTGGGCTGAACTCACAGTATCCTGTGCACTGTGTGTGTGTGTGTGTGTGTGTGTGTGTGTGTGTGTGTGTGTGTGTGTGTGTGTGTGACAATGGGAAAGAGAGGAGGAAAGATCAAGGTAGGAAGGAATGGTAAGATAAATGAAACACATGGGTAGAACACGGTGAGGTGGTTCTCTGTTGAAACTTCCCCACCTGTCCCCACAGCCCTCGGGAGGAGCTGGAAACAAAGGGCTCAGCACTTGTTATAAACCAGCCAGAGCTCCAGAATGGAACAAGATTCCAAACAAACAACAGTGATGAAATGAATATTAAAGGTAGAGGAGTCTCTTCCATTCTGAGAAAGGAAAGCTAAGTTCCACAGGGCGCGTGGAAAGAGGCTCTCAGGCCGTACAGTTGGCGCACAGATACGGCAGCCTGTGTGCTGTGATAAATCCCAGAGACCAGCACTTCCTCAGGACTGCACTGTGGACCTACTTGAAGGTTTAGAGTTTCGTTTGGTTGTTTGATTATTTTCTGTTTTGTTTTGTTTTTCAAGGCAGAATTTCTCTGTGTAACAGCCCTGGCAGTCCTGGAACTCTCATTGTAGACCTCGCTGCCCTTGAACACAGAGATCCGCCTGCCTCTGCTGCCCAAGTGCTGTGGGATTAAAGGGGTGCGCCAGCACCGCCCAGCAAAACTATATTCTTTAAGAGGACATTTTCATAATTAGAACATCTTTCTTGCAACTTTCTCTTTTTTATAACTTGAGTCTGTGTTTCTTGATTGTAAATTTTATAGATGAGACTGTCTGTTGTAAGGTTGAAAGGTTAGACACGCCTGCATGTTATTGTAACCCTTGATCATCCTAGCTAAAAAAAAAAATTGTCACTTTTTTTGACCTTTGAGAACCTAACCACTGAAACATTATCTCAGAATAGTTCATATGCCATTTATTCATATGTATTAGGGTTCTCTAGAGGACAGAACTGATTGTGTGTGTGTGTGTGTGTGTGTGTGTGTGTGTGTGTGTGTTGGTGTGGTGTGTGTGACCTTTGAGAACCTAACCACTGAAACATTATCTCAGAATAGTTCATATGCCATTTATTCATATGTATTAGGGTTCTCTAGAGGACAGAACTGATTGTGTGTGTGTGTGTGTGTGTGTGTGTGTGTGTGTGTGTGTGTGTGTGGTGTGTGTGTGTGTATTCGAGTGGCTTACAGGTTGTGATCCTCCTGTCCTAACAGAAAGTTCAAGAATCCGGCATTTGTTTAGTCCATGAGTCTGGACGTCTCAGCTGGTCTTGAGAACACGCCAGAATCCTGAGGAAGTAGGCTCTAATGCCACTGAAGGGATGGACTTGCCAGCGAGAGCGAGGGCCAGCAGGCAGAGTCAAAGCCTCCGTTTTCGTGTCCTTTATGTAGGCTGCCAGAAGCAGGTGTGGACCCAGAGTTAATGTGCTTCCTTCCACTTCAGATGGCCAAGAAAAATCCCCCACAATCTGTCCAGCAGCTTGATTTGTTAATGCTAGATGTAGTCAAGCTGACAACTAAGAATAGCCATCACATCCATGATTTTTAAATCTTGGGGCTGGAGAGAGGGCTCAGCAGCTGGAGCCCTTGCTGCTCTTACAAAGCTCCTAGGCTCAGTTCCCAGCACCCACGTCAGAGGGCTTGTCACCACAGGACCCGAGCCTCTCCTGGCCTCCTTGAGCGCCTGCACACACATGGCATTCTCAGATACACGGAAAGACAACACACAATAAAAATAAGATACAATTCTGAACAATAAGGATGTGCTTTTGAGCCAGGGAGATGGTTGACAGGGTGAGGCTCTTTCGGCACAACATGGATCCCCAGAACCCATGTGACCAGATGTGGTGCCCTGTGCCTATGACCCCCATGGCGAGATTGAGGTAGTCCCCTCAATGTTCCTGCTAGCCTGGCACACCAGCAAGGAATAAGAGACCCTGTCTCAAAGCGAGGTGGGAAGTGAGGATAGACATGTTAGGTTGGGTTCTGACTGTCACACATGCGCCTACACAAACCTCACACTTCAAGTCATTTAAAATGATATTTCCTTCTGTGCAAATCACGGATTTTCTACTGGATTATTTTTGTGTTTTGTGTATGTGCCGGTCTTGCTTTGTAGCCTAGACTGGTCAGCGAACGGCACCTTAAGTGATGGCTCTGCCTCCCGTGGGCTGCTGGGATTGCAAGGCTGTAACTACCACTCTCGGTTGTTTGGTTTGGGGAAATGGCTGAGTGGTTGGTTTGAGACAAAATCCCCTGTGTGTGTTTTAAAATTTATTTTTCCTAACTTCAAGAATTTGGTACATGTATATGATATATATATATATGTGTATATATAAATATATATATATACACACATATATATATGATAGCATTTGCCTCGTACTTCTGCCCCTAACTCTTCCCAGAGCCACTCCCAACCCCGCCCATATTTATGACTTCCCTTTAATTAAAAAAAAAAATAATGCCTCAAGTGCAGGTTGTTCTGCTCAGGTGTTTGTGGGTGTGAAGGGAGCTGCAGGGGCACTGGGACCATTCAGGGCCCACACATCTTAAGAAAACTGACTCTCCCTTCCTGTCACGTGCTTCCTGAAAAAAAATTTTCTTTTAATTTACTGGCTTATAGAATTCTTTCCCAATGTGGTAGGAGGATTGGCCCCTAATCTGTGCTTGTGATATGAGGGGGAACCAGTTATGCAAGTGTTTTGTCTCTGTGATTTGGTTTTGCCTCTTTTGTTTTTTGTTTTGTTTTGTTTTTTGAGACAGTGTCTCTGTGTAGCCCTGGCTGTCCTGGAACTCACTCTGTAGACCAGGCTGGCCTCAGGCTCTCCGCCTGCCTCTGCCTCCCAAGAGCTGGGATTATGGGTGCATGCCACCGCTACTTAGCTGTTGTGTTTTTTAAACGCTATCAGGGAAAGGTTTGCTGAGTGAAAGGGCTGGGCAAAGTGCCTAAATGAACTTCACCGATGCAAGTTCCAGGACTTAGGGGCCGGCAAGACGGCGCAGCTGTAAAGGCGCTTGCTGCCAAGTCTACTGAGTTCCGTCCCCAGACTGACATAGTGGAAGGAGAGACACAGCTCCTACAGGTTGCCCTCTGACCTGTACATGCATGCATCAAGTGATTTCTTTTTTTTTTTTTTTTTTTTTTTGGTTTTTCGAGACAGGGTTTCTCTGTGGCTTTGGAGCCTGTCCTGGAACTAGCTCTTGTAGACCAGGCTGGTCTCGAACTCACAGAGATCTGCCTGCCTTTACCTCCCGAGTGCTGGGATTAAAGGCGTGCGCCACCATCACCCAGCAAGTGATTTCTTAAATAACATTAAGTAATCCTTTTATAATTTTGCCCTCCCCTCTTCTACCCTTTATCCTCCCTTCCTTTCTCTTATGGTGGATACCCTAGCCATATCTGTGCTACACCGTGTTAGACCTACAGTACTACATGTACAATGCTACATGCTTCTCTTCACATCATGTGAACCCAGTGTCTCAAGCAAAAGCTGCAGCACCACCCCCTCTGTGGGAGCTGAGGGTAGAGATAGGCTCTCTGTTCTCCTGCCTCGACCTCCCAAGTGTACCACCATGTCTAAATGGTTTTCTTTAGATTTCTCCAAAGTTCATTTTTCTTATTCTAGGAAAAGATGAGGAATTTAAACCATGGGCTATGGGAGATTGCTGCAGGAAGTTGACCCTGGTCTGTCTGTCTTGCAGGTGGAAAGTGTCTCTGCTGGGCACTCCTCATTGTACAAGGACAGTGGCGCACTCATGGCTTTCAGAGGAGTTCCGGTATATATCACATGCTCTTGCGTGCCTCTGCTGCCAACCTAGGCTTCCGTGTACTGGGGACACAGGAGGGCAAGCACAAACCTGACACACAGTGTCTGTCTGATAAGATCATAGCACCCAGAGGATGAGCATCGAATGCACTAGGGATGCCAAAGCACACCGCTGTCCCAAGGGGCTGTGTGCATTCAACAGGACATGCCTTTGTCCCACACATTAACAAACTGCAACCGCACAGTCAACATATCCAGGAAATCCACTTTAAGAATATCTTTCGGCTGGAGGAGGTGGTGGAGGCCTGTAGGCCCCATCATGTCAGAGTCGGAGACAGGAAAACAAGAGTTCAAGGGCTGCCTGTGCAATATAGCTATGCTCTGTCTTCAACAAAAACAAGATTGAATTTGGAACTGGGGTGTAGCTCAGTGTAGAATGAGTGTTTAGTGTGCACTTGGCTCTGAGCTCACGATAGTGTGCGCACACACAGGCAGTTAGAACTGAGGTAATCCACAGTAGAGTTGTCGTGCCCACATGCGGACCTGGGTTTGATGCCTGAAACGCACATAAAGGCTACGCATGGGGGCTGTGCTTGCAATCCTCGTGCTGTGGGGGCAGAGGCGGGCAGATCTTGGGGCTCAATGGGCAGCTAGTCTAGCCAAAGCCGGGAGCCTCAGGGACCAGTGAGAGACCCTCTTGCAAAAAGCAAAGTGGAAATCTCCTGAGTAACAAAACCCAAGTTCACCTCTGGCCTACGTGAGTGCACACACACACACACACACACTCACACACATACACTCACACATACACACACTCACACACACATACACTCACACACACATTCACACACACACATACAAACTCACACACACATACACACACTCACACACACATACACACACATACACACACTCACACACACTCACACACACACATGCACGCACACACACACACACTTACTTTTAATCAGTCCATCAGAGCAAACTATATTCTTCTCTCATTCTATATTCTGCCTCTCATTTCCAGAATGTTTCATATACAGTGGGTGGGAAGAGCTGTGTGGGGGGAGACAGGAAGTCTACCCTCACTCTAAAGGTCACCTGCCCCTACAGATCTCAGAGCTGAAGAACCATGGCATTCTGCAGGCCCTGACCACAGAAACCAGTGGATGGCAGCCAGGTGGTAAGGACTCCAAGGACCCCTAGGGTTTGGGTGGGACCCAGGTCAGAGCCACCAAGGATCTGCTTTCCCTCGTCTGAATCCTCCTTGCTCCTGCCCTTTCAGAGTTTTGTATGTATCATTCCCCAACAAAAGTTAGAAATAGTGTTGGGTTAGGAGCCAACTGTTGGCGGTTTTATCAGTTTACAGTGAAAAATTTAAATTACATTTTCTGTTTATGGGGGGACTGCGGGCCAGAGGATGACTTGCTGGAATCAGTCCTCTTCTCTCACTGTTCAGATCCAAGCACGAGATCAGGTTCCCAACCTTGGAGGCGTGAGAATGTAAACACCTCTCATCCTCAAGGACCATACAGAGCCAGGAATGGTGGTCCTCGCCCTTAATGCCAGCACTCAGGAGGCAGCGGCAGGCTGATGGCTGTGAGTTCAAGGCCAGCCTGGTCTACAAAGTGAGTTCCAGGACAGCTTGGACTGTTAAACAGAGAAACCCTTCCCCTCACCACCAAAACAATAGTGCTCTTGGCTAATTTTCATTTACAGGATAACTAAATCAGTGCTGTTTAGCTGACAGATAAATGGGAGAGGCAAAATAAAGGAGTCAATTAAATAGCAAAAAAAAGGAAAAGAAAAATATGAACTGCATTAGTTATCCTAGAGATATTTGCTTCATACACACACTCACACACACACACACATGCATGCACGCACACACACTCCTGTGGGTCCCTATGTCATGTCAGGATCATCTTCTGGCTCCAAGAGGACAGGAACAGTGCATACATGGTTTGTCCATCTCTCTCCAGATTTTAGGCATCCACTGGATAAGCTAGATGAAACCTTGAACTTTGTGTTGCATAACTGTTGCAATGGCAGATTCCCTTGCCCTCTCGCCAGAGTTTTTCTTCTGGCTCACACATGTGGTCAAATCACTTGTAGGTGAGGGGTCACTGGGTGAGAGATAGGTCTATCAATGATCAAGGAGCTTGGAGACCAGGGTTGAAGGTAGGAAGGCTGTGTCCAGCCCCACCACTTTCCCAGTGTTCCACACTCCTCACTTGTTTTGTTTTCTGTTCTTTTGAGACAAGGTCTTGTGTAGGCCCATCTTTCCTAGATCAAGCTGGCCTTGAACTTGTTGTGATCCTCCTGTCTCTGTCTCTCTGTTGCTGGAGTGCACCACCTTGTCTCTTGCTTTTAAAGAATTATGTTTATGCATATATGCATGTGTGTGTGTCTGTGTGTGTATGAGTGTTGCTGGGTGCCCGTGGAGGCCAGAATAGAGTATTGGATGCCTTGAAGCTAGAGTTACTGTCGTCTATGAGCTCCCAGGACAGGTGCTAGGAACCAAACTGAGATCCTTTGGAAGAGCAGCAAGTGGTTTTAACTGGTAAGCCATCCCTCTCCAGTCTTTCCTCTCTGGAGTGGGAGCTGAAGACCAAACCCATGGCCTTGCATTTGCTAGGCAGATGCTCTGAGCCAAATCCCCAAGCCCTCATTCATGTCTTTTTGTTCATCCACTTTGTCCCTCATTTTTATCTCCCATAGTCTTGCATGCTCAAGATTGAACTCCGTTTTCTCTATGCATACAAGACCAAGTCTGTCGGCATTACATCACTATGTCGTTCTGAGTCTGTGTCTGCTACCCCAAGGCTAGAAGTAGCCAGATGGAATGTCCTCACAGTCCATTCCGTAGGACCCTGAATCCATTTCCCCATCCCACTCTGACTTGCTGGCCTAAGGCCATGGCTGTGTCAATAATAATAATAATATTAATAATATTATTAATATTAATAATAATAATAATGCAGTCCTAGACTGCATCCCCTATAAGAAGATGGAGAATTGCTCATGCTTATGATGGTCCCGTGAGAACTCACAGATGCTTACGTAATTTGGCCAAAAAAAAAAAAAATACAGCTAGTAAGCAGCAGCAATGAGTGATCTCTGCTTCCCGCCGTTTTCCCCTCAGTTTTCATTAGCTTTCAGGGTGTTTTATTTAATCCGCATGTCTGTTCCATCAATCCGTTTTTTATTAGTACAACAAAGCGCCAGAGGCTGGGTAATATTCTGTGGAATGGGTTTTAAGCAGGCATGATGGCACATGCCTGTATCTCCAGCACTTGGGAACTTGAGGGAGGTAGAAATGTCAGAAGTTTGAAGTTATTCTTGATTGTGAGTTCAAGACCACCCAGGACTACATGAGACCCTACCTAAGGTCCAAGGTTCAGTGAAGTTCAGAAAGGGCTGCATCTGGTGTCCTGCCTACTGTTGGAATCCCAAATTGGTGCAGGGATTCATATGACCAAAGTCATGTGACAGTGTCTCCTCTAGTTCCTGTCCTTCCTGTTTTGTTTCAAGATAGGAACTAAGTAGACCAGGTTGGCTTGGAACTCACAGAGATCTGCCTGCCTCTTCCTCCACCTCCCAAGTGCTGCCATTAAAGATGTATGACACCATGCCTGGCAATTTTTAAATTATATGAATTGTAATTTTCATAAAACTCAAAATGAAGTCTTTTGGAGAGGACAAAAGATATATCCAAGCACCAGATCCTGTTTGTATAAGGTCATTGAAAGTCATGAATACTCATGATTTAAAAAAAGGTTGATTCAATGGCAGACTGAGAAATGACCTGTCTAGTATCCTTTTCAGTTTTTTGTTATTAGAAATTTTTTCTCATTACTATTACTATTTTTAAGACATGGTCTTACCATAGCCCAGGCTAACCCTAGACTCACAGCAGTCTTCCTGAGTGCTGGGTTTGCAGACATGAACCACCATGCCTGGCTTCAGGTTAGTATTCTCTAAGCCCAGCATTTTGTATTTTGTGATTCTGGTTGGCACAGTGTCTGCTTTCTAATATGTGAGCTTAGTCAGTCATTCGTGGGAGTTCCATTTGAAAGTGATATATTTACAAAGATGATACGAACATAAACTCAGCAGTTGATACACATGTGTGTATCATTCCTGTTTATCGGTTTAAGATGTTCTAGTACTCCAGAGCTGACTACGAGCTTCAGGGCTGGCAAGATAAAGGGCTCGCTATGTAAGCCAGATGGCTAGAGATGGATCCCCAGAACCCATGTCGTAAAGGGAGAAGGAGACAACCGACCTCCAGAAGTTGTCTTTGTACGTGTGTGCTCACACAAACAAGGACATACATCTGATAATAATAAGTTAACCAAGTTTTTTTTAATGACTCTTAAGCATTGCAGTCACCTAAGTCACACCAGAATGGATACATTTTACCCAAAGTCAGAATTTTTTGTGAAAGCAGAAACAAGTTCCATTATAGCTGTTTCTGTTTTGGCGCTCCAAATGTACTTGTGCTGTAATTATGTGACTTCTATGGTCTTAAACTTTGGTTTGTGGTGTGGGAGAATGGTCTGTATTCTGTCAATTATATTTTAAATGAACGCTGATTGGCCAGTAGCCAGGCAGGAAGTATAGGCAGGACAACCTGACAGGAAGTAGAGGTGGGTCAATGAGAACAGGAGCATTCTGGGAAAGAGGAAGCCCTTTCTCCCACAGCTGTGAGCCCACCACCAAAGAAGCAAGATGTGACTGCCTTGCTGAAAAAGGTAGCAAGCCATGTGGAATAATGAATTATTTGCTCTAATGAATTAATTACTAGAATAATGAATGGGCTAATACATGTTATAAGAGCTAATACGGGTCTGATTAAGGAGCAGCAGTCCCTCTCTTGGAGCAAGCAGAGAGAAGTTTCTGTTCATCAACGGGTAGCAGAATTGGAAAAAATCAATGTAGAATTTTTATGTGTACAGCAGCAGCTTGAGCAAGAATTTAATCAAAGGAGAGCAAAATTTAAGGAGCTGTATTTGGCTAAAGAGGAGGATCTGAAGAGACAAAATACAGTATTGCAAGCTGCACAGGATGACTTGGGTCACGTTTGGACACAGCCGTGGGAGGCTCAGGCAGAGATGGAGAATATAAAAGCAATCGCCACAGCCTCTGAGAATACTAAACAAGAAGCTCTCGATGAAGGTTAAAGGCAGTGGAGAGAAGAGGTTGCTTCACTTGAGGCTGTAATGAAAGAGACAGTTCGTGACTATGAACATCAGTTTCTTCTGAGGCTGGAGCAGGGACGAGCACGGTAGGCACAGTATCCAGAAAATGCAGAGCAGGAAATAGCTGATTTGAGAAGAAGGTTGTCTGAAGGTCAAGAGGAAGAAAATTTAGGAAATGAAATGAAAAGGGCCCAAGAAGATGCCGAGAAGCTCCGCTCTGTCGTGATGCCCATGGAGAACTAAACTGCAGCTCTGAAGATAAACTGACAGAAGCTGAAGAGAAGATTAAAGAGCTGGAGGCCAAAGGTTAAGGAACTGAACCATTATCAGGAGGCTGAGAAACTGTGGGACCGAGCTGTTTTGAACACTCAGAAATCTGTTCTACAGGAAGATGCTGAGAAATTGAGGAAAGAATTGCATGAAGTTTGCCATCTCTTGGAGCAAGAACGATAGCAGCACAACCAGTTAAAACGTACATGGCAGAAGGCCAACGACCAGTCTCTGGAATCTCAGCGTTTATTGAAAAGAACAACAACAGAAACCCAGATTCTGAAGAAGTAAAAGTACCAGTAGTGTGTGCTTTAGCTCAGGAAGAATCTTCAACAGCATTTTCACTTGACGAGGAGCATTTAGACAGCACCCATGGTCAGTCCATTCCTTAGATGCAGACTTGCTGTTACCATCTGGAGATCCATTCAGTAAATCAGACAATGGCATGTTTAGAGATGGACTCCGGAGAGCTCCGTCTACAGACAGCTTGGGAACTTCAAGCTCATTGCAATCAAAAGCATTAGGCTATAACTACAAAGCAAAGTCTGCTGGAAACTTGGATGAGTCGGATTTTGAACCACTGGTTGGAGCAGATTATGTGTCTGAGAACTTTGATACTGTGTCCCTTGGGTCACTGCAGATGCCAAGTGGATTCAAGTTAACCAAAGAGCAATTAAGGCAATGACGCCTGAACAGGAGGAGACAGCATCCCTCCTCTCGAGCGTCACCCAAGGTATGGAGAGTGCATATATATCTCCCAGTGGTTACCGCTTAGTGAGTGAGACCGATGGAATCTCCTGCAGAAAGAGGTACATAATGCTGGAAATAAGCTTGGTAGACGTTGTATTCCAATTACAAAAAAACAGTTGCAAGGAATTCAGATTCAGGAAGCTGAAACAAGAGACCAGGTGGAAAAGCTGCAAGCCATGCTAAGGCAAGCCAGTGTCCAGCTAGAGAAGACAGTGAAAGAGAAACAGGAGCTAGAGGACTTTATCAAACACCACCGAGGACTCGAGCCACCAGATATCTGCACTTGTAAGAGCTCAAGTCCCCGAGGGCTTACTTGAAGAGTTACCACAGAGCTTTTGGATGTTCGGGAACAGATGCAGTCATGTGAACAGGTTTCAGAAGAGCTGGTGAGATTACAGCAAGACAATGACAGCCTCCAGGGGAAGCATAGCTTGCATGTGTCATTACAGCTAGCAGAAGACTTCATTCTCCCAGATCCTGTGGAGGTGCTCCGGGAACTGGTGTTAAAATACCGTGAGAACATCATTCATGTGCGGAGAGCAACAGACCACATGGAGGAGAAGCTGAAGGCTGAAATACTGTCCCTAAAAGAACAGATCCAAGCAGAACAGTGTTTAAAAGAAAACCTTCAAGAGACTCTACAGCTGGAAATAGAGAACTGCAAGGAGGAGATAGCTTCCATTTCTATTCTAAAATCTGAATTAGAACGAATAAAGGTTGAAAAGGGACAGTTGAGATCATGTCGATGAATAAATAAAATAAATGCATGTAGCAGACATAGTTACAGCTAAGATGAAATGGGCTAAAGATGGAACTCAGTTGGTAGCTCTCTGTAGCCCAGGGTGGGTTTGAACTCGTAGATCCCCCTGCCTTTGCCTCCAGAGTGCTGAGAATCAAGGCCAGCATGGCGCTTCCATGCACTCTTTAATCAAATCTCTAACCCGGTGTTTTCTCCTTTGACAGCAGCACCGAGGCTTCGCAGGAAGCTGTTTCCAACCTTTTAGTGAGGAAAAGGAGAGAAAGGATAGTTAGTCCTGCAGGAGGCACATAATAGCTACTCCTGTAGCTATGGGGGCATGGGGCTGGCCTCCCAGCACTGGGGTTGATCTGGGCTACAGAGGAATATTCTGTCTCAACAACAACCATAACCAAACAAAACCTCACACTGTCTTGTGAATGGCAAGTTGGTGAGCACAGGGGCGGTTTCTGTTGGGAAGGATCCTGTGCGGTGGAAATGACATTGCAGCGCCCTGTGTGCTTTACAGGGCCACAGTGGGAAGTTGCTCGTTCATTTCCCTTTATATTTTTTGTGCAGTCCTTTCTTCCTGCTTTTTCATTTCCTTTCCTTTTCTCTCTTTCATTCTTTTCTTTTTTCTTTTTTTAGAAACAAGGTGAATCCCAGGTTGGGAATGCATAATCTCACAGATACCTGCATGCCTCTGCCTCCCAAGTGCTGGGATTAAAGGCTTGTACTACCATGCCTGGTTCACCTTTCCATTAGCCAGAATCTGTAATCCCCAGAATTAAAATATTTTTGCCTTTTCTTCAAATCTGACACACTAGACTTTTGATGAAGATATGTTACTTTTTTTTTCTTTTCTTGTTTTTATTTGTTGTTGTTTTTTATTTTGTTTTGTTTTGTTGGTTTTTCAAGATAGGGTTTCTCTGTGTAACTTTGGTGCCTGTCCTGTAAATAGCTCTTGTAGACCAGGCTGACCTCGAACTCACAGAGATCAGCGTGCCTCTGCCTCCAGAGTGCTGGGATTAAAGACATGCACCACCACTGGCTGCCTTTTTTTTTTTATGTGAGACTGAAGAGATAGCTCAGTGGTTAGTAGTGCTTGCTGTTATTTCAGAGGATTAGAGTTCATTTCTAAGTACCCTGGTCAGGTGGCTCAGAACTATTCATGCCAAGGAATCCAACGTCCTCTTTTAGCCATTACTGCCACCTGCAGGCAATGTGCATGCACACACATAGATAAACACATAAATAAATAATAAACAAATAGCATTTTTTTTTATTAGATAGGGCCTCCTGTATCCCCAACTGCTTCTGAATCTTCACCTCTCACGTGCTAGGATTCCAGGCACACGTCTTCATACTTGGTGTGTGCAGTGTTAGGGTCTGAACCAAGGGCTTTTTGCGTGTTAGGCAAGCACTCTAGCACATGGGCCACATCCCAAGCCCAAAATGACTTTAAAGATTGTTCCTTCAGCTTTCTCTGGACAACTCTGTTTTCCTTTGCCCTCTGCTCCTGTGCTGAGGCCGCCCTAGGGATCCCTGTGGATGTGGTGCTCCCTGTACCCTTTGGCCTCCCTGGGGATCTCTGTGGGATGTGGTGCTCCCTGTACCCTTTGGCCTCCCTGGGGACCCCTGTGGGCATGGTGCCCACCATACCCCTTTAACTGGCTCTGCAATGTCTATGCACTTCCTTTTCTCTTCCTGGTATCTCTAAGGAAACCACCAGGATTCGGACATGACAACCTGATCTAACGCTTATTGCCTCCTGAAGGCCATTTGAAGAAGGACAGCTGTGGTTTGGAGGGAAGGGCCCTGTGAGAGTGGCCTCCCAGACCCAGATCTCACAGACACTCCTTTTCTCGCTGTTGCAGTTGTAAACCTGGAGGTGCTCAGAGCCCAGGAAGAATGGGAAGTGGTGGACACCATCCATCCAGACACAGGTAAGTCCAGCACAGCTACCATCAGGATCCTCATGCAGTCAGCAGTGACTGGGCATTTTAGCTATGTCCCACAGATCCTGAGATGATAGCCTACGACAGGAAGAAGGGAAGGAACGCCACAGCGCAAGGCTGCCATTGCTGCTTACCCTCCATCCAGTGCTAAGGGAAGATGAGAGAGTCTTGGTCAGGGTTGGCCCCTGAAGGGGGGCAGGGATGGGGGCAGAGAATGAGGGACCCTGTGGCAACCATCTGCTGGCAGTCTCTGAAAGCTGGGAAGAGTTACCTCAAGTCCTATTCTGACAGATTTGGATGGAGCTGTAGAAGGGTAGAGACCATCTGGGTCTCACCCGAGCTTCACCAAGCCCAGGAGAGATGTCACAGTATGTGGCTCCAGCCACCACCTGTGTCGCTGGTGGCAAGTTGGTAGCCAGTGCTTGGTTTAGAGGTGACAGCCAGTTGGCCGCCAGTGGGTATTTGCTGTCAGGACAACTACTATCCCAAATCCTCAGGTGTCTTCTCTTTTTACCTAGAGAGTGGGGTCAGCTCCCAGCAGCCTGGCCAGCTCATCTCCTTCAGCGAGGCTCTGCAGCACTTCCAGACCCTGGACCTCTCCTCCTTCAAGGTGGCTGTAGGGAAGTACTGGTGTCCAGCATGCACCTGTTTACTAAACTTTCTGAACACTGATCTTTCTCACCTAAGAAATCTTGGGGTACAGGATCTCAAGTAGCCAAAGGATCAGATATGATGGCTTCCATCTATAATCCCAGCATTAGAGGAACTCAGGCAAGAGGGTTGTCTCATACTTAAGGCCAGCTGCAGCATGTGCTCCAAGCTAAGCACCCATGACTGACTGATAGGTTATGTGTGTGCAGATTCCTTGTGGTGACCAGACGCTGTTAGGTCCTCTGGAACAGGTGGTTGTGAGCCACCTTGTAAGAGGAGACTGTTCATTTGTTCCCGGTTTCCCAGACCTGAAATAATTACACAGAAACTGTATTACTTAAATCACTGCTTGGCCTATTAGCTCTAGCTTCTTATTGGCAAACTCTTCTATCTTAAATTAACCCATTTCTATTAATCTGTGTATCACCACATGGCTGTGGCTTACTGACAAGTTTCCGGCATGTCTGTCTCAGTGGGCAGCTACATGGCTTCTCACTGATTCCACCTACTCTCTCTCTATATATATCTCTTCCAGCCTGGCTATATTCTGTTAAGCCATCAGCCAAAAGCAGCTTCTTTATTAACCAATAAAAGCAACACATATACAGAAGGGACTTCCCACACCATTTCCCCTTTTCTGTTTAAATAAAAAGGAAGGTTTTAATTTTACCATAGTAAAATTATATATAACAAAACAGGTATCAAGCAAAAATTACAGTTACAATATTTATATCTTCTTTATCTTTTATCATAACTAAGGAAAACTATAATTATAACTTCTATTTTTCAACTCCATCAAAGACTCAAGAAGGATATAATATTACCTAAGTTAACAGGAAGTGCATTGTAATCAACTTCCAGAACTAGAATTGACAGAGACATCTTGCTGCCTGGACAGTCACCCAAAATTCTTCTGTAATGTTGGGACACCCATCTTCAGCCTACAGGTCCATAGTATTCGGCAGACTTTTCCATGAAGCAGGAGATTTCAAAGACAGTTCCACCTATATTAGCACTTTGTCAGTCACTTTCTTCTGTGTCCTGCAGAATGTCTGGCAGTTCTTTAATGAAGCAGAAACCCTGAAGGATGGTCTCACCTTTAGGCAAGTTCAGTAGTCATTTTTCTGTGGGTCCTGCATGTCCAGTTTATACAGCAAACCATCAAGCAGTCCAGGCAAGAGCTGTTTCTTGCCCAAATGGCTAACAAACTCCATGAGGAGCCTCTTTAATGCCCATCATCCTCTTGAAGTAAATTGGTGCTGTCAGGAGCAGATGAATCTCATGTTATGAAAAGTCCTAAGTTCTTAAAACATCTTAAATGCCATATTCTGTAGTCTTTGAAAGATCTCAAGAATACCTATCCATCTGACATATAACTCTGTACATCTAGAAAACCTAACATGACTACAAGCTTGACTATTATAGATGACTCTCTATTAACCTATATTTCTTAATTATACATTACATTTTCAAATGAAATGTACAAACACAATACCTTAATCAAGAGCATATATATGAGTTTATACATATATATATATAAAACAAAACTGATCTTGAATTTGTATCAATAAACCAACTTCCATGCCATTGCAAATCTCTATAGCATATCCCCCTTTAAATGTAAACAAACATTTATAAACAATATTTGGGAATTTGGGTGTAGTTCTCTCCAAACTGCTTCCTGCTTTTTGTTTAGCAAAGTAATTTTGGGAGGTGTTCACTGCAACCTTTTTGGGGGGGTGTTGGTCCATAAGACCACATTAGTCTGGAAGGAATCTACAGGTTCTCATCCTCTGTGGAAACAAAAGAAGAACCTCTTTTCCAAAGCAACAAATCCTTAGACCCAATTTTGAAGTCAAGATACCTTTTAGATACATACATATGTGTATGTGTGTGTTTTGATTTAGCTTAGCAGCCCATACAATGAAATATCTCTCTGTACTTAGCTCCTTCACAGTCAAAAATTCAATGAAAACACAATAATATACATAGTCCAGACTCTCTGTTTCTATTTCATCTTTATATGGCTTCTTTTTTTTTTTTTACTCCTTTCAACCTATGACTGTCTCTTTAAAGATTTTGTTTTGTTTTGTTTTTTTATTAAAACAAAAAAGAAGAGGTGATGTGGGAGGTAATTATGCTGTAAATATGTTTTATTGCCATTGGTTAATAAAGAAGCTGCGTTTGGCCAATGACTTAACAGAGTAAAGCCAGGCTGAAAGAGATATATATAGAGAGAGTAGGCAGAGTCAGAGAGAAGCCATGTAGCCGTCCACAGGAGACAGACACACCGGAACCTTGCCAGTAAGCCACAGCCATGTGGCAATACACAGATTAATAGAAACTGGTTAATCTAAGATATAAGAGTAAGCCAGAAATATGCTTAAGGTATTGGCCAAACAGTATTGTAATTAATACAGATTCTTTGTGATTATTTTGAGAATCTGGGCAGCCAAGAAATGAGCGTGTAGCCTTTCCCCAACACGACCTGATATGCTGTCGGTGCTGGGAACCAAACCCAGGTATTTTAAGAGAACAAGTCCTCTCATTAACCCATGAGCCATCTCTGAAAACCATGTAGGGCCCTGCTAGCCTTTGTGGAACTGAACCTGAGGAGCCCTTGCAACCCTGTGATTCAGGACATGTGCAGATGTCTCCTGGGTTTTCCCTCCATGAGATGGGAAGTATTGAAATCAAAGACCAGGTAGCTCCTTAGGGAGGGAAGACAGACTGTCTGAGGAGCGGGGTACTAATAATTCATGGCAAATGAAGGAATATTCCCTGTAGGAGCCAGGAGCTATTTGGGAATTTCATTATTTTTTTTTTTTTTGGAACAGTCTTGTTATGTAGCCCTGGCTAAATTGGCACTCACTATGTTGCCAGGGCTGGTAATAAACTCAAGGCAATCCTCTATCCTCGCCTCTCAGGTATTGGTGTTAGAAGCATGCACCACCACACCTTATATGACCTAGAAATTTAGGAAAGATGCTGGGAGCTAGAGAGATAGATGGCTTAACGGTTACGAGCACTTGTTTCGGCAGAGGTCTCGGGTTTGATTCCCAAAACCTGCATGTCAGCTCACAACCATCCATTACTTCAGGCCAGGGGATTTGACACCCTCTTCTGACCAACCCAGGCACCAGGCACACACAGGGTGCACAGACATTCATTCGAGAAAAGCACTCATACACATAAAATAAATTCTTAAAAATGATGTCAGTACTAAGTATGGTGGCATACATTTGTAATTCTAGACTTAGGAGGCTGAGGCAGGAAGATATCATAAGTTCAAGGCCAACCTGAGCCACATAGAGAGAAACTTTGTCTTACAAAAGTTGTGTAGCAGGTGGGCAGTGGTACCCAGCACTCAGGAGGCAAAGGAAGGCAGATCACTGAGTTTGAGGACTGCCTGGTCTACAGACTGAGTTCCAGGACAGCCAGGGCTGTTGTGTGGGGCAATAAGAAGACTCACTGGGTAAAGGCTCTTGCCTTGCAAGCTGCATGGCCTGAGATTGATCTCCAGAACCCACTGAAAGGTGGGAAGAGAGAACTGACCTTCACACACAAGTCGTGACAGGTATGCCCCTCACACACATCATGAATCCATACACCAATACTAACGTGGGACTGGGAAAAGGAATAAGCACACCGAGGGATGGTGGGCTCGCATATTCAGTCTAAAGCCTGGATCGTGAGAGAGGCAAGAGAAGATGCCAAAAGCCAGCGCCCGGTAAGGCAGGCAGTGGTGCCCTGACTTTAGGAAGCAGCATGATGTAGTTTAGAAGGAACATCTAACTCGTAGCTTTGCTGAGACTGCTGTCCTGACTTTTACCTGGACATAGTTGAGATTCCTTGTGGCCACGGCTGAGCCTCCCTGGTCGTCAATAGCTAGTTCTGAAAGAGTCCAGAAGACAAATGGAGAGAATTGGCTGGGATTGTCTACACCCAAGGACACCTTGCAAAGGATCTGGGAGCTACAAGTGCCTGTCTTTGCAGTCTTGGTGACTTCTGACTCCTTTTCCTGGCCCAGACACTAGCTGAGGGGACAGTCTCTGCTTGATAAAAGTTTTAATAGATTGTCTGTGCTTTTCTTCCCAGAAAAGAATCCAGCCAACTATTCGAAGGACTGGGCTCGCCGCCCTCCGGCATTGCCTCTTTGGGCCACCAAAGCTGCACCTGGACCTTCGGGAAGAAAGAGACTTGGTCCTCACCATTGCTCAGTGTGAGTGCTAGGGGCAGCTCCAGGACACACAGTGAGGCTCTTGCCTATTCGGATTGACGTGAGCACAGGAATGTTGGTATCTTGTCTTGAACATAATCCAATTCCCCTTCTCCAGGGAGCACTGGTTTCTCCCTGGGGACAGCCTAGCAGAAAGAGTATGTGTGTTTTGGGGCAGGTGGCCTGGACAGCCAAGACCCAGTGCATGGCCGAGTGCTGCGGACCATCTACAAGAAGCTGACTGGCTCCAAGTTCGACTGTGCCCTTCATGGAGATCACTGGGAAGACCTGGGCTTTCAGGGTGAGAGAAAAGCGCCTGTCTTGCTTTCCTTGTCTGATTGATTCCAGATTCCAGAGAAGAGGCCATCTTGAGTGAGGAAAAACATCTAGGAGGGTCCAGAAGAGGCAAGGGCCCTAGGGGCAGCGTATAGGAGTGTCCCGTGTCCCTTGGAGCTCTACCATCTGTTAGGAAGTACCTTTGTGCTGTGAGATGGGATATGTGGAGTGATATCATTTGATCTGGTTGTGTTCTTTCCTTTTTTTTTTTTTTTTTTTTTGGTTTTTGGTCTTTTGAGACAGGGTTTCTCTGTAGCTTTGGAGCCTGTCCTAGAGCTAGCTCTGTAGACCAGGCTGGCCTTAAACTCACAGAGATCCGCCTGCCTCTACCTCCCAAGTGCTGGGATTAAAGGGGTATACCACCACTGCCCCGCTGTCTTTCCTCTTTTTAAATGAAAATTGTATTCTAGTTATTTTAAATTGAAACAATTACTTTTCTTGCCTTTGGATTATACCTTTTTTCTTTTGAGACAGGGTCTCATGTAACCTAGCATGACCTCGGACTCTTATGCTCAGACTATAGCATGCCTTGGACTGATCCTTCTGCTTCCCCCTCCCTGGTTGGTAGTCCCACCAAACCCAGTTTATATAGAACTGAACATTTGGCCCAGGGCTTTTTCACAGGCCAGATAAGTGGTCTGTTCACTGAGCTGCATCTACAGCCCTATACTATTTTTTCCTCAAATCTTATCATTACATTTGTAAAGAATAAGAAACTATATTGAACTGGGCAGTGGTGGCGCATGCCTTTAATCCCAGCCCTAAGGAAGCAGAGGCAAGTGGATCTCCGAGTTTGAGGCCAACCTGGTCTACAGAGTGAGTTCCAGGACAGGCTCCAAAGCTACAGAAAAACACTGTCTGGAAAAAACCAAAAGAAAAGAAAAAAGAAACTATATTGCAGGGCACAGTGGTACATACCTTTAATCCCAGCACTGTAAGTAACCCGAGCTCTGGGAGTTTGAAGTCAGTTTCTTCTGCACAGAGTTCCAGGCCAAGAAGGGCTGCCTTAGTTTTCTGTAGTAGCAGTAACAGATTTCCACAGATTTGGCCAAGAGATGTGTAGTTCAATCGTTAGCATGTTCAATGCCCAGCACCCCACCACAGGGCAGTGGTGACACACACCTTAAATCCCAGCACTCAGGAGGTAGAGGCAGGCAGATCTCTGAGTCTGAGGCCAGCCTGGTCAACAGAGTGAGTTCCAGGACAGCCAGGGCTACACAGAGAAGAGAAACCCTGTATTGAATACTCCCTTCCCCCCCCCATGAGAAAAAGGAAGGTACAGTTTCGTGCACCTACACTTTCAGCACTGGAGAAATGGAGGCAGTGGATCAGAATTTTAAAGTCGGGCTGAGGTACACGACAGGTTGGAGGCCAGGCTGGACTCCACGTGACCCTGTCTCAGCCATAATAGAGTGACTCGGAACAAGCATGGCTCTGTTACCTTCTAGGTCTATGGCCCAGTCTAATAGGGCTCAGTGAGAGGACCTGGGGGTCAGCAGTGCTGACCTCATTGTGGGGGACCTAGGAGAAAATGCATTTCCTTCAGTTTTTGAGCTTCTAGAAACTTCCGGCAGCCTCCATCGTCCCTGCGTGTGGGCCTCACCTCTTTCTAGCTATGCTCCCACCTCCTGCTGCTCCCACACATCCCTCTCACGTGCGCCGAGTCCACCCAGGTACCCCAAGACACTCCCCTCTCTGCCGATAGCAGCCTTGATTTTGCCGGCATCTTCATCGCCTTTACCGTGTAGTGTGTCCCTACATTTGGAGGTTTAGAGTGTGGACATCTTTGGAAGCAGGGATTATTCTAATCCCTCAGGTACTTAGAGCATCTGCCTTACCTCAGATGTTGTTCAGGGTGAGATTATCCTTGTTCTTAGTACAGTGCAGTTCAGTTGTCCACAGACACTCTGGGCCTTGTCTATCCCGTCTCTTCCCGCAGGCCCCCTCTACTACTGGGCCAGTGAATAAGGACTGACATCACTCACTGGTGAAAGCCCAAATCCTGAGTTCAGCTTCCACAAACACCTCTAGCTGGGAGGACATCGTTACTATGATCCTGTGTCCCCTCCACTGAAGGGGCATGGTGGGGGGCTCCTTACAGGGTAAAGGCTGAGCTCCTCACCTGGCTTTTTTTAATGCAGCTAAGGGTTCCTGGGTTCAGTTGGACAAGGGAAGAAACGTGGGCCCTCACTGGGGCTGCATGTATCTCCATAGTGTTTGGTTAGAGCAGGTTAGATGCTATTTAAATTCTGTCTTGCTAGCTGCCCTTCTATGCCATCCCTTTGGCTACAGAGCCAGCTTTTCTGGGGCCTTTTCGTTCTGCTCTTAGTCTATTTTCTGTTGCTATCATCAAATACTCAAGACTGGGTAATGTGTAGAAATTAGAAGCTGATTTGGCTCGTGGTTCTGGTGACTGTGAAGTCTGGCGAGCGTGGCTTCAGAATCCCCTCGGTGTCTGTTGAGGGTCTTCTCACTCTGTCCTAACATGGTAGAGATACAGGAGAAAGGGACAGGCCTGCGCCAGCTTTAGTCTTTCTTCCTCTTTTTCCCTTCTGGAGGTGGTCTCTCTGCCAGCCTTGAACTTGCTCTGCAGACAAGGATGACCTTGAAGTCTTATCCTCCTGCCTCCACGTCTCAGGTGCTGGACAGCAGGCCTGTTGACAAACATGTCCAGTTTACTCAGGTGCTGGACAGCAGGCCTGTTGACAAACATGTCCAGTTTATACCCTGCTGGAGGTGGCACCCAGCCTCATGTATGGCAGGCAATCACTCTGCAAGCTAAGCTACACCCCAGCCCCTGTCTTGGTGAAAATCTTGCTGGTAGTTGTGTGGGGATGACTACAGGAGGCTGTGGTCACTGCCAGGGCAGTCCCGAGTGCCAGAGGACGGGCTCGTTTGGTCCCGTAGAGCCCAGTGCTGTCCTGAGTGCCGGAGGACAGGCTTGTTTGGTCCCGTAGAGCCCAGGGCAGCCCCGAGTGCCGGAGGACCGGCTTGTTTGGTCCCGTAGAGCCCAGGGCAGCCCCGAGTGCCGGAGGATGGGCTCGTTTGGTCCCGTAGACACATCATGGGTGTGTCTGGAAGGGGGCTGTACAGGGCCAGTGCCAGAGCAGTTTCCCAGCCGTGTCCTTGGAGCACAAGCGATCCAGGCAGCCTCCACCCTCGCTCACTGTCACTCCCTGGTTTCTGCCACAGGAGCAAATCCAGCTACAGACCTGAGAGGGGCAGGCTTCCTTGCCCTCCTGCATCTGCTGTATCTGGTAATGGACTCAAAGACATTGCTGATGGCCCAGGAGATCTTCCGCCTGTCTCATCACCACATCCAGGTAGGATTCTCAGGGGAGGACAGAGGAGAATGCTGGGGAATGAGGACCCCAGCAGCCAGGAGGACTGTGTGGTTCAGCATCAGGATGGTGGAGACGAGCCCGGAGTGGCTTCCCTGTCAGATGCTTTAGAATCTGAGCTCCACCATTCATTAGCTGGGAGTCTTTAGCAAATCGCTCAGTCTCTCCGAGCCTTGATTTCCTCATTTGCTGCAGAGAAATCTTGAAGACTGTGCTTACTTCTTTCTGTTGCTGTGGCAGAGTATGCTGGCAAGAACTGAGGAAGGAGAAAGAAGGAAGAAGGAAGGAAGGAAAGATTGTTTGGTTGGTTGGTTGGTTGGATGGTTGGTTGGTTGGATGGATGGATGGTTGGTTGGTTGGTTGGTTGGTTGGTTGGTTGGTTGGTTGGTTGGTTGGTTGGTTGGTTGGATGGATGGTTGGTTGGTTGGTTGGTTGGTTGGTTGGTTGGTTGGTTGGTTGGTTGGTTGGTTGGTTGGATGGATGGTTGGTTGGTTGG
>NW_004949098.1:11479983-11484188 GCF_000317375.1 Microtus ochrogaster
TGGTTGGTTGGTTGGTTGGTTGGTTGGTTGGTTGGTTGGTTGGTTGGTTGGTTGGTTGGTTGGTTGGATGTTTGGTTGGTTGGTTGGTTGGTTGGTTGCTTGGTTGGTTGGTTGGTTGGTTGGTTGCTTGGTTGGTTGCTTGGTTGGTTGGTTGGTTGCTTGGTTGCTTGGTTGGTTGGTTGGTTGATTTTTCATGGCAGGGTTTCTCTGTGTAGCCCTAGCTGTCCTGGAACTCACTTTGCAGACCAGGCTGGCTGCAAACTCAAAGATCTGCCGCTTCTGCCTCCTAAGGCAGGGTTTGTTTCTGCTCATAGTTTGATGTTCTAGTGCATCAATGCCAGGGAGCTTCAGGAGGCAGCTGGACACATTGCACCAAGGTCAAGAAACTGGACAGTAACTGCAGGAATGCTAAGTGGGCGGCTCACTGTCCGTTTCATATGGGTCCAGATCCCCTGCCCAGGGAATGGGCCTACCCACAGTTAAGATGTGTGTCTCAATGTGAGCAACATGATGGAGATCATCTGTTGTTAGCATGCCCAAAGGCCCATATCCCAGGTGACTCCAGACACTGGGATTTGTCAGCACTAACCATCATGACAGTGAGCTGGCCCGCTGGGAATATTCAGTTGTCTATGATCCTATGCACTGGGCACACAAAGGGGTTGCTGCTTCCGGTGCTGGTAGCTTCTTTCAACTCTGAAGGGACAGGGTTAGTTTTGGGGTGACCCATGGTCTTAACCATCAGCCCAGTGATGGCTTTGGTAGCCCCTTATTCTCTCTTGCCCTTTGGGGACGGTCTGGTAGTTTTCCCATGTAGTGGAAGATAGTATTGACTCCAAGGAAACAGATGTGGCCTGCTTCCTTCCATTTGTCTACCCAAACTCCTGGGGCTAGAAATGCGTTCATTCAGTGAACAAAGATCTCCTCTGCACCCCCCTCCCCACACACACACTACTTATTTTTCATGGTGCTTGGGATGTGTCAGAGAATAAAACAGACTAGGATGACAAACAGCAGAGATGACAAAATGATATTCTAAATGAATCCCAGAATTCAGTAGAAGCAGTAAGCGCAGAGGAAAGGGGTGGGTAAAGTAGGGATGGTGTTTAATGGAGGAGTCAGGAGAGGAACTGAGTCTGGAGGGGTGTGTCATGTTAGCCAAGCCCGTGCCTAGGGTGCCTGGCATTCCAGGCAGAGGGCCCAGCAGAAGTGAAGGTCACAAAGGGAGCATGCCAGGGGTGAGCAGCAGGAACACGGCTCACAGTGGAGAAGAAGCCACCAAGGAAGCAGACCAGATGGTAGGTCCGTCAGGCGCGTGGTGGACTCCAGGTTTGTCCCTGTGTCGCAAAGCTCGAGCAGCACAGTGACAGGGGATCTTACCAGCTGCCGCATAGAGGACAGTTCCCAGGGAGGTCCCTTAGGACCAGCCTAGTTGGGGAAGGCAGTGGGTGGGAACAGGGATTCCAGAAGAGCTGAAATAAAATGAGAGTAGAAGCAGCGTGGTTTTTGATGGAATGGACACAGGGTTAGGCTTTGGACAAGGAAGACGTTAGTGACTTAAAAAAAAAACTAAGAACAACTAAGGAAAAAAAGGTGTGATGGAGAATGCCTTTAATCCCAGCACCCTGGAGGCAGAGGCAGGCAGATCTCTGTGAGTTTGAGGCCAGGCTGGTCTACAGAGTGAGTTCCAGGTCATCTAGGACTACATAGTTAGACCTTGTCTCAAAAAAAAAAAAAAAAAAAAAGTAGGAGTAGGGACTGGAGAGGCAGCTCAGTAGTTAGGAACACTAACTGCACTGGGCGGTGTTGGCTCACGCTTTAAACCCAACACATGGGAGAAGAGGCAGGAGAATGTCTGAGTCTGAGGCCAGCCTAGTCTACAGAAGTGTTCCAGGACATCCAGGGCTACACAGAGGAACCCTGCTCTTCTGGAGAGCCCAAGTTTGCTTCCCAGCACCCCATGGTGGGTCACAGTGGTCTATAACTCCAGTATAGACTGGGCATCTCACACTTTTCTTCTGCCCGCCTCAAGACCAGGAGTGCATGCAGTACACAGACATATGTGCAAGCAAAACACAATACACATAAAATTTAAATAAGTGCACATTCTGAGCTTCGTGACAGTAATCCCAGCACTCGAGGCTGAGGCAAGAGTTCAAGGCCTCACACTGAAACTTCCCGGAGTTGGGAATGTTGCTAGGAGAGAGCGCTCACCTAACAGGCTGAACCCCAGCACCACCATAAACTATTACACACCAGCCTGGGCTACATAGCAAGTTCAAGGCAAGCCTGTGCTATACAGCTAGAAAGAGAGAGGAAGGAAAAGAGAAGAGGGGAGGAAATGAAGGAGGGAGGAGGAGGAGGAGGATGGGGAGAGGAGAACCATCCCAGTGCCCCTCCCAGGCCGTCTGTGGGTCCCAGAAGCCGGTATCGGTGTCCTACGAAGCCCTGCAAGCAATTCTGAGAGCTTGGCGCTGGCAGAGCTCCTGCTGTCAGTCACGAAGGTGATGTGAGATGCTCGGGAACATGAGTGACAGCGCTTCCAACATCACATGAGCAGGAGACGAGGGGGAAGAAGGCAGGAGCCCGGGAGACAGAAGGCCCCAAAGTCACAGGAAGGAGGATGTAGTGTTGGCCTTAGCCTGGGGTCAGATGGTGCTGGCCTATAAGACCTAAGGTCCGCCGGGTTGTCACTGGGAACCAACCGCAGCTAGGACGTTTCCAGCAGATGTTAGAGGCAGAGTCTTGATTTGGGTTACGTTTAAAACGGAAGAACAAATCTGAGACAGTAAATATAGACTCAGTTTTCAGAGGATTTTGTGGCAAAGGAAAGCCAAGAAGGGGGATTGTGAGTTGAGATTTTAGTCATTTGGAACCGCGTGTTTGTGTGTGTGTGTACGTGTGTGTGTTTGTGTGTGTGCATGTGCACGTGAGTGTGTTTGTGTATGTGTACGTGTGTGTGTTTGTGTGTGTGCATGTGCACGTGAGTGTGTTTGTGTATGTGTACGTGTGTGTGTTTGTGTGTGCATGTGCACGTGAGTGTGTTTGTGTATGTGTGTGTTTGTATGTCTCTGTGCATGTGCACGTGAGTGTTTGTGTGTGTGTATGCGTGTGTGTCTGCATGTGTTTGTGTGTGTGTACGCGTGTGTGTCTGTGCATGTGCACGTGAGTGTTTGTGTGTGTGTTTGTTTGTGTGTCTGTGTATGTGCACGTGAGTGTGTTTGTGTGTGTGTTTTCCTGTTTTTTATTTTGCTTTTTTGTTTTTAAGATTTTATTTCATCTTTATGTATGTGTATTTGTGCGTCTGCACACATGTGGGCAAGTGCCCATGGAGGTCAGAAGAGGGCATGGGCTCCCCGGAGCTAGAGTTACAGGTGGTTGTGAGCTGCCTGACAGGTGCTGGGAACCCATCTCCAGTCCTTCAAGAGCAACCAGTGCTCGTTACCACGGAGCCACTTTTCCCGCCCCTTGTTCTGTGTTGTTTCATTCTTAATTTTTGAGTCAGTGTTTCACTCTGTTGTCCAGACTGTCTCGGAACTTACAGGCTCGCCGATTGCCCTTAAATACATAGCCATCCTCCTGCTTCAGCATTCCAAGTGCTAGGATCACAGCTGTGAGCCACCCTGCACGACAAGTAGTTATTCTCATGAAATTTCAAACGTACAGAAAAGTTGCAAGTGTTGTTATTATCTAATAACATAGGAATCAAAGTTAGAGATTTGGGGACACAGCTCAGTTGGTAAGGTGCTTGCCTAGCGCATACAAAGCCCTGGGTTCAGCTCTTTTCTATCAAGATTATATGGTGCCCATATTTTCAGTTTCGAATGAGTGAGTTTATTATAGTAAGGGGCTGGAGAGATGGCTCAGAGGTTAAGAGCACTGACTGCTCTTCCAGAGGTCCTGAGTTCAATCCCAGCAACCACATGGTGGCTGCACACACCCCTGACTAGTCGTTACTGCACACCCCTGGCTAGTCGTTACTGTACACCCCTGGCTAGCTGTTACTACACACCCCTGACTAGCTGTTACTGCACACCCCTGACTAGTCGTTACTACACACCCCTGACTAGTCGTTACTACACACACCTGACTAGCTGTTACTACACACTCCTGACTAGCTGTTACTACACACACCTGACTAGCTGTTACTACACAACCTGACTAGCTGTTACTACACACACCTGACTAGCTGTTACTGCACACAC
>NW_004949098.1:11484288-11489392 GCF_000317375.1 Microtus ochrogaster
TTACTACACAACCTGACTAGCTGTTACTACACACACCTGACTAGCTGTTACTGCACACACATCTGACTAGCTGTTACTACACACACCTGACTAGCCGTTACTACACACACCTGACTAGCCGTTACTACACACCCCTGACTAGCCGTTACTACACACATCCCTGACTAGAAATCCCAGTGTTTCCCTGTGAAACCTGCACTGAGGAGGGGGGAACTGCTGAGGTCGAGGCCGGTGGGGACCACATAGTAAGACCCTGTCTTAGAACACAACAAATAACATTGTGAAGTTTGACCCCACTCCGGGAACCTCCAAAACATGGAGTTTTCCAGATGCAGTCTACGAGACGTGGCCAACCAGAAGCCATGTCTGCTTACTCCTAAAAACCATGGCTGAGGGCTATTGAGATAGCAGATAAAGGCCCTTGCTGCCAAGCCCAGTGATACAGCACAGATAATGAAAACCCAGAGACAGATATTGGGGTTCAACCTGAAGAGCAATGCAGCCACACCCCTAGAGAGCTCTTTCCTCTGTGAAATCTTCAGACTGAAAGAGAGTGAGTTTCTGTCTCCTCCCACTTTATATTCCTTTCTAGTGCTGGGATTAAAGGTGTGCACCTCCACCGCCCAGCCTCTATGGCTGACTAGTGTGGCTGCTGGGATTGAAGGTGTGTGCCATCACTGCCCGGCCTGTATGACTGACTAGTGTGGCTGCTGGGATTGAAGGTGTGTGCCATCACTGCCTGGCTTGTATGACTGACTAGTGTGGCTGCTCTGTGCTCTGATCTTCAGGCAGCTTTATCTATTAAGATTAAGTGACACACCACTATACAGCGGCTTGAGTTCGATCCCCAGGAATGACAGTCAAGAGAAAACTGACTCCTGCAAACTGCCCTCTGGCCTTCACACATGCCATGCAGACATGTGCCCATACATGCATGTACACAAATAAATACATGCATAGAATTAAGAAAAGCTGTTATGGGCTAGAGCGATGTCTCAGTGATTAAGAGCAATGGCTACCAGAGGACCCAGGTTGATTTCCAGCACCCAAATGGCACCTTGCAACTCTCTGTAGCTCCAGACCTGGGAGAGTAGTCCCTTCTTTTGACCTACCAGGCATACCTGGTACACAGACACACATACAGGCAACATACCCATACATGCAAAGTTAAAAATATTTTCTAAAGGAAAGAACTTAAGAGAGAATTTAAGTGTCAGGTGCCCATTGTGCCCCTGATAAAAGAGAATCGACTCAAGCAGGGCAGTAGTGGCAGTGGTGGCGCACAGCTTTAATCCCAGCACTCGGGAGGCAGAGACAGGCAGATCTCTGCGTTCAAGGCCAGCCTGGTCTATAGAGTGAGTTCTGGGACAGTCAGGGCAACACAGAGAAACCTGACTCAAGAAAAAGAGGATTGACTCAAACCTCCAGATGCTGAGAGACCCCAGCCTCCATGCATCCCAGGGCTTTTAACACTTTAACCTGAAAAGTAGCTCAATGCCGAGGGAAGTGGGCCACATCAGTCTCCTCTAAGGAGGCACCACGCCCCAAAGCTGACGTGGTTGCTAGCTTTCTGGGATCAGCATTGTGTTCTGTCCTTGCGTGTCCCCTCTCCAGCAAAGGAGTCTGGAGTTCTGAGAGTCTGAGAGGTACAGTACCTGTGCCCGGAGCAGGTACTCAGAAGTGAGAGGGCTGGGCCTGGAGTCCACACTTGCCAGTGGCCCACACAGGGATCCCCAGCCAGCACCTCACTCCAGAACCACACCCCAGAATCTTAAGGAGTGTGGCCAACTGAACCTCAAAAGATGCTTGGATCAGCCTGCTTTGGTATTCGAAACGATTTAAACCCACTAGGCAGGGAGGCAAATAAAAATACCAAAAAAAAAAAAGAATGGCCAAGAGGAACACAAGTTCGAGGCCATCCTGGTCTACCTAGCAAGCTCCAGCCCAGCCAGGGCTAATAATGAGACCCTGTGTCAAAACACAAAGGAGATGGAATAGAGTTGAGTTGGCCGAAGTCTTGCTCAGCATTCACAAGGCCTGCGTTTGATCCCCAGCCCCACACAGATTGGGTGTGGTGGCACGTGACTGTGACCCCAGTATTTGGCAGGTGGAGAAAGAAGTTCCAGAGCAAGAGTTGGGAAGATGGCTCAGCAGTTAGAGCACTGACTGCTTCTCCAGAGGACCTGACAGCTCACAACTGCCTGCATTCCAGTCCCAGGGATTCAACACCCTCTTCTAGGCTCCTCAGGCACTAGGTGCACACATGGTACACAGACATACATGCAGACAAAACACTCATATCATGCACATTAAATAAATTATTAAAAAGTTCAAGGTCGGTCTTGGCAACAGAGAGTTTAAGTCAAGCATGGGATCTGTGAGACCAGGTTTTTAAAAAAAATGAAAAAAGAGGGAGTTGGATACAGAGCTAGTTTAGACCTGCCTCATATGGAACCCTAGATTCCAGGCCTGAGGTCACAGTTAAGTATTTTGGCACGTAAGGTGGGAAGCAGTAACGGCAGGCGGCCGCTCCTGCCAGCCACCCGAGGCTGAGGAGATGCACCAGGCCAGAGCTGACTGACACTGACCTTTGACCCTCTATTCCAGCAATTCCCTTTCTGTTTGATGTCTGTGAACATCACCCGCATTGCCATCCAGGCCCTGAGGGAAGAGTGTCTCTCCAGGTGAGTCCCTGGGATCAGAGTGACAGGCAGAGCCTGGTCCAGCCCCATCCATGCTCCGTTCTACACAGATAATCCCCCTGCACCAGCCACCTCACCTCCCTAACCTGACCCAGATGCCCCGCTGCTCAGCTGCTGGGGGGAACAGTGGGGTGAGGTGACCAGACAGGCTGGGAAGGAGGGTACTGGTGTGTCGGGTTCACTGTGGCCGAGCAGGTCACCTCCTTTGTCCCGCAGGGAATGTAACCGGCGACAGAAGGTCATCCCAGTGGTGAATAGCTTCTATGCAGCCACCTTCCTTCACCTGGCACGCGTGTGGAGGGTCCAGCAGAGGACTATCTCAGACTCAGGCTTTGTCCTCAAAGGTGGGCACCTTCTGTGGAACTGCTTTTCCGCTCCCCCTCTCCCTTCCCCTCCCATCCCTCAGAAAGCCCGGGGGTCGCTCTTTTCCCTTTCTCTGCCACCCTTTCTTCCAAATGCATCCATTCCCTTGCTTGTTATTTGCATGTCGAAGAAGCAGGGGCTCCCTGTAAGGCCATGGCTGAGCTGGAACTTGCTGTGTAGACCAGAATGACCTTGACTGTATGGCAGCCCGTCTGCCTCTGCCTCCTGACTACAAAGATTCCAGGCGTGCACGACAGGCTCTGGCCTTATATGCCTGATAGTTGTTATTTCTATTTTTGAGATAGTGTCTCACACTGTAGCCAGGCTACAACCCTGCCTCTGTTCCCCTGCTCTAGGATTGCAGCCTTGAGCATGGAGGGCTCCTGACGATCATGTCAAACAGCAAAACCCCCACATCTTCTGAACCAAAACTTGACTGCTCAATAGGCATAGTGCGGGCAGATCTCTGAGTTCAAGGCCAGCCTGGTCTACGCGTGAGTGCTGGCAGATTTCTGTGAGTTCAAGGCCAGCCTGGTCTACCCATGAGTGCAGGCAGATCTCTGTGAGTTTCAGGCAAGCCAGGGCTATATATTAAGACCCTGTCTCAAGAAACAACAAAACAGGACTGGCAAGATGCTTCTGTGGTTCAGATGGCCTACTGCTCTTGCAGGGGATCCCATTTGCTTCCCAGCACCCATGGTGGGCAGCTCACATTTGCCTGTAACTCCAGCTGCAGGGAGCTGCTGTTCCCCTGACCTATGCGCTCCCACACTCATGGGCACGTGCCCACAGGCAAACCTCTATGCATGCTTTAAAGAATAGTAAGTCTTGAAAGTGTACAACCAATCAGAGCCTGGGCTGGGAATGTGGTGCCGTTGCTAAAGCTCCTGCCTGGCATGCAGGAGCCCTGGGCCCAATCCCCACCCAGTGCTTCACAAACCATGTGTGATGGCACAAGCCACTTTAGTAGAGACCGGAGGACAAGCAGCTCAGGGTCTACAGGAGACCTGTCTCAAACAGAACAGAACCGTGAGACCTGGGGCTGGAGAGATGGCTTAGCAATTAAGATCACTGGCTGATCTTCCAGAGGACTGACCTCTAACCCAGCACCCACGTGGTGGCTCTCAGCCATCTATAGCTGCAGTGCCAGGGGCCCTCTGACCTCTGCAGGCATTAGGCACATGTGCTACATAGACATGCATTGAAGCAAAACCTCGTACATATACCATAAAAAAGTTTTTTTTAAGATTTATTTATTTATTTATTATGTATACAACATTCTGCCTCGATGTATGCCCGAAGGCCAGAGGAGAGCACCAGATTCAGTACAGATGGTTGTGAGCCCCCATGTGGTTGCTGGGAATTGAACTCAGGACCTCTGGAAGAGCAGCCAGTGCTCTTAACCTCTGAGCCATCTCTCCAGCCCCATAAAAAAAGTTTTAAACTAAAGGATGTGAAGGCTGAGGTCTAGCAGTTGGAGTGCTTCTACGGAGTTGAGGTCTGTGTCACAGGGAGAAGCCATCCCTGGGCCCTGTCTGGTTTGGCCATCTTTGTTGATTGCTTTACTCTTGTCTCTAAAGGACAGGGGTTGGTTGTGTTCACAGAGCCATTGGACTCGAGACCTTGTGCCCCCCAGATCCCCCTAAGTTTCCCCATCTCCTCTGTTCCAGACTTGGAAGTATTGGCCAAGAAGAGCCCCAAACGGCTGCTCAAGACGCTGGACGTTTACCTAGCCCAGGTGTCAAAGGGACAGGCCTCCTTGTTGGTGGCACAGAAGTGCTCTGGATCCCGAGGGCCTCACGCCAGGGACCTCACCTTCACAGGTGTCTGTGATGTGCAGTCTCACTCATCCGAGAGCGCGGGGTTGATCTGACCCACCCTGGAGACCAGGGTTGATCTGACCCACCCTGGAGACCAGGGTTGACCTGACCCACCCCAGAGAGTAGACCAGGGTTGATCTGACCCACCCCAGAGAGTAGACCAGGGTTGACCTGACCCATCCCGGAGACCAGGGTTGATCTGACCCACCCCGGAGAGTA
>NW_004949098.1:11489688-11492117 GCF_000317375.1 Microtus ochrogaster
GGAGACCAGGGTTGATCTGACCCACCCCGGAGACCAGACCAGGGTTGATCTGACCCACCCCAGAAACCAGGGTTGATCTGACCCACCCCAGAGACCAGGATTGACCTGACCCACCCCAGAGACCATTCCCAGAGAGGCTGCCTGGGTCGCTGGAGCTTTCACACCTGAAGGACTGTGTCTGGGCCCAAACCCTTCCTGCCTCCCTGCAGGTGACATTAGGATGCTCCCGCGTGTGGGTGGTGAAGCTTAAGTTTCTTCACCAACATAGCTCATTCGGCAGCTAGAATTAACCTCCTTGCTACCTTTGAAGCAAGGGGTCGTCTGTTGTTCCCAGCTGGGCCCCTGTTCACAGGGTTGGGCCCCCGATATCTCAGGGGGCATGAACAGGCCGTGAAGTAGGACAGCCGCGTCTGAACGGCCTACACATCCAGTCTACCCCTTCACACCGAGAGAGAGTCCCAGCAAGTGGCTGCTAGAATTCTGACTCCCCAGAAGCCTGCTCCGTGTCTTGAGGTTGGAAATTGGAAAGGCAGAGGCAACAATGTCTTCGGCCAGTTGGGGGCAGCACAACACAGGAAAAAGTGACTGATTGATGCAGGCCCCTCCCTTCAGTCACCACAATTTCCAGGACACTTTCTCCCCCTCCCCCTGCCCATCATTGTTTGTGATTTAGAAATGGGCACAGGCCGGGGATCCTGTGGAGACCGCGCACCAGGTTAACAATGGCTATCTGGCCTGGCAGAGAGGCGATGGGAACTCGCTCCCCCACCCGCAATTTTAGAATAAAGGAACTGTTGTAGTATCTAGTGTTTTCTCCCAAGACAGTTCTTTCAGGACCTTGCTGTGCCCCGTTGTCCAGGGACCAGATTGAGCCAGGCAGGTTAGCACCTAGGGTGCCCTGGGGTTGCAGACTCCTCAGGCCCCAGGATGGAGAGGCTTCCTGCACCCTGACTGCCTGCCATCCGAGTTCCCCTGGCTGCACCTGCAGGCCTGGAGACATCCTTTATTATTGTGCGTATGATACAGGGTGTGGGGCACACACTTGATGTGTGGGGATCAGAAGACAGCTTGCGACGTTGGTTCTCTCCTTCAACCTTTCTGGAGATTAAAACCAGGTCGACCAGCTTTTGTGGCAAGCTCCTTACCCGCTAAGCCAAGTTGCCCACCCAGGCCAGGAGGCCTCTTGCCTACTCTAGCTAGTGAGCATGGTGGCTCTTGTTAGGGTTGACTGGTGTGGTATCCACCTAGGCTTTGCCTGCTTTTGCTCTGGGGCCTGGCTATTGCTCCCTCACCCCAGCCTCCCACCTAACCACCCATGAGCCTCAGGCCCCTGCGCTCCTCTGGCTTCCGGCCACTCTGGAGATGGCACCCACAGAGGCCTCCCTCCCAGTGTGCCCGTGACAAAGCCCTGCAGTTGGCCCTCTGCATATTAACAGGGTCTCAGGTCGAAGGCTTTGTTACCATGTCTCTCCCTGTAGCTCCCATCTTCAGTGGCCAGCAGAGACGTCAGCAAGGCCCGAGTCAGTTTGGGTGCTTGCTTGGCTACTGTCCCTTTCCCTCACTCCGCAGCGTCGGTTGGAAGCACAGGGTCCCAGGGCCGCAGGGACACTAGGAGGGCTGGCTGGAAGGGAGCCAGCTCCCCAGCAGGGGCCCTTCGTCCTGACCAGGGTCAGGATAACTCAGCAGTCTGTTCTGGTGGGTGGGTTGGGGGTGGAGGCCTCTGAAGGCTGAAGAGTGTTTTTCTTGGGAGTAGGAAGGACCACCTTCCACGGGAGAATCCCTGGGTACATCCTTCCCGGCATGTGCCCCTGTGTGGTCAGTAGAGAGCTAGGAAGTCTCAGGGAGACCGAGGGCGGGTCGGCAGACAAGCTCTCTGGCACAGCATTAGGAAGATGAATTTGATTAGACTTTCTGACTGTGTGGGACACAGCGCAGAGCCAGCAGAGCCGCAATAACACTTGGGACACAGAGGGAGGTGCAGGGCAGCTGCTGCTGGGCCTCAGCCTCTGGCCCAGGCTCACCCAGACACCTCTCCTGCCATTGTGACAACTCCCTCACCCTCTCTTGCTTGTTTCTTTTGAGTTGCTGTGTCACATAGCCAAGGCTGACCTTGATCTCACTGTGTGTCAAAGGCAAAGACATGATCCACCTCCCTCTACCTCCTAGGTATGTCAGGGTTACGGACACGTACCACCATACCTGGCTCACTCACTCTCTGCCCTCTTTTCTCTGCTATTCTGCACTGTCATTAACAAGAAATAGAACTAGGGCTGTGGCCAGGGAAACAAGGGCCTCTCCACTAGGCTGGTGCTTTTCATACACACACTCCACAGGCAAGCAAGGATCAGAAATAGGGCTTCTCCGCTATAGACTTGTGCTTTTCACACACACACACACACACACACACACACACACACACACACACACAC
>NW_004949098.1:11492355-11505299 GCF_000317375.1 Microtus ochrogaster
CACACACACACACACACACACACACACACACACACACACCAGCCCTGAGCTGATGAACCAAACACAAAACCCAGTGGAGTAAGGACAGTTGGCCCGCTCAAGGACTCTGGCACATTCCGTTGCTGGGTTCGTGTAATCATTTAAAACTGCCTCATGGGTGCTTATTGGGGCATCTGAGGAAATACTGGCTTGAATAGAAATCTGTCCCCAGCCACAGCCACAGCCTTCTCCCAGGCGGGAATGTGAGACTTGAACTAAACCCTGGCCCGAAAGCAGAGGCCTGGCACTGTGCCACCTCCCCATCAGGTTCTGGGCACGGTGGGGATTGGACAGCGGCTCCACTGAGTCCTGGCCACGCAGAGCCAGAGCTGGGCTCCTGGAAGCGGCGGGATTTGAAGCGGCGGAATTATCTATCACCGATGTTCTACTCGGACCCCAGAATGGGGACGAGCCCAAGTGAATAGCCAGAAAAATCAGCCCAGGGCGAGCACACAGGAGAGAGCTGGGAACTGGGAACTGAAGGTGCATCCTTTATTGAGCATCCGGGCACCTCGGTGCTGACTCGGCAGCGGGGGAGGGGCCAGGCAGATGGTGGCCTGCAGAGCGGGCTGGGGACTCCCACCCTCACTTCCAGTCCTTGAAGAATTGCTTGAAGATGGGACTCTCTCGGCCCTGGGGTAGAATCTCCACCTGCAGTGGGAGAAAGGCTTGGCTCACAGGCTGCCCACCTATGCTTCTGAGGAGGGGGACAAGGGCTGCCATGACCAAGGGAACGCACAGCAATACCTTGCCAGCTGTGTCTCCCAAGAGAATGTTCCTTTGTGGTTAAATCTTCTTGTCATGGCCCTACAGTGAGGCTGTCTTGCTACATCAGAGACGGACGAGGGCATTTTCCCATGCGTGCCATCAACCAGAAGGCCCACATCTTCAAGTGGTGCACAATCACTAATGCCCCTCGCGCTGTGGTTTTCTATGCCCCCCCCACATACACCCTTTTGTGGGGTTGATAGTGGCTATGGGGGGAACCACTCTAAAGGGATATCTGGTCCATCGTGATTTAGGAGGAAAAAGGACCATTTGCCTCATGAATATACCACCCACCTCCCAAATAGTCATAAAATTGCAGAACCCAGTGTGGTACAATGATCTCTTTGGAATGCTCCTTAGTGTGATTTGCTAAATAAACTGCTCAAACCGTCTGTTTCTTGGCTAAATTCTTTCATTCAAGAAAACGGGAGCCCTGTAAGACCAGGCGAGAGGCCACAAGCAGTGTAAGCCAGTCCCGAGAAGACAAAAATGAGACTCAAGCTCATAGGACACAGGCTGAGAGAACACTGCTTCATGGATTGGGGTACCCAGTTTGGCAGATCCCACCAATCAAACGTCAGCTGTACCAGAATTTCTGACCAGGGAATGGTGACCTGTGATCTCGGCACTTGAGAGGCTGAGGCAGGAGAATTGTTGTGAGTTCAGGCTAGCTGGGGATGCATATTCTAAACTACTCTGGGCAACAGAGGGAACTGTCTCGAAGGGGTTCAAGGGGGCTGAGGATGTAGCTCCATTGGTAGAGCGCCTGCCTGCCACACACCAAGCCCTGGGTTCAGTTCCCAGCACCACATAAGCCAGGTGGGACCCACACTAGAGGCCAGAAGATGAGAAGTTCAAGGTCATCCTTGGCTACTTAGAGAGTTTGAGGCCAGCCTGGTCTGCATGTGACCCTTACGGAGAGAGGCGGGATGAGAATAACGTGTAGCCTCCGTGCTGGGACTAAGAGAAAAGGGACACTACTGGCTGGGGAGACCCAGCCCCAGTGACCGCCCTACCCTTCCACCTCCCAGTACTCTCTCTGAAAATATGTTTTGGGTTTTGTTTTTTGTTTTGTTTTTTTAAAAGGCTGAAGGACTGAAAGGCCTTTCCACCTAACTGGTCTGAGGCAGGCAAGTCTGCTCCCAACTCCTGAAGTGTCCAGGTCTTGTTCAGGCTGGGGTAGGGAGCCACAGGAGGGTACCAGGAGGAGGAGGTGGAGACATGGGTTTGTCCTCACCTGAGTGTTTGGGGAGTATCTCATCCGAGAGATGAAGCCATCGGCCACTTGGAGGGCTGCCTGCCGCTCCTTCTCGTTAGCTTTTCGCCCTAGAACATAGGAACGAGATGTCAAAAGGAGCAGAAGGTGAGGTGTGGCAATCATCATTGGGGTGCAAAGTGTGATTCAAGCTGAAGGCATTTGACAAGGAAACAGCCAGGCAGTGGCTGACTCTCTGACCACTGTCAAAATCTTGTGAACCACAAAGTTCTTCCCCTGTAAGTGACTCACTGCTGTGGCATCTGTGGGCACTTGACCCTCTGCTCCCCAGCTTCCTGTCCTACTGGGCCCTTTTCTGTAAGGATTCCTTTCTTGGGGACCACAGACACTCACATGGTCCTCTGGAATCTTAGCACTGGCTTCATGGGGTTTAGCGCCTCTGCAGGAAGGAAGAGGCCACCCCAGGGCAAGGGACGTAGCTCAGTCGGTAGAATATTTGCCCAGCATATGCCCTGGGTTCCAGCCGCAGCACCAGAGAAAATCCCAGCACTCAGGAGATGGAGGCAAGAGAATCAGGGGTTCTTTGGCTGCATAACAAGTCAGAGGCCAGCCTGGGCTACAAGAGACCTTGTCTCAAAAAGGAAGGGAAAGGGCTGGAGAGATGACTTGGTGGTTAAGAGCACTTGCTGCTTTTGCAAAGGACTAGAGTTCAGTTCCCAGCACCCACGTCGGGAGCTCAAAACTGCTTTTAACAGCAGCTAAAGGGATCTGATGGCCTCCTCTGGCCTCCTTGGGCACCCCCCACAGGCTTGTACACACACAGAAAGTGTTGAGGACCTGACTTTGCAAACTCTGTTTTGTTTTTGTTTATTTTTACTTTATGTGCATTTGTGTCTTGCCATGGGTGTCAGGTCCCTTGGAACTGGAATTACAGACAGTTGTGAGCTGCCATGTGGGTACTGGAAATTGAACCCACCAGGTCCTCTGGAAGAGCAATCAGTGCTCTTAACCACTGAGCTGTCTCTCCAGGCCCACAAACTCTGTTTTAAAAAGGGGGCTTTATCTTAAGCCATATAATGAGTGGGGGCCAAATCTCAGCTCCAGAGATGCGCTGGGATAGCAAAATTTGAAGGGACATCCTGAAAATAGCCGATTAAGGAGCTAGGGAGAGAGGCCATAAAATTTAACGAGGTCCAGAAGCTCCTAGGAGGCGTCCTGTCCTTGAAGATACCTTGTCAGTAACTAATGGCTCTTTGTTAGGTTTTTGTGCCCAAAACCTGACCAATGGTTTCAGAAACTATCTTATCCTATGACCCCCTTACCCAATCCCAAGACGACAGGACATGAACTCCCCTGATTGTGGCATTTCCCCTTTAAAGTTTCTACACACACACACACACACACACACACACACACACACACACACACACACCAGCTCCCTACCACACTTTCTGCACCCACCATGCTGGGTGCTGGAAAGGTATTGGTCCAAACTTGACCCTCATGTAGCCGGGCGGTGATGGCGCACACTTTTAATCCCAGCACTCAGGAGGCAGGCGGATCTCTGTGAGTTCAAGGCCAGCCTGGTCTACAAGAGCTAGTTCCAGGACAGGAACCAAAAGCTACGGAGAAACCCTGTCTCAAAAAATTCAAAAAAATAAAAAAAATAAATAAAAACCCTCATGTAATTTACATCAGAAATCCAGCTCTGTGAATTCATTTGAGGACCAGAAACTTGGGCATAACAAAAGAAAGAAGAAAAGAAAGAGAAGGAAGGAAGGAAGGAAGGAAGGAAGGAAGGAAGGAAGGAAGGAAGGAGAAAGGAGGTAGGGAGGGAAGGAGGGATCATGCTGTCTTTACATTTTCCATGGTCAAAGCAAGCAGCCAGGCTCAGGCACACAGCAGCCTTTCTCTCTCTCTCCAGTAAATACAATCTCTTGGAAAAGCACAGCCTCCAAGTTTACCACACACTGTGTAAAGTGCTACCAAGCCCAACTAAAATTTACCTCAGTTACAGTTAACTCAAAACCTCAAAGTCAGGGACCTCAGAGCCCCAAGGCCTGGAAACTGCAGAGAGAGTTCTCAAAATCTCCCCTGGAGCCCCGCAGACATACTCTGGGAACACTGTTTCCCCTGGAGCCCCCCCCCCCCAGGCATACCCTGAGAACACTGTCTCCCCTGGGCTCCCCCCCAAACCCTGGGAACACTGTCTCCCCTGGAGCCCCTCCAACCCCCCACCCCCACCCCTGCAGACATACCCTGGGAACACTGTCTCCCCTGGAGTCCCCCCAAACCCTGGGAACACTGTCTCCCCTGGAGCCCCACAGACATACCCTGGAAATGTGTTAAACACACACACACACACACACACACACACACACACACACACATGCTCAGGCTCCAGCCTAGACCTGGTGAATCTGAATCTCTGGGACTGACCCAGAAATGTATTCAACAGGTCCTTGGAGTTTTGAGGCCCACTGAGGTTTTAAAATGGCTGAGTTTGCTGGGTTCAAGGAAGCTGCAGGACCCTCAGGCAGAGGTGGCTGAGCCTGCTGCAGGGCCCTCAGGCTCGTACAGAGGAGTCACACATACCCTTCCAGATGTAGATTTTGCCACAGAGTCCGTTGTCCAGAACAAAGCAGTCATCAGGAATCAGCAGTTCAGAGGCAAAGGGGCTGGAGTCAGCCACCTTGGTGAGATTCATCTGTCCAGTGGCGTCAGAGACCTGGGGAGGAAGTACAGTCCCCAGTGTGACCAGCACGCACGTGTGCACACACAAACACACACACACCCGCACTCACCTTGAATGAAGGAATGGGTTACCCAGGCCCTCCCCAGTTGCTTTTCCCAACAGTTCTGAGCAACAGGCAGGAAAAAACCTCCCAAAGACAAGCTCCAGACAGCCCCTCTCTTGTCTGTCAACTGCAGTTCAGAGGCTACTACTCCCTTAGGGAAAGAGGTGACTTCCACATTACAAGTAACTGCACAGGGTTCAAGTGAAGGCAAACTCTGCCTTAGCTTCCAACCTCCACCAACGAGCTGGAAGTGTGTATCTCCTCAGAGGGCTGCCATCTGCCTACTCCCACCCATCCCTCCTCCGACCCCTACAAACCTACCTGGTACCTGGCCCAGCCTTCCCACACCCTCCTCCCCCCTTCAGCTCCAAGCCTCTGCCAACGGCAGATGACTGGTTGGTCCCCAGCAGGCCTGACGTGCCCACCTTATACAGGGCTGCAGCCTGGGCGTTGGTCTTATCAGCTGTGAGGTCTTCCTCAGGGTTGCCCTCCTTCAGAGCAGGCTTGGCGCCCAGAACCTGCAGAACCAGACAAGATTACTGGGGCTTCTACACCCAAATTCTTCAAGTCACCACATCCAGGGCCACCTGTGTCCTGCACTAATGTGGAGGGCAAAGTGATGGATCCAGGCTGCCCAAGGCTGTACCCACTCAGAGGAATGCTTGTCACCGTCACACAACAGTGCCCCATGCACGACCCATGCAGGGCTCCGGATGGCCCCAGTCACCCTCTCTCAGCAGCCTTCATCACCCCAGCTTAGCATTGTCTCAGCTCCCATCTGCCCACCCCAGTGTTCCCAACCTGAATCATCTCAGCTGGCTCTTCTCCATCGGTGATAATTTCCACCTGGGCCTTGCCCTGCCGCTCGCTGTCCCTGATGGCCAGGGCCAGGTCCCTTGCTTTGTTACGTTCCAGGATGTTGGACTTTGCACCACACCAGGCGAAGATGCTCTGCAGAGAAGCCAGACAGGCCCATCACAGCCAGTAGCCTTTGTCCTGCCCCTACTGAAAAGCTGTCCTCACAGGAGGTGCAAGCAAGAAGGCCGTGCCAGTGTGGGGTGTAGTAATGGCAGTGCATGCCTTTGATCCCAGTACTCACGGGGCAGAGGCTGAAGCAGGCAGATGTCTGTGTATTTGAGACCAGGTCTACATAGTGAGTTCCAGGACAACCTGGGCTACACTGAGACGCTAGTTCAAAAACAAACAAAAGCCAAGAAGTCAGGGACATTCTCCAGAGGCCTCTGAGAAAGGGAAGGACAATGCCTGTAAGAGTGCCTCCTCACTGGAGAGAGAGTTGTCTCAGTGGTCAAGAGTATTCACTGCCGGGCTGGAGAGATGGCTCAGCGGTTAAGAGCACTGCCTGCTCTTCCAAAGGTCCTGAGTTCAATTCCCAGCAACCACATAGTGGCTCACAGCCATCTGTAATGATATCTGGTGCCCTCTTCTGGTCGCAGGTATACATGCAGACAGAACACTGAGAATACTGTACACATAATAAATAAATAAATCTTAAAAAAAAAAAAAAAGAGTATCCACTGGTCTTGCCGGGGAACTGCTTTCTGAGCACCCACGATGGGGAGCTGACAACTGCCTATAACTCCAACTCCTGCGCCCCCTCCTGGCCTCTGCTGGTATCTGCATTCATGAGTATATGCCTACCCACACATAACACAGACAAATTTTTTAAAAACGTAATCAAATTACAAAAAAAAAAAAATCCAAAAAACATGTTTTAAGAAAGTTTGAAGCTTTCTGTTGAGCCCCATTTATAAACTTTGGGCTGCATGCAGCCAATGGCCGCGGGTTGGACAGGCCTGGAACTGAACGGGAAGAAGCACATGAGATATGTATACAGGTTTGAGATCGCTAAATCTATGAGACTGGACATCTGTGGATGGTGGTGTCTGCGTGGCACGGGAAATAATCCCTATGGGTCTAAGGGCTGGCTGGCTGGCTGAGGATGTCTTCTCCCGGATGTTCACCACAACACGGGTTCTCACTGCTCCCCGCGGTCTCCCCAGTGCCCGCACATGCTCAGTCTCGGCCACCTACCCACCTGGCCCAGGTCCAGGATGAAGCAGTCCCCGGTGTTAAAGCTGTCCCAGCTCAGCGCCCTCTCTGTGGCACGGATGTTTTTCTTCCCCTTAACTTGGTAGAGCTTCTTGATGGCTGCTGGGGTGGCCCCCGAGTTTGTCTTGTGAAATGCGGACTCCACACCACCTTCCTGAAACCCAGAAAACCGGCCTGAGCGGCCTCACAGGCACCCAGAGCCTTCTACACTGCATCGCAGTAGAAACCAATCCCCAAGGGTGCCCAGGCCTTCCAAAGGATAAGACAGCCAGAAAGAGGAGCTGACTCGGAGAAAAGTCCCGGGAGCGAGGGCCTGGAGGTGGCGAGGGCCTGGAGGTGGGTCTCACCTGGTACTTGAGGCCACGCGGGAAGTAGCTCATGAAGAGGTCTGACTCGTTTCCTTGAACCTCACGGTGCTGCACAGGCCGCTCCCCAAGGAGGGTGTTGAGGTGTACGGCCAGCACAGCACAGGCCCCCTGCTCGTCCCGGGATGACTGCTGGCCTAGGATGAAGGTGACAGGTGACAGGCAAGGTCCCCGAGACCCCCTACAACCCGCATCCCTGCCTCTGCCGAATTCCAACGCCTTTACCTATCCACAGGTGCAGATGGGAGACCTCTTCGGGGCCATTGTGAAGCACTAGGTAGGAGTCCCCAGAGAAGAAGATGCCATGGTTCTCTCGCGCTAGGGGCACGGGCTTCAGCTTCTCCACCCGCCATATGTGTAGGCCTGGGTCTTGGACAGAGGCTGGGAATGGGGATCCACTGTAGGAAGAGATGGTTGCTAGCGGGCTCAAGCAGAGATGCTTGGGCAGGCCTGGAGACGGAAGTCTGAGTATAGTGAGAACAGAGACATGGGGCGCACTGCCTACCTCTGCGGGATGGGTGTGTACATGCTGCTCCAGACCTGAGGAGAGAAACCATGGTTACCACAAGGGGCCTAACAGACCTCCCTCGTTGGTCTCGGGGAGCCTTCCAGGTGGCCAAGTAGTCTCCCTTAGGTTTTTTTGAGGCAGTGTCTTATGTAACCTGGGTGGTCCTCACAGCTGTCAGGAGCTGAGGATGACCTGGGCTGAGGTGATGCTCAACAGCTAACACACTTGCATGGCACGTGTGAGGACCAGAGTTTGAATCCTCAGAATCCACATACGTGTTGGGTGAACTGCCCACTTGTAATTCCAGCTTCAGAGGACAGAGACAGGAGATCCCCAAAGCAAACTGAAGAACAAAACTAGCCCCGTCGGCAAGCTCTGGTTTGGTTAAGAGATTGAATACGATGAAGAGTCCTGACATCAACTTTGGGCCTCCACGTGCATACACACACACATGCTATTAGACCTATACACGTGTCTACACATGCAGACATGCACAAACATGTGCAAGAGGAGGGGGGGAGAGGAAAAGGCCAATTATTACAGCATGTGTGACCATAACCCCAGCAATGGGAAGGGGAAGGCAGAAAGTCCAGATGCTCAAGCACATTCAGGTTCCAGGTTAGCCTGGGCTACATAAAACTCTGTCTTAAAACAACAGAAAATGCCTGGTATGACCGTGTACACCTGTGGAACTGACATTCCAGAAACAGAAGCAAGAGAATCAGAAGTTCAAGGCCATTCTTGGCACCTAGTGAATTCTGAGCCAACCTGGGCTATAAAACACCCCATCGAAAAAGAAAAAGGAAGAAAGGAAGGAAAATAGACAAGGTGTCTGTGACACAGCTCGGTGGGTAAGGGTACACTTGACACAGCTTGATAGGTAAAAGTGCCCATGCATGATACAACTCAGTGGATAAAGGTGCCCGTGACACAGCTCGGCGGGTAAAGGTGCCCGTGACACAGCTTGGCGGGTAAAGGTGCCCATGTCACAGCTCGGCGGGTAAAGGTGCTTGCTGCACACGTCTGCTGAACTGACTAGTAAAGGTGAAAGAAGAACACAGACTCCCTGAGGCTGCCCTCAACCTCCACATTTATGCCATACATACATACATGCAGACACACCCATACCAACAAAAATGTTATTTTTTAATCTAATATCTAAAAAAAATCTTAACTATTAAACAACAGATAAAGAAGTGAGGATGCAGCTTAATTGGTAGAGAACTTGCCTAGCACGCATGAAGTCCTGGGTTCAAGCCCAGCACTGCAGAAACTGGACCTGATGGCTCATGCCTATAATCTCAGCATTTGGGAGGTGGAGACAAGAGTTCAAGATCACCCTCAAAGATTTTGAGGGCAGCTTGGGATCTATAGAACCTTGAAAAAAGAGCGAGAACTCGGCAAGGTGGAGCAGCCTGGAAGCCTGTAATCCCAGCACTCAGAAGCAGAGGCTGGTAGAGGTCCAAAAATTCAAGGCCAGCCTGGTCTACACAGTGGGTTCCAGGCCAGCCAGAGAGAGGAAGAGAGAAAGAGAAGAATTTTTATTCTCTAAATCTACTAAAAACAAACCTTTCATGGGATTTTCTCCCTCCTAGCCAACACTCTCCCAAAAGCTGCACTCATTCTGGGCATCAGCTATCCCTTGTATGTGCCCAGCATCTTCCGGTTCCAGCATGATGAATGCCATCTTTGTTTTGTGAGTCGGTAGAGAAAATATTTCTTGGGCAAAAGGAATTGTAGTATAGGGAGAATGCAAAAGGCAAGCTGTTGTTGTCATTGTTTTTAATTTCAGAAACATATAGTCAAAACAACTTCACCCTCCCTTTTCTCTGTTCCCAAAGGTAGTTGGCTCCTTTTTTGACCTCCGCGTATGGACAATGGTACATGCACACACGCGCTCAACCTCCATGTACAGACCATGGTACGTGCGCACACGCGCTCAACCTCCCCGTACGGACAATGGTACGTGCACACACGCGCTCAACCTCCACATACGGACAATGGTACGTGCACACACGCACTCAACCTCCTCGTATGGACAATGGTACGTGCACACACGCGCTCAACCTCCGCGTTCGGACAATGGTACGTGCACACACGCGCTCGAGTGTACATGTACAGACACTAAATAAGTAAATAGATGTGAAGAAAGGACTGGTTTTCCCTTCCACCATGGGAGTTCTGGGGGTCAAACTCAGACGGTTAGCCCCAGGAGCAAGTGCTCCCTTACCACTGAGCCCATGGCTCAGAGCTAAGGCGTTTTTGTTTGCTTGTTTATTGTAAGGCTTTTAAAGGAAGAAAGAGACTGTGTGTCTCCAGCACTTAATTCAGTGAGTTCCTGGGAGAGGTGCCCTGAGGGACACGGAGGGGGAGAGTAGGAAGCTGCAGGAGCACAGAGGCCACTCTGTGGTCAGGGTGGCTGGGTCAGCAGGGATTGTTGAGTCTGCACAGGAAGCAGAGCAGAAGGCGGAGCTAGGGTGAAAGACTTGAAATGCCCGCGGGGAATTACCACTTTCCTTTTCGGTATCAACCTCTCAAACAGAGGATCATGCGTTTCAGCGTGACCCCCACAAACGCCATGGGCTGTGTGCGCACCCCCTGCTATGGGCAGCCTAGCCTGTGAGTCAGGTAGGAACTGATGAGGCTGCCCCGAACCCAAGCTCAGGAATGAGAGACTGAACCTGTAACCTCAGTGCTTTTAGTTCCGTGTTACCAAAATGAGAAACTGGGCCGTGACTCAGAGTCAAGTGCTCTCCACTCCAAGTTAATGTGGGGTTCTGATGAGGGGTTTCGGCTATCTGCTCCTTCACGGCCCTCGTTAGTGCTCATTACAGCGCCTACTCAGGACTGATGGTCCGCTGGCAAGGTGCTGGCTGGCAAGTCTAATGCCTTTAGTTCCATCCCCAAGACCCATAGGACAGAGGAAAGAACCAGCTCCTGGAGTTTCCCTCTGACCTCTGCACGCATGTTATGAAACATGCACAAGTACATACACAAAAATAAATGATAAAAGTAAAAAAAAAAAAAAAAAACCAACCACCTTACAGAAGTGCAAAGACTCTGGCTAAACTCCATCACTCCATCTAAACCTTCTAGACCTTTCTCCATACTTCCTCGCAAAATCCAGTTGCTGCCAAAGATCCCTGAAACATGCGTTAGGCTGCAAATCCCCATAATCCATATCTCATCATCCTTTATGCAGATCTGGTTCTTCGACCTGCACCCCCCCACAAACAAGATGTCTGCTCATCCTGCCTATCTTCAACAAGAAACCTGCCAGGTTAGTTTGACAGAACCTCCCCCCCCCCCCTGAGGCGCTTTCTTTTAGTAATTTTCCACACCCTGACTCTTCCCTAGCTCCTGGGCTGTGGAAGCCTCGTTGGCTCACACGTGTTGAGACTAGTCTTTCTCCCACACTGCAAGGACCTGGTGCTCAGTCCCTATACTTATTGTGGCGGTCCTGTCATAGCCTTCCTTACGGTATCAAGTATCAGGGAATAAGGGTTTTTCCTTTTCTTTTTTCTTTTCTTCTTTTGGGATAGGGTCTCTTATAGCCTGAGCTAGTCTTGCGTTCACTAGGTAGCCACGGGAGACTTTGGACTTCTGATCCTCCGGCCTTCACCTCCACAGTGCTGGATGAGCAGGCTGGATTTACGCAGATGGAACCCATGTCTGCATGCGTGCTGGGTGGAACTCCACCAGCAGCTACATCCCCAGCCCCTGAGTGTATCAGCAGGCCGGGACACTCTCCTCAGGCTGGAAGTGTTTTCCATCAGTGTTCAAAGTGATCCTCATAGTACATGAGGTACGAAAACAGGCTCTGGAACGCGAAGGAGAGGAAGGCTTTTAAAACTGATAGCCAGGTGTGGTGGCGCATGCCTTTAATCCCAGCAGAGACAGAAGCAGGAGCCTCTGTGAGTTTGAGGCCAGCCTGGACACAGAGTGAGTTCCAGGACAGCCAGCACTGTTACACAGAGAAATCCTGTCTTGATAAACAAACAACAAAACCATCCGGACGATGGTGGCGCATGCCTTTAATCCCAGCACTCCAGAGGCAGAGGCAGGTGGATCTCTGTGAGTTCAAGACCAGCCTGGTCTACAGAGCTAGTTCCAGGACAGGCTCCAAAGCCACAGAGAAACTCTGTCTCGAAACAAAACAAAACAAACAAACAAAAAAAAACCCAACAACCTCCTGACAAAGCTAGGCAGGCCGGTACAAGCCTAGAATCCCAACTTGTTGATAAACTGAGGCAGGTGTATTAGCAGTTTAAGACAAGCCTGGGCTGCAGAGTGTGTTCAAGGTCTTCCTATGCGACATAATGAGGCCAATCTCAAGATAAAAGGTAAAAAGAGAACCGGGAATGTAGTTCTGTAGTACCGTGCTCACCTAGCATGCAGAGACTCCAAGTTCAACTCCTACTCCCAAGGGTGAGGAAGTGGGGTACATGGCTGGGTAGCAGTGAGAGAAGCCCTAGATCCTGAGTCCCCCCCCCCCCCCGCATCAGCTCCTGATCCTGCCTGCATCCAGGCTTTCCTGAGGAAGGGGCTTCCCTGGCAAACAGCTTTCCACTCTTGTCTCCTGCTTTCAGCCCTTCGCCTCCTCGGTGAGGTGCGAGGTGCGTGTGTCACAGCCCTCCATTCCTGTGGGCGCACACACATCAGCCCCAGCTATCTGAGGGATGTTCCAGTACCATAACTCCTGCGGAAGTTTTCCCAGCCCACTCAGCAGGGACACTCCTGACACCCTATCCCTCAAGCATTCAGTCCCTGCACTTCCGTGCATCCCAGATCTGTGCCAGGGGCTCAGCACTGGGCCGGCTGCAGGAGGGGAAGACAGAGATGAAGAACAGTCTGCCTTGTGGCCTAGCCAGCGGGCTCAGGGAAGTGGGGGAGCCATCACATCCAGTGAAACCACAGACCTGCTTCCTCCACATAAGACTGTCACGTAATCACAGACCAGCACTAGGAGCCTTAGGGCTTAGTCCTCAGAGCACACTACAGACACCTCTTCCAGAGCACACTTCTTCTTCCTCTTCTTGAATGCTTCTGGGGATGGGGAACTCACTGCTTCACAGGCACCTCCCCCCTTAGGAGCCTTAGGAGTGTATTATTAGAGGGGGTGTGTACAGGCTTGGGGGAGAGAGAGAGAGAGAGAGAGAGAGAGAGAGAGAGAGAGAGAG
>NW_004949098.1:11505399-11511078 GCF_000317375.1 Microtus ochrogaster
AGAGAGAGAGAGAGAGAGAGAGAGAGAGAGAGAGAGAGAGAGAGAGAGAGGAAGATGGCACCAGGCAGTCTCTTTTATATATCTTCCTTTCGGAGTGGCAGGAGTGCTGGCACCAAGCCCAAGGTCAAGGGGCACAGCTAAAAAGCATTCTACCACTGAGCTATGTCATAGCTGGTCACCTCTGTTGAAGACTCGTTTTCCCCACTGGGCCATAGTGGGGCATGAGTTTTAGGGACTGGCTCTCTCCCTGAGACTATAAAGCACCTTTGGAGCAGGAGGAAGAGTTTGCCTGTCTACCTTTGCGCACATCTGATTGCATCCAAACAATGTGTTCAATTGCCTTGATTTGCTGAGCCTCAGTTATCGGAGTAGATGAAACCAGAGAGATAGCCTAGGATTTCAGTGCTGGGGGCACTGCTAGGAGCAGCCTTAAGGCAGAAAGGCAGGGGTGAAGAGACCCATCAGACTGTCCTGATTGTGGGGGAGGTGGCCAATCTTGGCCCTTAGAATAACCTGATGGACACCCTGGGGTCACTCCCACCTTCAACAATGTGCTTGACCCCATCAATGACCTAACTGTGCACCAGTGACCCAGTACTGAGGAAAACCTGGGCTATTTTTGCCCTCCTCAGACTCCAATTCTCAACAGGATGGTTTGTTTGTGTGGAAGCGTCACCCCAGCCCCTGGCATCCATATACCCAAAGAGTCTGGAATGTTCGGGTGGAAGTTCCATCCCAAGGTCCCTCCCCTGGGAGTTGCCTCAGTCTAGACCCCACCTCCAAGAAAGCCTGCCAAACAGTGACCCCTCCCCAAAGATGCTCAAGACCACTCCCCACACCGGGTATTTAAACTGCCCCCCCAGAGAATAAATACTTGGTTTTCTGGTCTTCCTTCCTGCCTCCTCTGTGAGGGGCTGGAGAGCCACCCCACCCAGTAGTGTTAGTATCCATTAAACCTGGGCTTTTTCTAATTCGGTTTGATTTGGTCTGATTTGAATTATTGCGTAGGCGGACAGGCTTATTAGGATGCAAAACTTTTCCCACTTTCCCTCACAGTCCCTCTCACACGGTTAACTGTGACCTGAAATAGCACCAGCCCTAGGGAGGGAGGGGACTGTCCACATATGAAAGCAGGGACCTTCTGGACTGTGACCCATGCTCCTTAGAAGTGGGGACAGCAGTGGCTCTGGACACCCAGAACACTGCTCTTTCCCCACACCAAGCAGAACCCACTCTCCACTCTACCTTCTTCTCTGTCCACACCATTCCCCGCATGGTCCGCTGCTGGGGGCTGGCTGGATGCCCCTCAAGTAGCTGGACCTACCTTGCCTCTTCCCAAGCCCCTTCAGTCCAGCTGTCTACACCTAGGCCAGTGCTATCTTGGGGACAGCCACTGCCAGATCTGAGCTCACCCCCTGACTGACGGCCTTTGGGGATCTCTCAGAAGGTCTGACACCACCTCCTACAGACCAGGATGAACCCAGACCCCCTAGCACCTCCCTGCAACTGGAACACATCCACCACCACCCAGCCTCTCTGCAGCTGCAGAACTGCAGTCCGACAACAGCCTCAGCCTGATTTATGCCTAGGGGCATCACTCCTGACTTCCCAGACCCTAGCAGCCAGCCCTCCCCTAACCAGTTCTCCCTGTCCACCCAAGAGGGTCCAGCTAGCCCATCTCCAGGAGCCCATTCCACGTTACCTCTCCACAGGCCTTTTCTTCTCAGACTCTTGTCTGCCTGCTCACTTCCCTCTTCTCGGCAGAGTTGTCCCACCCACCTGCCCCACCCAAGGGAAGGCTCAGGGCTCTGAGGTCCAAGGACTCAGGGAAGCAAACTCTGAGACTCAGCTGGCCCGCTGACAGAAAGCTGTTTCTCAGACGTGGCCACTGGAAGGCTAGAGCCCACTGGTCTCCTCACAGCGGCCTCAGGCAGGGCAGCTTCTGAACAACCTCAAGTCAGACAAGCAAGGGGGCCCCATTCCACTCACCAGCCCGGACAGGCACTTCTGCACAGACGAAGCTGCACTCCCCTGCTGTGGCTGGTTAGTCACATTTCCTGGGTTGGGTCACTGGCTCTGCACTAACTTTTCCTCCTCCCCATGATTAGTTTGTCTCATTACCATGAGTACATGTGTTTTTTCTTTTTTTTTTCTTTTTGGGCGGGGGTAGGGGGGAGGCAGGGGTTTCGAGACAGGGTTTCTCTGTGTAGCTTTGGAGTCTGTCCTGGAGCTCACTCTGTAGACCAGGCTGGCCTTGGACTCACAGAGATCCGCCTGCCTCTGCCTGCCAAGTGCTGTGCCACTTTTTTTTTCTTTTTTGAAGCAAAGTTCCAAGACAGTGAGTGTTTGGGGCCCTGACACATTCTGGTTGGTTTGGGGGTGTGTCTATTTTCATTTGGGTATTTTGTTTTTGAGACAAGCACTCTTGTAGCCAAGGCTATCCTCTAAATTATGAGGCAGCTCAAGCTGGCCTTGAACTCCTGACTCCCCTGCTTCCTGAGTGCTGGGATTACAGGTGTGTACCAGCATGCCCAAATGTCTCTCTGTTACTGAGAGAGTCCTACTTTTTTTTTTAAATTTATTTATTATGTATACAACGTTCTGCCTCCACACGCCAGAGGAGGGCGCCAGATCTCTTTACAGATGGTTTGGAGCCACCATGTGGTTGATGGGGATTGAACTCAGGACCTCCGGAAGAGCACACAGTGCTCTTAAACTCTGAGCCATATCTCCAGCCTTTTTTTTTTTTTTTTTTTTGGTTTTTCGAGACACGGTTTCTCTGTAGCTTTGGTGCCCGTCCCGGAACTAGCTCTTGTAGACCAGGCTGGCCTCAAACTCCCAGAGATCTGCCTGCCTCTGCCTCTCAAGTGCTGGGATCAAAGGCATGCGCCACCACTGCCCAGCGAGACAGTCCTGCTTTAGAGCCTAGGCTACTATGAAACTCAATATGTATTGCAGGTTGGCCTTGAATTCATGACAACCCTCCTGCTTCTGCTTCCAGAGCACTAGGATTCCATACACCAAGGCATCACCCCAGTTGCCTTGACACATTTAATGCAGTCTCTCCATGCCCCAAACACCAAAGAGTACCCCTCCCTCAGCAGGTCGTGGTGACTCATATCTTTTTTTAAAATATTTATTTATTATGTATACAATATTCTGTCTGTGGGTATGCCTGCAGGCCAGAAGAGGGCACCAGACCACATTACAGATGGTTGTGAGCCACAATGTGGTTGCTGGGAATTGAACTCAGGACCTTTGGAAGAGCAGGCAATGCTCTTAACCTCTGAGCCATCTCTTCAGCCCTCACATCTTTTTTTTAAAATAATTATTTACTTTTATTTTATGTACATTGGAATTTTGCCTACATGTATCTCTGTGTGAGGGTGTCAGATTTTGAAGTTATAGACAGTTGTTAGCTGCCATGCGGGTGCTGGAAATAGAACCTGGGTCCTCTAGAAGAGCAGTCAGTACTCTTAACCACTGAGCCATCTCTCCGGCCCCTGTGGCTCACATCTTTAATTCCAGCACTCAGGAGGCAAAGGAGGTGGAACTCTGAGTTCAAGGCCAGCCAAAACTACTAATCAAGGTCCTGGACGGCCAGGACCACACAGAAAAACCTTGTCTCAATAAACCAAAATAAATAAATAAATAATGAAAACATACGCTGCCCCCTCGTGCCGCTCCTTTACCAGGTGCCCACTGCCACACAGTCTTGGCACTGGGGGTCTCAGGGAGAGCGACAGAATTAGCGTGGTCAGGATGTGGTGGCACCAGCAGGATGTGGTGGCACCAGCAGGATGTGGTGGCACCAGCAGGATGTGGTGGCACACACCGTCAAAGCAGCACGTGAAAGGCAGAGACTGGAGAATCAGAAGTGGAGAGAGTCACCCTCGGCTACATAGAGAGTTCAGAGCCAGCCCAGGGCACATAAGACCCTGGAGCCCCTCCTGAGCCCCTCAAAAAAGAAGCACATAAGCATGATCAAAGCCAGCCAGAATTAAAGAACAAAACCGTGTCTCAAAGAAAAAAGAAGCAGAGACAGAGGGAGTAGGGTTTCAGGCTACACCCGAGGCAACAGTATCCCCTTGCAGTCAATCTGGTCTAACTTGCTGGCCCCATGAAGGACCCTGGGGCACAGCCCCAAGTCACATAGGAAGCAGGAGACTGAGCCAAGGAGGCTCCGATTCCCTTCTGAATCTCTAGCCCAGTGGTTCTTACCCTTCCTAATGCTGCGACCCTTTAACACCGGTTCTCGTCATGGTGACCCCCAACCATGAAATTATTTCCTTGCTACTTCATACCTGTACTTTTGCTACTGTTATGAATCTAAATGTTTTTTGGAAATAAGTTTGTCAAAGGGGGCGTGACCCACAGGTTGAGAACCTCTTGCCCTAGAGGGAGGAAGAGCAGAGTCTGTGTGAAGCCCTGGAGAGTCAGCACCCAGTGGGCAGCCACACCTGGGTGGCTCAGTGAACAGGGACTCTGGAGGCCTGTCCTGGAAGAGTGCTGGTCAACAGTCTGTTCCAGACAGGACTTAGCACTCAGAGACAAGGCCCTGGTCTTGATAATGCAACAGGGCCAGAAGCAAGCCTTCGCAACTATCCGACCATCACACCAATCTGAGTATATGCTGCTAGGGGAAATCCCAGAGAAAACAGAGTACTGAGTGGATGTGAGGAGTTTGCTTGTTTGAGACAGAGCCTCGATCCATAGCCCACGCCGGCCTCAAACTTTCAATCCTCCTGTCTTTATTTCTCCACCTTCCGAGTGCTGGGATTACAGGCGTGCAATACCGTGCCCTCTAGATGCATGTATTCCGTGTGCTACAATATCACCAGGGCAAGAATTAAATGCTTTCTCAAGATATTAAGTGGAGCCAATGGAATGGCTCAGTGGATAAAAGCACTTGCTGATGACCGGAGTTCAGTCCCTAGAACCTATAGTAATAGGACAGAATGGGGGCTGGAGAGGTGGCTCAGAGGTTAAGAGCACTGACTGCTCTTCCAGAGGTCCCTGAGTTCAATTTCCAGCAACCACATGGTGACTCACAACCATCTGTAATGAGATCTGATGCTCTCTTCTGGACTTCAGGAACACATGCAAGCAGGACACTGTGTACGTAATAAATAAATAAATCTTAAAGAAAAAAAAAAGGACAGAATGAACTCCTCAACTCCTCAAAGATGTCCTCTAGGGCTGGAGAGATGCCTCAGAGGTCAAGAACACTTGCTGCTCTTCCAAAAGACTGGAGTTTCGTTCCCAGAAGTCATGTCTGGCACCTCACAACTGCCTACAACTCTAGCTCTAGGGGGTCTGACTCCCTCTTCTGGCCTCCGAGAACACTGCACTCACATTTGCATACGCAGATAGACACACTATACTGATTGGGTTTCCTCAAGTTGACACAAATCTAGACATATCTGGGAAGAGGGATTCCTAATTGAGAAAATGCCTCCATAAGATTGGCCTGTAGGCAAGTCTGTGGCGTGTAACACCTTGATTGAAGATATAGGAGGGTCCAGCGCACTGTGGGCAGAGTTGCCCTTGAGCACTTGGTCTTGGACAGTATAAGAAAGTAGACTGAGCCAGGCGATGGTGGCGCGGGCCTTTAATCCCAGCACTCGGGAGGCAGAGGCAGGCGGATCTCTGTGAGTTCGAGGCCAGCCTGGTCTACAA
>NW_004949098.1:11511178-11520528 GCF_000317375.1 Microtus ochrogaster
AAAAAAAAAAAAAAAAAAGAAAGTAGACTGAGCGAGCTATGAGGAGAGAGCCAATAAGCAGCACTCCTGCATGGCCTCTGTCTTAGCCCCTGCCTCCAGGCTCCTGCCCTGACTTCCCTCAGTGATGGACTGGGAAATGAAATCAACTTTCCTCTCCAAGTTGCTTTTGATCATGGTGTTTTTTCACAGCAAGAAAACCCTAAGAAAGACACACACATACCAAAATAAATCTAAAGAGATTTAGGAAGAAAGCAAGTTGTCCTCTGGCCTCCATATGGGCTGTGGCATGCACCTCATGCATGCACCCATGCACGCACCCCATGCATGCACCTCATGCACCCCATGCATGCACCCCATGCACGCATGCAAGTGTACACACAATAATAATGAATAAATAAAATTAAAAAAATTGAATGTTCTCTCTTAAGAACACAGTCTGTGGGTCTGGAGAGGTGGCTCAGCGGCTAAGAGTATTGGCTGTTCTTCCAGAGGACTCAGGTTCCATTCCCAGCACCCACATGGAGGCTCACAACTGTCTGCAACTCCAGTCCTGGGGATCTAATGTGCTCTTCGGGTCACCTCAAGCACCAGGCACCCACTGTATACAGACATGCAGACAAAATATCCATACACATAAATATAAATATCAGTTAAAAAAAAAAAGAAGAAGAAGAACATAGCTTGTAGCTGGCTTCCAAGGTCCCCGTGGCCAAATGACAGCCTTCAAAACAGGGTGGTCTGGGCTGATATTCCAGCAAGGCCTTGTCCCTCACAGAACCACAGGCAGGGCAGAGAGCTGGCTCTAAGGACTGGAACTCAGTTAGTAGAGTGTTCACACAGTACGCATGAAGCCCTGAGAGGTACCACAGCGTGAGACCACAGAGACCAGTGAGGTGGTTCAGCTGCTAAAGATGTTCCTCAGCAAGCCTGAAGACCTGGTCCGATTCCCAGGACTCACATGGTAGAAAGAGAGCTCAGACTCCAGGAGTGGGAGCAGTAAGACATGCCTGCAGTCCCTTCCTTCTGGAGCAGTGAGCTGTGCCTGCAGTCCCAAACCATCCTTGGCTACCCACAGATGTTGCAGGGAGTGGCTTTTACAACTTACCAGCAGTACTGCTTCAGGTCTGATTCAACTTCAGCTTCGCGGAGCCTCCTCGGGACCAATCTGTAAAGTAGATACACAGATAAAAGTGAAGGTTAAACAAGATACTACAATTAATGAGCAAATAACGAATATTCAGTAAATTTGGACTCTTTTTTCAAGTACATTTATTTATTTTTTTTCATTTATTTATTGGGGGGTGGCATGAACATACCACAACTTGAGGGTGTAGGTCAGAGGACAAATTATGGGAGCTGGTTCTCCCCTATCATGTGGGTCCTGGGAATCAGATTCAGGGCTTCAGGCTTGGTGACAAGCGTCCTTGCACCCTCCCATGCACCCTCTCTTAGTCACCGTTCATGCCAGCAGGGATGCAGACGTTGCTGACACGATTTACTAGGGACCCTGGCAAGAGTGGCCAGCACCTGCTATAGCAATGCCCATCCCTTCCCAAGCTTCCCAGGAGGTTGCTGTGGAAAGAAAGTTAAGCACGGGGCCTCTCCCCCTTCCCACTCCCCTGTGAATGCCCAGATATTCCGGTCTTGGCTGCACTAGATGCAGAACCTAGGTGGCTCTTAGACTGAGACCCTGTGTACACACCGGAGGACAAAGATGGATGAAAATCGCTGTTCGCTACACTTGAGCTAAGAGGGCCTTTCACCACAGGAAGAAAAATTTATTTAAAAAAAAAAAAAAAAAAAGAGGGTTCTTGGTCTGGGGCTGTGACGGTTCCGTGGTTAAGAGCACTCTGCCCTTCCAGAGGATCCAATTTCAGCACCCTCATCAGGCCGTCCACAAACACCTTAACTGCAGCTCCAGGAATCTGATGTCTTTCTAACCTGCATGCACAAACCCACACTCAGACACCACAGAATACGCATAACCTAGAAAGAAAAGAAAGACTTGCTGAGTGTGGTTCATTTGAGTAGGGTGGTTCACACCTGTAATCCCAGCACTTGGAAGATTGCAGGAGAATGAGAGGTTTGACGTCATCTTTGGCTAGATACTGAGTTTAAGGAAGTCTGGGCTACAGGAGACACCGTTTCAAAAAACAACAACAACAAAAACACAAAAAAAAAATCCCAAAAAACAAAAAACAAACAAACAAACAAAACCCCAACAAAGTTATAAAAAGAAAAACAAGGTATTTGTTCTTTTTAAGACTTAGGTTGGTCCCTCCACCCTCACCCCTACCCCACTTCTATTCTGCCCTACCCCTTAACTCCCACGTAATTGGGCTCTACCAACCCAGTCTTAAATTCCAGTTGAGCTTTCGTCCCTAAGGTGTGGAGGGGAACAGGTAGCAGGCCGTCCCGGGGACCCACAGAGGCCCTCTGGACGCCAAAGAAGGAGCCCCAGGCCGCAGAGAACACACACCTTACTTCGAGGAAGGTTTGGTGGCTCTGACCCATTGTTTTGCTGGCGACCACACCTCCACCCCCTAGGAGAAGTGAGTCACTGTGAAGGGCCAAGTGGCTGGAGCTGACTGGGGGCGATCCTGGCCCGGCCCTTCCCTTCGATCAACTGTGTCACTAGAGACCTAGCACTGGGGGCCTGGTAGGGACCTCAGGACCAGGAAATCTAATTTTCCATATGATGGGAAAACTGGGGCTGAGTAGAGCAGTTTTCAACTTCTCATTCAACCCACGGGTCCCGGTCTCCATCAGGGTTCCAACCTCCGCAGTTCCCTGAAGCACTTGGTACCTTCAATGTGATCTCCAGCCTGAGATGCAGGTCCGCTGATGGGGTGCTTGCCTGGCTTGCAGGAAGCCCTGGCTTTGACCCCCACCACCACAAACACCCGGTATGGCAATACATGCTTGTAATCCCAGCACTTGGAGGACCAGACTCACACAAGCAAATAAATAAATGTAATTTTTAACAATGATCTCCATCTTCCCATTCTTCACCATTATTCCTACTTAGCTGAATTGTCAGGGAGGATCAGGAGGACACCAGGATTGGAATCCAGGCTGACCTGACCCACATTAATGCAATTACCCTTCCCTAGTTCAGAGCCTAACAGATCAGCCAGTGTCTGCGTCAGTATCTGCCTTGGCTCCACACACAGCACACAAATCCACCCACGGACTCCTTCCACAAAGGACAAAGCAGCCTTGTTTTTTGAGAAGCAACTTTGCAAAGGCCAAGCAGAATTCGATTCTCTGAGGCCCACTGGACTGGATTTGAAAGATTTACACCCTGACTGTTCCTGGCCAGCTGGGCAACCCAAGCAATCACATCCCACTGAGAAAGTTTAGAAAGGGCCTCCCTAGGCTGTTGAGATGGCTGGGGCAGAGGGAGGGGGCAGGTTTTTTTTTTTTTTTTGAAACAAGGTCTTATTATGTCTACCTGGAACATTCTATGTAAGCCAGCTGTGACCTCACGGAGATCTGCCTGCTGCTGCCCACGGAGTGCTGGGCTTACAGGCACACAGCACTTAGGTTTTCTAGTATCGACAGATGCAACACCCATGTGACCATATCCCTACCAAGAAGTCAAACACATTCACCACAGCAAGTTCACTGTTTGCATATGTGGCCCGGGAACAATGTCAAGTCTCCCTTGAAACGCTACCACCCACCATAGCACTCAGGAGGCAGAGTGTCCTGTAATCCAGGTTGGCTGTGAACTCTCTACATAGCTAAGAATGACCTTGAACTCTGCAGGAGCAGCTCTTAGCTGCTGAGCCATATCTCCAGCTCCCTTGTTTGCTGTCTGTTATTTTGAGACAAGGTGTCTTACTGTAGCCCAGACAGACCTCAAACTCACTGTAATCCTCCTGCCTCAGCCTCCCAAGTGCTAAGATTACAAACACCACACCCAGCCTGACATGTGGCCCTCTGTGCGCCTTCATTCCCCATCAGTGACATAAAGGCTAGCTTAGTAGACGCTCTCCTGGCTCCTCTGACTCCAGTCCAAAGGTACAGTGCAGACTAAGTCTTTCCTCCCTGATGGGTTGCAGGGAATACAACTCTAATATGAAATCCCCCTGCCCCCAAATAGGGCTGGAGAGATAGCTCAGTCAAGAAAGCACTTCCCTTTGTCAGCATGAAGACCCGAGTTTAATCTCCAGAACCTATGTGGGTCTTTTTTTTGGGGGGGGGGGTGTCTTGGTTTGGATTTTTGTTGTTGTTGTTTTTCAAGACAGGATTTCTTTGTGTAGTATTGTAACTCACTCTGTAGACCAGGCTGGCTTCAAACTCACAGAGACCCGCCTGCCCCTGCCTCTCCAATGCTGGGATTCCAGGTGTGCACCACTACTGACTAGCCAGAACCCATGTTTTAAAAGCACTCAGATATGATACCATTGCTGGATAGAGGTACGCAAGCAGAGAGAATAATTTAGCAAATTATCTTCTCATTGTGTGTGCTATGTGTACTCTCCTTTTCTCTCACAATGTATTTGGGAACCAGAGACCCTTACCTGCAGATAATACACCCTTCCCAAACACTCTTGGCAACCTAGGACCCCCATCAGCATCAAGTCATATACACACCACAATCTGATTTTGGTGTAGACACCTCATATACCCTATGCTTTGCAGTTTATTAAATGTCCTCAGGCCCACACAAACCCATTTATTTGGTCCTCAAAGCAAACTGTGGGGACTATGGTGATGGATCTGAGTTCAATCTCCAGAAATTACATATAAAGCTGGTGCCATTGTGTCCCTGTCACCCCACACTTGATGAGCTCATGGCACTAAGAAATCCTACCTGGAAAGGTGGCTAGCCAAAGGGGAAGCCATTAACGTGGACCTCTGGCCTTCAAAATGCACACAACATACACACACATGCACACACACACATGCACACACACACAAGTGTTAATCACAAAGACGGGAAGAGAAAGACCACTGGCCCAAATCATCATGGCCAAATTAATTAAAGTAAGCAATTAATTACAGCAAGCTCTTTTATTTGTATACATGGGCTACATGCCCGCAAGGCGGGGTTCAAGAGGTCAGCATTAGATATGAGGGAGTCAAGGTTTTTTTTTAATATTTATTTAACTTTATATGCACTTGCTATGAATGTGTCAGATTCCCTGAAACTGGAATTATAGACAGTTGTGAGCTGCCATGTGGGTGCTGGGAATTGAACACAGGTCCTCTGGAAGAACAGTTAGTGCTTTTAACCACTGAGCCATCTCTCCAGTCCCATGACAAGATTTTTATAGCTCAGGGGTAGGGAGCTCCCAAATCGGGAATTTGGTCAGCAAAATAGGTGGGGTTACAGTAGCAGAACGTAGGTGTAATAAGTTAGTCATAACCACCTCCTGAAACAGACATGACTGCAAGGGGGCCCTAACAACAGACAGTCAATAACAAGGTAGCCATAACAGCCATTTGGAAACAAAAGTAGGGTTGTAAGTTGGTTATTAACTTTTTGAAACAAAGACATGATTGACATTCCCGGAGCAGGCAGTACAAAACCATTTGCAGTTAAGGTCACAGGTGGGACATAACACAATCCTTGAGAAACAGATTTAATCACAAACAGGAATGAACCTAGTTTGTCTTTACTGTAAGATGCCTTTTAAGCCTAATATGGAGGCAGGTAGGTTCTTTAACAGCAAAGTGTGTCTCACCAATTTCTTGGTGATTAAAGCCTTCCTTGGTGAAGTAGTTAACAAATTCGTGAAATTAATATTTATCACTCAATCCTACAGGACAATGAACTTGTATGTACAACCAGTCCTGGGCAGGACTGTTCATTATTTCGGGATAACCGATGATCACAGAAAAGACTCCAGACCCTTGGCCGAATTCATTTTTGCCAGGCAGTGTCTCCAGGATAAGCCCTTACTTGAGAAAGCCTGGACCCTCACAGAGAGTGCCCTCCTAGCGCTTCTCCCACCTGGAGCCTGGTCCTTTAGTCCGCCCAGAGTCACAAACAGGAAAGCCAGGACAGGGCCCCACTGTTGCCCAGAGACAAAGGCTGCGAACTACAAGTCCCAGAAGGCAGTGGGCTGCAGAGCAGGATCTATGCTGCCTCAACCGAGCCTGGCGAAGTCAGACAAACACACACGCACACACTCACGCACATGTGCCAGCCACGACACCACCAACTACAAATCCCAGCAGGCAGCGGGATGCTGGGTGGGGCCTAGAGGCCGATGTTTTCCACCGGAAGTGGAGTCACACAGGTGTGGTGACGACCCTTTCGCGGAGGGAGGCTGGTAGCGAACTAAAGACGGCTGGTGCTCGGGACTGTGGGTGATGGCGAGCGCCCACAGTGGGCACGGTGCGCCTCCTTGACTCGGATTCCCTTGCCTGGGCTAACTCCCTGTACAGGCAGGAGGATCAGCCCAGACCCTGAAGCGGGCCTGAGCTGGTTAGCGCCCTTGAATGGCCCAGGAATGGGTCCTCCTTGTCCCCTGGATGTAGGTCCGAGAGATTTGAGGTCCTGACCCTGGGCATCAGGATGAGAGGCTACTTTGGAGGCAATAACCAAGACACTCGTAATCATCGACTCTCAAGGCCTCTACCCACAACCCATGTGTCTCAATTCTTGGCCTCCCCAGGCTGCCCACAGAGCCTCTGAGATGCTGAGGAAGGGACTTACCCCAACCCTTCAGTGCAAACCGAGCTAGGTGGAAAGAGCGGAGCTGCGGCCCCCACTGCCTCCGCCTCCGCCTCCGCCTCCGCCTGGGCTGCTCTCCTGAAGTCTTCTCAGCTGATTACTGGCTCCCATGTGGGGACTCAGGTTACACCTGTATAGAGAACAATGATACCACAGTGGCCAGGAACACATGGACTCTGTCTCCGACCCCATTTTTAGTCTTTACACTCCATATCTGATGGTCAATCCAGAAGTCAGACTCTGAAGGTGTAGCAATGACCCTATTAAGAAAGATCTCACTCTTGGTCAGCTGCTTCCTGGAAATATTCCAGCTAGTCTTGAAACAATTAGAAACAACTCCTAAAGGAACTCAGTAGACTGCTCACATTCTCCTGGTAGCAAGGTAAAATTCATATTAATTGGTTCCTGTGGTCCCCGTGCATGTCCATCTAGGCCTGGAAATTTTTCAGAGATTTCCTAGAGTTGAGTCTTTGTTAGACAACCAACATTTGAGAAGCAGAAGGGTCATGAATTCAGGTCTAGCTTGGGCTACATAAAGATACTGTCAAAAAGAAAAAGAAAGAAAGAAAGAAAGAAAGAAAGAAAGAAAGAAAGAAAGAAAGAAAAAAGAAAGAAAGCAAGCAAGCCATGGTTTTAAATAGCCCTTTGCTAGTGATGAGAGGTAAATACCGTAACAGTTTGGGGACAGCCATTGCTCCAGTCCCTAGCTTTGAGGAGCCCATTTGCCCACTGTTAGAATTTATTTTTACTGCTGAGTTTTGGTTGGGGGTGTTATTGTAGTTGTTTTCTTTTAGGTTGTCATAGAAATTTTTGAGTCAGCCAGGCCTGTAATTCCAGTTTCTCAGGAGGCTGAGGCAAGATTATTTCAAGTTTAAGGCCTGCCCGGAACACTTCCTGTCTCACAGTCAAACACGCAGAAAGAATGGTGGATGAAAAGAAGAAATGAAAAGGAAGGGCGTGACACTCCTAGGTATGGTGGAGGAGAAGGCCACTCTAGATAAGAGGGAGAGAACAGGCCGAGACATCAGGAAATTCCAGAGTGAGCATGACCCTGAGCCAGGCTGTGGGAAAAGAGGGGGGAGGGGATATCCAGGAGACCAAGATGCCTAAGGAGCAAAAAAGGCACCAGCATAGCCAAAATGGCGGGATTCTATACGCACAGCGACTGGGGAAAGAGCAGGAGAAGGGTGAGGTGTGGCAGCCAGGGGCACCTAGCCACTGGTCTTGGGTTCAAGAACTGACAGATGGGTTAGAGTTCAGGGCAGAGTGTGACCTCGCCTGTGTGAAACCCTAGCCAATCCCTAAAGCCCCATGGCATGTGGGAGGCAGGAGGTGAATCAAGCAGGAACTGTAGCTCTGAATTCTTGAAAGGCTATGAAGAAACACAAATGGGGCAGCCTTCTAAAAGTGCCCGGAGTGAAATCAAAAGCATTAGCAAAATAAAATGCTCATGACGTAAAGAATTCCTTTAGTAGGGCTGGAGAGATGGCTCAGCTGTTAAGAGCACCGGCTGCTCCTCTAGAAGACCTGAGTTTGTTTCTGAGCAGTCGCGCTGGGCTGTTCGTAGTGGCCTGTAACTCCAGCTCCTGGTGCTTGCACGTCCCTTTCTGGCCTCCATGGGCGCCTGTACACAGACACTCCCAGACTACAGGTACACAAGAATAAAACACGCTGTGTGGTGCTGGCGCACGCCTTTAGTCCCAGCACTCGGGAGGCAGAGGCAGGCAGATCTCTGTGAGTTCAAGGCCAGCCTGGTCTATAAAGTGAGTTCCAGGACAGCCAGGACTACACAGAGAAACTCTGTCTCAAACAAAACAAAAACAAAAAAGATTAAAACAGATCTTTCAAAAAAGCATTCCTTTAGGTTTGCCCTTTTGTTCATCTCTTGGTTTTCATTATGAAACGTTATGCATAGGGGTCACTTTGTTGGTTGTTTCTTTGGACAGGATCTCCCTCTGCAGCCCAGGCTAGCCTGAACTTTATATGATCCAGGCTGACCTTACAGCAACCCTCCTGCCTCAGCCTTGCTGGATCCTGTGTCCAGAACGTCTTGCCTCTGCGTCCTGTCTCCATAGAAACAGTAGAATTACCGTCAGTGCTGCCATGCTCAGCGTTTGTTGTTGTTGTTGTTGTTGTTGTTTTGAGCCAGTCTCTCTGTGTAGCCCTGGCTGTCCTGGAATTATATAGACCAAGCTGTCCTCAAACTCACAGAGATCTGCCTGCCGAGTGCTGGAATTAAAGGCATACATAAGACACGTCTGGCCACATCCAGGTTTTGTTTGTTTGTTTTGTTTTGTTTTTCGAAACAGGGTTTCGCTGCAAAATAGTTGTGGACCAGCCTGGCCTTGAATTTACAGAGATCCTCCTGCCTCTGCCTCCCAAGTGTTGGGGTTAATTGTGTACGCCACCACCGCCTGGCCACATACAGTTTAATATGAATTCTGGGAATTCAAACTCAGAGCTTCATACTTTACCCACTAAGCCATTTGCCCAGGGTGTGTGTGTGAGTGTGTGCATGTGTGTGAGTGTGTGTGTTGGAGTGTGAGACTGTGTATGTGTGTGTAAATGTATTATATTTATGTGTTTGCTTGAGTGTGTGAGTGTGTGTGTGTGTTGGAGTGTGAGACTGTGTATGTGTGTGTGAATGTATTATATTTAT
>NW_004949098.1:11520708-11534086 GCF_000317375.1 Microtus ochrogaster
TGAGTGTGTGCATGTGTGTGAGTGTGTGTGTTAGAGTGTGAGACTGTGTATGTATGTGTGAATGTATTATATTTATGTGTTTGCTTGAGTGTGTGAGTGTGTGCATAGGCACAAGTCCACACACATACTGTGGCACCTGTCCACGGAGAGGTGAGAGGTCACCTATAAGGATTAATCCTTCTTCTGTCACATTGGTCAATAACCTCAGGCAATCAGGCCTGGGAGACAAATACCTTTACCTACTCAGCCATCTCTGTAAAACATTCATAAAAACATGTAAAGCTTTAAGATAGCATGAAAGCCTTTGAGGAAAAACCATAAACTAGGTATGCTGGAACACGTCTGTAATCCCAGGATTTGGGAGTTGGAGGCAGAAGAATCAGGAGATTCAAGGTCACCTTTGACAACAGTGGTACGAGCCTGTAACTTCAGCACTCGGGGAGGCTGAGGCAGGAGGATCTTGAACTCAAGGTACCCTTGCCTGAGAGACCCTGTTACAGGAAGGAGAAGGAGGGAGAGGGAGCTGGAGCATGGGGTGGAGTGGTGAAGGGAGGTGTCGCAGCTATAGCTTGGGAGCGACAAGTTATATTCAATTTTTAAAATACTGAAACTAGTCGGGCGTGGTGGTGTACACCTTTATCCCAACACTTGGGAGGCAGAGGCAGGCGGATCTCTGCAAGCTTGAGGCCAGCCTGATCTACAAAGCAAGTTCTAGGACAGTCAGAGCTATTATATAGAGAAACCCAGTCTTGAAAACCAAACAAAAAATAAAAACAAAAACAATTAAAACTCGGCCTTTGAACTCGTCTCCGTCTCCCAAGTGCTGGGATTACTGTTGTGCACCACCATGCTTGGTTAGAGAATTTTTCCTTAGATTTGGAGGCAGACATTTATCATTCGGTACAAGCAGGCATTCCTCAGCGAGCTGTATGCATTTCAGAGCAAGAACAGTTCTGGGTTCCAGGAAGGGACGACGGTGGGCTTGGGCGCCGCCTAGCGGGCTACTGCGGAATCCCGGCCCAGTGCTTACTTGGGACTCCAAGGTCATGGCGAGTCTAGAAGTCTTATTAGAAAGCAATCTCCTTAGGACTTAGCACCTGATTCCTGAACTGTAAAAGCTTGTGTGGCTTGCAAGGTGCCCAAAACCATTTGATAATGACTGTGTTTGCTTCCTGAAGATCCAATCTTTAGGGTCCAATTAAAAGCACGGGACCGTGTTATTAAGTCATTATGGAGAACATGACTAAGGACAGTGGGTGAGGAGAGAGTCTCCCCTCGAGAAAGGACTTTCCTCTATTTATATTCTTGATAATTAGGGCCTCAGGTTCAGTGACCTACTTCCTCCGTCAGCCTGAGTCCTGTGAACTGAGCTCCAGACCGTCATTCCTCTCATCACCACCAGGAGTCGCCCTCTCCCACGGAACAGCTCTCACATACCTAAGGCAGTGCGGGACACAAGCAAGGGACTGTGGCTTTGGCCTAAGGTCCAGCATCCATGTTCTCTGGTCTCAGCTTTTCCTTTAGTAAAAGGTAGGCAGGGTGATTTCAGGGCCCTCAGCGCCTGTGGAGGAAGGTCGGAGACTCACCCTTGAGCCATGGGGTTTTCTAATGGGAAGGGAAGAAGAAAGGCTGTTATAGTTTGGGGATTCCTCTCCCACTATGGTCCGATCTAGAAAACAGGTAGCAAGGAGACCGGGACAAGACGCTTGGCTGGCAGTTCTGAACTGCGGACATATTCCTAAACAGGATCATATAATATTCGTGGGACAGTGGGAGAATGTGAAGAGGGAGGGTTGCGCGGTGCCTGGAAAGCGGGGCTAGGGAGAATATTAGCCCCCACTGGAAGGTAGACGCGGGAGAGGATCCAGCGGAGTGAGAGAGGCTGGTTAAAGTTATCTGGAGAAGACAGTCTTCAGTTCTATGTGTTTGCCAAGGGGATTGTTGTCCACAGACATACAGAATGGCAGACAGGACACGGTGCCTTCCCTTTAGGCCTAGAGGTTGCTGAGGGGCAGGAGAGTAGCAAGATAAAGGGCCTTTCCGAGAGTCCAAGGCTTGCAGAGCTGAGGGCATTCTGCAGGATAAGAACTAGCTGCGCAGCTACCAGAGCTAACACTCAGGATCCTGCCATGTGTTGTGAGCCAGGTCTGGGGTTTGGCTATGAACTCTACAGAAACCAGGGCTGCCATTTCCAGAGCTTACAGCGCCCTGGATGCGGTGCAGTCTAGCCCTGGAACAAGCCTGTGAGCTTGATTGCCACGGGAGCCTCGAGTGGAGGGGTTGGGGGCTGCTGGAGAAAGTTCTACTCTGTGGCCTGCAGGAAGGAGAAGACAAAGAGGGTGTAAAAAATAACCAGTGGGAAGCCCCACCCCGGCCTCAAGCAGGCTTCCTGAATACAGGGCTACCTCCTGTCTGAGCAGAATAATCGGGGCCAATGGACCAAGCTAAAAGACTAGCAAGGCCGAACTGTGGGCCAAGTGTGGTGGTGCACACATAGAATCCCAGCTCACAGGATTGGGGCCAGTCTGGGCTACATGAGACTTTGTCACACACACACACACACACACACACACACACACACACACACACACGTGCACGCCCCAGACCCAGGAAACAAACAATGATACTTTGAGAGGAATAGCCCCAGAAAAGAGCTGAAATGCAGGGCAGGGAGGGCTAGGCTTTGTGGGGAGGGTCATTCATTTGAAAAGAGACAGGTCCTTTTTAAAAAGAAGACTAAAAACGTGCTTATATATGTCCGTGTGTGTCGCATACGTGTGTCACAATGTCACAGCATGCATGTGGCAGTCAGAGGTCAATGTGCTGAAGTCAGTTCTCCCCTTGTACTACATGGTTCCAGGGGATCCAACTTGGATCACCAGGTAAGCACTTTTACTCATCTGCCCAAGACTTTTTTTTTAGGTTTATTTGTATTATTTTAAAGTGTGTTTATGTGTGTGGGGGTGCATACTCAAGTAATTACCCGCAGAAACCAGAGGTGTCAGATATCCCTGGAGTTGGAGTTACAGGCAGTTGTGAGCTGCCTGACATGGGGACTTGGAATCCATGTCAGGCCCTCTGGAAGAATAGTATGTGTTCTTAACCAATAAGCCACACCCCTAGTCCCTCCAACATTTTTAAAAAGTGTGATGTATGTAAGCAAGAGGCTTCCTCCTTTTTTCTCTCTTAAGGGAAAGGGTAGGAGAGTTGAGACATACCCCCCCACCCCCCCACCCCACCCCGAGACAGAGTTTTTCTGTGCAACAGCCCTGGCTGTCCTGGAACTCACTCTGTAGACCAAACTGGCCATGAACTCACAGAGGTTTGCCTGTCTCTACCTCCTGAGTGTTAGGATTAAAGGCGTGTGCCTCCACTGCCTCTTGAGTTGAGACATCCTTACATAGCTCTGGCTGACTTCAACTCTTTATGTAGCCAAAGTCGGCCTGGAATTCCTGAATCTCCTGCCTCTACTTGCCAAGTGCCAATTACAGCTGTATAATATCATGCTTCAACTTTTTTTTTTAATTGATTTTTATTGCGTTCTACATTTTTCTCTGCTCCCCTCCTGCCCCACTCCTCTCCCCTTCAACCCTCCCCTAAGGTCCCCATGCTCCCAATTTACTCAGGAGATCTTGTCTTTTTCTACTTTCTACTTCCCATGTAGATTAGATCTATGTAAGTCTCTCTTAGTGTCCACATTGTTGTCTAAATTCACTGGGATTGTGGTTTGTAGGTTGGCTTTCTTTGCTTTATGTTTAAAAACCACCTATGAGTGAGTACATGTGATAATTGTCTTTCTGTGTCTGGGTTACTTCACTCAAAACAATGTTTTCTAGCTCCACCCATTTTCCTGAAAAATTCAAGCTATCGTTATTTTTTCTCCTGTGTAGTACTCCATTGTGTAAATGTACCACATTTTCCTTATCCATTCTTTGGTTGAGGGGCATTTAGGTTGTTTCTAGGTTCTGGCTATGACAAACAAAGCTGCTATGAACATAGTTGAACAAATGTCCTTGTAGCACGATTGAGCATCCTTTGGATATATACCCAAGAGTGGTATTTCTGGGTCTTGAGGAAGGTTGTTTCCTAATTTTCTGAGGAATCACAACACTGACATCCAAAGGGGTTGTACCAGCTTGCATTCCCATCAGCAATGCAGAAGTGTTCCCTTTTCCCCACAACCTCTCCAGCATAAGTTGTCATCAGTGTTTTTGATCTTGGCCATTCTTACAGGTGTAAGATGGAATCTCAGAGTTGTTTTGATTTGCATTTCTTTGATGTTGAGTATTTCTTTAGCCATTTAGGTGTCTTTTAGCCATTTTTAGATTCCTCTGTTGAGAGTTCTCTGTTTAGGTCTGTACTCCATTTTTTTATTGGATTATTTGTTCTTTTGATGATCAATTTCTTGAGTTCTTTGTATATTTTGGAGATCAGACCTCTGTCTGATGTGGGGTTAGTAAAGATCTTTTCCCATTCTGTAGGCTGTCGTTTTGTCTTGTTGACCATGGTCCTTTGCTTTACAGAAGCTTTTCAGTTTCAGGAGGTCCCATTTACTAATTGTTTCTCTCAGTGTCTGTGCTGCTGGGGTTATATTTAGGAAGTGTTTCCCTGTGCCAATGCGCTCAAGTGTACTTACCACTTGCTCTTCTATGAGATTCAGTGTGGCTGGCTTTATGTTGAGGTCTTTGATCCATTTGGACTTAAGTTTTGTGCATGGTGATAGATATGGGGCTATTTTCATTCTTCTACATGTTGATATCCAGTTATGCCAGCACCACTTGTTAAATATGCTTTCTTTTTCCATTTGATATTTTTTTGCTTCTTTGTCAAAAATCAGGTGTTCAAAGATGTGTGGATTGATATCCAGGTCTTCTATTTGGTTCCATTGGTCCTCCTGTCTGTTCTTATGCCAATACCAGGCTGTTTTCAGTACTGTAGCTCTGTAGTAGAGTTTGAAGTCAGGGATTGTGATGCCTCCAGAAGTTCTTTTATTGCACAGGATTGTTTTGGCTATCCTGGGTTTTTTGCTTTTCCATATGAAGTTGAGTACCGTTCTTTCAAGGTCTGTGAAGAATTTTGCTGGGATTTTGATGGGCATTGCATTGAATATGTTCAACCTTTTTTCTTATGTGTTTGTTTGTTTTTGAGACAGGGTCTCATGTAGCTCAGGCTGGCCTAAAATTCACTGTGTAGCTAAGAATAACCTTGAATTTATAGGCCTGATTTTATATGATGCTGGGAATCAAACCCAGGGCTTCATGCATGGTAGACAAGCATGCTACAAACTGAGCTCCGGCTCAGCCCCTTCTTTTCCTGTATCTTAAGAATGTCTTCTCTCCAGGTGGTGGTGGCATATGCCTTTAATCCCAGTACTCAAGAGGCAGAGGCAGGTGGATCTCTGTGAATTTGAGGCCAGTCTGATCTACAGAACTAGTTCCAGGACAGCCAGGGCTGTTACACAGAGAAACCCTGTCTCAATTTAAAAAAAAAAAAAAGTCTTCTCAAAGTCAGAAGGTGGTACACACCCTTAATCCCAGCACTTGGGAGGCAGAAGCAGGCATATCCCTGTGAGTTCTAGGCCAGCCTGGTCTACGAGTGAGTTTCAGGACACATTGGGGGCTGTCACACAAAGAAATCCTATCTTGATATTGAAGGAGCTGGAGAGACGGTGTGGCACTTAGAGGTCGATGCTGCTTCTGCAGAGACCCGAGCTCAGGGCCACCCACATTGGCTGACTCACAGCTGCCTGTCACTCCAGCGCCAGATTCAAGGTGCCTCAAAGGCAGCTAAAACATGTTCACAGACCCGTGCAGACATACGAAAAACAAACACATTAAATAAGTCTTTTGAAAGATGTGTATGAGTGTTTTGCCTACAGGCATGTAAGTGTATCACACATGTACAGTGCCTGAGGGGGTCAGAAGAGGGTGTTGGGCCCCTGGAACTGTAGGCACAGATTGTTGTGAGCTGCCACATGGGTGTTGGGAACAGAACCTGGGTTCTCTGAAAGAGCAGCAAATTTTTTTAACTTCCTGCTCCATCTCTCGAGCCCCCAAAATAAATCTTTTTAAAACTTTTTAAAACAAAGTCAAGAGTAATGGAGGAAGACATTTCAGATCTGCACCACACACATGCAAAATGCATAGGCAGGCGCACACACATGCATACACACGCACATGCAAAATACATAGGCAGACGCACACACATGCACACACACACAAGCAAAAGGCATAGGCAGGCACACACATGCAAAACACACAGGCAGGCACACACACACATATGCACACACACACAAGCAAAATGCATAGGCAGGCACCCACACATGCAAAGCACACAGGCAAGCAGGCACACATGCATACACACATGCCTATGTTTGTTTTATTTTGTTGTTGTATTCTTCCAAGACTTACTAAAGCTCTCAGTCTCTTCTAACCAGTTTCTGAAGAAGACATTCTAGAAGCACAGGGCAAGCCTAGTGTTAGTGAGCCAGTGGGAAGCAGTAAGGAGCCTGGGCTGCAGAAGTAGGGCAGTCTGACTCTGAGACGGCAGTAAGAATCATGTGGTGTCCATTAGAGGCATGGTGGGAAGTCATACAGGGCTTCGAGCCCAGGTGGGACATGGCCAGCTCCACGGAGGGTCATACAGGGCAGGGCAGTGCAGGGGAGTGACACAGAGATGTAGCACCTTGCAGGGCAGAGGCAAGCAGGGCGGTGCCAACCTGCCGAAACCTTGACTCTGGAGAATCTGACTGAACCAGAGAACTACCCTGGAGAAAAGCTGGAAGACCAAGTCATTGCACCCTAAGCTTCCTGTCCACTTTTGGGGGAGCTGGAGCAAGGCTTGCTGCCAGCTTCTGTGGCCACAGTGATAAGTGAGCATGAGCCGGGGGAGCAGTGAACACAGCCTCCCTAGGGAGTTGTCCCTTTGTCTGTTGACCATCAAATACGTCATTAGTCAGCGTCATTGGTCAGCTGAGTCCCCGGCCTGGGAGGACAAAGGTGTGGGAGGGAAAGGGGCCTCTAGCAGCTTATACTAAACCACCCTCTCGACTCATCAGGACACGCTGCCCCCCTCTCCTTGAGGCAGACCACATCCGTCTGGGACTGGCATTGGCTTGAACCCAGTGGAAGAAGGAGTTCAATGGGCCACTGTGTCTCCACTGGAACAGCTTAGGCTCTGGCTCCTCACCCCATGGTCTGGCCTTGGGCCTGGCTCCCCATTCCCAGGCCCTGCCTTTAGAGCGTTGGCTTCTTTATGCTGGAAATCCACATCACCTCTTTCTCTCCTCCTGTTTTGTTTTTCTTTATGGATTGATTGACTTCTGTTTTGTTTTGGGACAGGGTCTCATGAAGCCCACGCTGACCTTGAACTTGTTATAGTCTTGAACCTCCTGCCTCTGTTTACCAGCTCCCGGGGTTGCAGAGGTCCACCATTATGCCTTACTAACTGACTCTGACTTAAAACAAAACAAAAACTGCTGGGTGCGATAGTACTCACTTTTAATCCTGACATCCAGGAGACAGAGGCAGGCAGATTTCATGAGTTCAAGACTACCCTGGTCTACAGAGCGAGTTCCAGGCCATCCAGGGTTACACAGTGAGATCCTGTGTCAAAAACCATGACACCAGCTGACCTGAACCAGCAAGGATAAGGGACTGAGTGTCAAATGGGAGGACTAAGATAAAGAAGACAAAGCAACAGCTGGGTCAGGAGGTCTCCCATAAGCAAGTTTATTGCTATTCACAGTGGGGAATGGGACAAAGTCAGCAGGGAGCTGTCAGACAATGCTGGCAAAGAGAACACTGGGTACCTCCGGCATGGCTGTCTTAGGACTGATAGCCACATCCGAAGGGAAAGAATCAGGTCCCCGGAAGCTGCAGCCTTGACTTCTTTGAAGCCCTGCCTCCAGCCCTGGACCAGCCTTGCGAAGCTGGACAAGGACACAGAACTAAAGCTCCCTTTGTCGTTTCATCAGGGCCTCTGCGAAAGTCTCGGGTCGGTGTAGCTGCCCACAAGCAGCAACAGTAATAAAAGCAAACATAGTTTTATTAAGAAAAGTGGGAGAGAGCACCTAATAGTGGGCGGGGCTCCAAGGGAGGAATATTGGCTGATTGGTTTTGGTTGTTGTTTGATACAAGGTCTTACTATGTAGCCATGGCTGTCCTGGAACTTGCTACGTAGACCAGGCTAGCCTAGAACTCACAGAGACCTGCCTGCCTCTTCCTTAGTCTCTCAAGTGCTGAGATTAAAGACATGAGCTACCATGCCCAGCTTAATTGACTTAAGAATTTATTTAATTATTTCAGATTGTGTGTGTGTGTGCATCTAGAAGAGGGCATTGGATCCTCTGGAGCTAGAATTAGAAGTGATTGCTGGGGCTGAAGAGATGACTCAGCAGTTAAGAGCACTAGCTGTTCTTCCAGAGGTTCTAAGTTCAAATCTCACCACCCACAAGGTGGCTCACAGTGTCTATAACTGTCGTCCCATGGGATCCAATATCCTCTTCGGGTATGCCAATGTACATGCAGACAAAACACCCATATACATAAAATATATACATAAATAAACACTTGTTTAAAAAGTTGTTGGGAGCCATCTGACAAGGATGCTGGAAACTAAACTTAGGCCCTCTTTCCTGCTGATCTGCCTCCACAGCCTGACATTATTTTGTGTGTGTGTTTGTGTGTGCCAGAGAGCACATGGAGGTCAGAGGACACCTTGTGGAAGCTCTTTCTCTCCTTCCTTTATGTGGGTTCTGGGTATTGAACAGGTTATAGAAAGCGACTTTATCTGATGAGTCATCTCAACAGCCCTGTTTTGGGATAGGTTCTCTTGTAGCTTAGGCTGGCCTTGAACTGAGTAAGTAGCCAAGGATGACCCTTACTCCTGATCTTCCTGATTCCTCTTCCCAAATTCTAGGGTTACAGGTGGGCATTACTGCCACAGGATGGTTTGGTCTGGTTTTTGAGGCAAGGTCTTACATAGCCCAGGCTGGTCTCATGTTTAGAGGCAGCAGGTTTAGGACACTGTGTTTAGAATCTTGTTGTGCTCAATAAATCTGGAGGGCAAAAAATATTCTATAGCTCACAGCATCTCCAGGAAGACCAGAGAACCTTCTAGAAACAATGGACCAAAGGTCCTGGCCAGACCAATGTGGAAGAGGCATGCTCAGTACAGACATAGTCTTTGCCAGCACCGACCATCTGACCACCTCTCTCAGCCCCAGCAACCTCTGGAGAGAGTCCATCTGTCACTATGCTGCCTTGGGGACATGCTTAAGGCCTGGCATAGGGTATCTTGCTGTCACAATGCTAGCACCTGTCTGTCTAGCAGGCTTGGAAGGTGTCTGACTTCTGTGAATTGAAGGAAACGTTCGTAGCGTGGTTGAAATCCCCTAAAGATAACTGGCATGCCCAGTTCGTAGCGTGGTTGCCACCTCCTAAAGATAACTGGCATGCCCAGGAGCCCAAAAAATGATTTCTGTTTCCCTCAGTCTTCCTGGAGCGCAGACACCAATGCCTCAGAGGCTCCGGCTCTACACACTGCACTCCCTGAGACCCTAGGCCACAGCCTGCTCTCCTGTGTTCGTTCAGGTCCACAGAAGCCACCCCAGACCTTCCAGTTGCTGCCTTCCCTCTGTTGATGCCAGGACCTAAACCCAACCTAGCCACTTCCTCAATTTTGGGGCAACTACAGCTTCAGCGATGGCGACCTGAGTTCATGTCAATAGCTAACTGAACCCCCAGAAAGCGCTGCCAATGACAGATGTCTTCTGAGTTTTATTGTTTACTTTGAGATTTAATCTCATATTGTAGTAGGGCAGGCAGGTCAGGAATTCTCCGTGATCGTCCTGCCTCAGCCTGGATTGCAGTCTTGAGCCACCTCTGCTCTGCGTGAACTCTTCTGCTAATGTTCCCGTCCACATGAAAGGAAATGAAGTTTAGAGAAGTTAACCTTCTCTTGGCTGTCTCCACTACTCCAGCTGCCCTTCAGGGGCTGGGTCTCTGTCATTCTGCCTCTGCAGGGGAGCCCTGTGTTAACAAGCTAAGACCTATATAAGACTCCAAAATGGCCTATGAAGCCATACCCAGATCTTCTACTGAGCAAGACTCCTCAGACTTGACTTCAGAGGAGATGACGCCATTATAGATAGTGTGAACCCCAGCTCTTGCCTGGGCATCTAATTCTTGTAGTCTTGGAGAGCATCTGGGAACCTAAGACTTTTTAAATAAGCCCTCCAGTGGCAGGGCAAGTGGAGGAACTGGCTTTGTGTTCCCTAAGGGTTAGCTGACTATCCTGGCCTAAATTGTGGACTGCTCACATTGGATATCAGTAGATGAGACCTCAGAAATCTGAGGACTCCCTTTGCTCTGAAAGCACCATGAAATGGATGCCCGGGAGCTGCCAGTGAGGACGCCAACCTTCAGAACAGGAGCCCTTGGAACCCCATCCAGGAATTCATCCAGAGGGACAGTCATGGTATGCACAAAGCGATCCCAGTCCCCAGAGAAAGGGGACATTCAAATTCCCCCTCTGACCAGGCTGCCGAAGCAGGTCCCTTGCTCCCCTCCCCCTTCACCTCTGCGCAGCTGTGGAGAAGACACAGACTCTGTCCTCCCTGTGGTCCTTCCCTGCTCTCAGGCCCTGCAATTTGCCTATGCAAAGGCTTGAGCAGGAAAGAGTAGCTGAGATGATGGTGGGAGAGTGGTACCACTGGGAAACTCTATCAGTTCAGGTTGCTCTGGGGTGGTATCTAGAATGTTCCACTCAGTCTGGCCTGTGGACTTTGTTCCCATAGTTGGTGATTCCAGACCTTGCTCTCCTCTTGCATAAGCAGGAGGCAATGAGAAAGATGGCTCCTTGTCTCTTGGTTCGAATAGGGAAGAGCGCTGAGCCCGGTAGTACGTAGTTTTAGGTGGGACTGATCCTACGTCTTCTCCATTCCCCCCACTTCCACCTGGGCTCCCTACTGAGTTACCCTAGTGACTTTTCGAGGCCTCTAAAAATTTTGTTCTTTGTTTGTTTATTGAGATGGGGTCTTTAAGTAGCTCAAGCTGGGCTTGAATGTGATAAGCAGCCGAGGATGGCCTTGAGTTCTATTTTCCTGCTGGAATCACAGGTGTACACCACCACCACCCCCTTTAGTTTTTATAGGGTGTGAGAGGATCAACAACAGGGCTCTGTGTGTGCTAGCAAGCAAGTGCTCTGTCGACTGAGCTCCGCCCCAGCCCAGGAAACTTGACAGTTTCTCAGAGCCTCTACATTAAGGACTGAGTGGAGATTCCCCTCTTCTGGTCCTAGTGGCTGTCAGTGGGCATGGAGCATTTAGGAAGGCAATTAAGTGGGGTCGTGAGAGTAAGGCCCTGATGCTCTGGTCTTGTGTCTTTATAAGAAGAAATAAGGCCCAGCTCAGCCTCCCTCTGTGCCCACAGGCTTGAGACTACACAAAGACACACAAAGAGTAGTGGAATCCAAGCCCGGAACAGAGGCCACACCAGAAACCAAGCCCGATCTTGGCCTTCTGTCCTCGGGAACTGGGACGAAACGGAATCTCTGTTGTTTAAGCCTCTCGGTGTTGGCACTGCTGCTGCAATAAGAGGTGACTAACAGGCTGAGCATCCTCCTTCGACAGTGACCGTGAAACTGGTGCTTGCATCAGGAAGCTGTTTTCAGAGTCCAGTGAGGAAATGGCACATGCAAGGCTTGCTCTTTTCTGGAGCCTCTGTGCCACCTGGAACAGCGACCAGTGGGTACTAGGTGTTTGATAAGTAGATTTGTGTTGTTGCTGTTTTGTTGGTTGACTGCTCTTTTAGAGACAGGGTCTCTCAGTGTATCCCTGGTTTGGTTGTCCTGGAACTCACTCTGTAGACCAGGCAAGATTCAAACTCACAGAGATGGGCCTGTCTCTGGCTCCTGAGTGCTGGGATTAAAGGTGTGCACCACCACACCCAGCTTGGTAAATAGATGAGTGACAGACACCTCCATTAGAGAATAAAGCAGTCACGTGAAATATGAGAGGTTCTGGATTTTCCCTAACCTTTAACTTCTTCTGTTTGGTGGTCACCACCCAGCAATAATGAAAACAAGATTAAGGACCAGGAAAAGTGACCGCCAGGGATCCGTCCATTCATGTAACCCATACAGATCTGCAAAGGTGATTCTATCTGAGACCCAAACATGGGCCATGTTCAGTCTTTCTTCTAGCTCGGCAGAAAAGCTGGAGACTTCAGCCATGAGAGGGAGAGCAGGGGGCCCTGGGAGTGTCCTGGACAAAGTCCATTCGGGGTGGGAGACCACAGGTAGAGGCGGACACCTTCCCAATACTTAGAATATGCAAATAACAGAAATAATAGGCTCTTGTACCCCAGGACATTTGTGGCAGCTCCTAGGCTCTGGAGAGGCAAAAGGGCTCAGCTCATCCACCTTGCCATGGTGAGATTTGGTCCCAGAGGAGCCTCAGGCACCTGTGGCTGTTCAGACTCTAGAGATGCAGGACTCTGGGCACGGGGAGTCCCAGCTGTACTGACCACCCCTCTGCTCCCTTCTAGGACAGGTTCAGTGGCAGCAGGGCCCGGTGAGTATGCCTTTCTCCTGCGTGTCCCCTTGTCTTCGCTTACTGCAAGTGTCTTCCTTCTCTGCGAGAGGCATCTCTTCCTGCCCCATCTGTGAGCTTCCACTCTGCCAGCCCTGTGGCCAGCTTCCCTAGGGCACCAGCTGGGCACCAAAGGCCTCCAGCTCTGCCCCTCCCTCCAATCTCTTCTCTCCATTGCTCTGACCTCAGGTCCACCATGTCACACAGCGTCTGCAGGGAACATTCATAGTTATAAGTGCCAATAGTCTAGAGTGTGGTGTCACCCTGATACAACAAAGGGTCCCCTTGGACAGAGCTGAGTAGAGTCTGCTTACAGGTTGGGGCCACCACTGCCACCTGCCAGATGTGTAGGTAAGTAACACAGTGGGTCACGGGACCCCAGCAGACCCAGGTCCCCCAAAGTTGGATCTCTCCGAGTGACTCTAGATAACCTGTCCCATCAATTGTCCAGCAAGGCTTAGTCCTCAAGCCTGATTCTCTTACCTGCCTTTGGTGTAGGGTCAAGAACCATCCATAGGTAGAACCCCTGCAGGGGTCCACATGTTTCAACACCACTGTCTCATTGCTTCTGCTGCTAGGAATGCCCATTTTCATGGGTTCCTTTAGCTGTAGGGTAGTAGCCCATAGTTAAGGGCAGATGGTTTGTTATTTACTAGAGAGGGAGTAAAGCCTTGTACTAGAAGTGGGTGGCATGAAGCAAAACCAGTCTGTCTATCCAGACACCCCAGTCTATCTATCCAGATACCCCAGTCTGTCTATCCAGACACCCCAGTCTGTCTATCCAGA
>NW_004949098.1:11534256-11542932 GCF_000317375.1 Microtus ochrogaster
ACCCCAGTCTGTCTATCCAGACACCCCAGTCTGTCTATCCTGACACCCCAGTCTGTCTATCCAGACACCCCAATCTGTCTATCCTGACACCCCAGTCTGTCTATTCTGACACCCCAGTCTATCTATCCAGACACCGCAGTTTGGAGAAAAAATATACCGAGCCCATCTTTCCTGCCAGACTCAGAGACTTGGAGACACAGGGTAAGGCCAATTGCTGAAGACGGAGGCTGGCATAGAGAAGGGAAGCACTGGCTCCTGGGACCTGTCATGTTCCATCCCCCATTTTCCCTGTACCACCAGCATCCCTTCTTGAAGGCTCAGGAGGAGGTAGAAGAAGAGGATAAATATGAGCTTCCCCCCTGCGAGGTTGCGCCCCTCAGCCTGGCCCCTGCACAGTCTCTTGGCTCTAAAGAGGGCTCCTTGTATCTGGGTGAGGATCGAGGAGGGAGAGGCTGGGAGGCTGGGTCAGGGCAAGAGGGCCCAACCATGGAGGAGTCCAGGAGAAGCGAGCTCTCCTCCCTTGCCTGAGCTGGGGTAGGGAAGGAGCTAAACTGACTGCCACCGAATCCTCTTGACTGGGCAAACAAGGAAAGAAGGGAGGGAAAAACTGGAAAGAGAGAGAATGGGAAGGAAGCAGGAGGGAGGAGGGAGGTAACCAAGGCAACATTGACAAAGCAGGAAGCCCGGCCCAGTCCCTAGGGCCTTGCGTTCCCCCCTCTAAATTCTCTGTGCAGCTTTCCAGCCAGGGTGGGAGTGCCCTGAGAAGCCACCACCACTGGCATCTCTCACCCCCTGGGCTCAGTCAGGTGGGGGCAGGGAAGCTGACTGTCTCCAGTTGCCATGGAGATGGGGCTGTCAGGAAGCCAATAAGTAGAGGGGACAGGAGGAGGGAGGGAGAGATGGGGGCTAGGTGGGAAGTGTTGAAAACTGAACAGACTAGGGAAGAACTCCCTCCCTCTCCCCAGTCCACAAAGCACAGAGTCTTTTCCAGATCGTCCTGGGCCTCTCGGTCCACCCCTGCCTCAGCCTACAGTGGCCAGAGGACTCCCCACAAATCCTTCCTTCCCTCCGCGCCCTGCCTCTGGCTACCATTTCCCGGTGAGTGACTCTTCCGGAGGTCTCCTAAGCAAGCCTTCCCCCCCCCCCCCGCATCCCCACTACACCTGTACAGTCTAAGAGCCCTGAGACCTCTGGTGCCCCGTGCAGCAGAAGCCAGAGTCCAATAACCCTGATGAGCTCCTCCCACTTGCCTAGAGGGTCCTTCTGTTCCTTCTGTATCTACCCACTGCTTGACAGGGCTCTCGCTCCTCTCCTCCTCTTGTCCATCCTTGCTGGGGCTGGATGGAAGCCTAGCTTGACCTCACCTAAGTTCTGGGCCCTAGAAGCCCTCTCTGGCAGAGCGGTCAGCTGACCTCCCACCCAGCTCCCTTTCCCACTCTGATCTGGTTACCCGTTTTGAAAGCTATCCCTTTGCTTTTGTATTTTATAGACAAAATATAAAGAAAACAAACACACAGGGAAAGTTCACAGTAAAGAAGGTGTTGTCCTTCTGTACCTCTCTTGTAATGTTTGGTATTTGTTTGTTTGTTCGGATGGGTTTTCTGGGGGAGAGGGGGCTATTGAAAGATAGTCTCCTGGAGCCCAAGCTGGCCTTGAACTCCTGCTCTTCCTGTGTCGACTTCAGGCACGCTGACAGTCAGTGCTGGACTTGAAAGGAGCACACACATAGCTCTACCGCTCCCACTCCAGCCTCCTTGCTCCTCACTTCCCCCCTCCCTCACTAACCCCATCGTTCCCACAGCTGACGATGGCAATGAGCCTGCAGCCTGCAACCCCAAAGCAGGGACCTGGTTTTGGAAGGCGAGGTAAAGCGGTATCCCCCTCTTTCCCTGGCTGCACATTGGGAGGGAAGACTTCTCCACCACAGGCTAGAGTTTTGGGTTTGCCTTGAAACGGGCTTGCTGCACACCTCCTAGCCAGGCATCCTTTTCGCTTGCTGAGCCCCTGAGGCAGTCAGTATAAGTATTGTTACCACCAGTGAACAGTGAGAAGACAGGCCCAGAGACATGAACTGCCGTGCCCCAAGCAGTTCAAAAGCAGATCTGTGATCTCTGGATCAGGTGAGGGGCACCCTAGAATGAAGAGGTCAAATCTAAGGCCCTTCCTGTGTATACTATCCCTCATCCCTGGGGGCCCCTGGGGTCACCACTCTGAGTCTATCCATGCCATGATTGCCTCCAGTGTCCAGAGACTAGCCAGTGACCCAGAGCCCTAGGATGTCAGAACGGGGCTTGAACCATCCTACCTAAAACAGGTTGCAGGAGAGTCAAGGTCAAACAGCTTACTTGAGGCACAGCCCCTCTTCTTCTTAGTTGCTGAAAAACCTTCATGACCTTGAGGGTGGCTGTATTGTATTGTTTTGTTTCTCCCACCATGAAGTCATCTGGAGTAAAGTCTAGAAAATTCAGTGAGAGGTCAAGTTTGGTGATATTTCAGAGTTGCAAAGAAAGAGGATGAGCAAATGCAGTGTGTTCTCCTGGGTCTCCAGAGCTGGCTCTGAGGGGCACTGGGACTAAGGGGGCCCAGGCTCCTCCTCGCCCACCGATGTTCATGAGTGCTGATTCTCCCTTTTCCTTCCAGGGCGAGGTGCACCTGCTAGAGTGGTGAGCGGCTCCTTCTCTACCCTGTAGTCTAGGGAACTTTTCTAGAAAGCTGCTAGGCGTGAATGGACCTGGGTAGCCTAGGGAGAAGGTCTGGTGCAAGGTCCTTCCCTCTCCCACAGGGATAAGCCAGTGGTCCTGGAGGTGTCACCCAGAGCCTCTCCTCCACTCTCTGTGGGAACCCCTAAAAGAGAAGTCACTGAAGAGAGGCCCCTACTGTGTAGATAAGGAGGAGTGTGGTGCCTTGAGCTACCCCTCTCTAATCAGTGGCTTCTTTCATGTCCCCCTTGCCCACTAGCTGAGGCACAGCCTTCTTATTCCCTCTTTGTTTTTTGTTATTGTTTTTGTGGGTTTTTTTGTTTGTTTTTGTTTTGTTTTGTTTTTAAGACAGGGCTTCTCTGTGTAATAGTCCTGGAACTAGTTTTTGTAGACCAGGCTGGCCTTGAATTCACAGAGATCCACCTGTCTCTGTCTCCCGAGTACTGGGATTAAAGGTGTGCGCCACCACCTCCTGGCCACCTTCTTATTCCTAAAAGGCACCACAAGTCTAGTGAAGCCCATGGTCCCATACCTTAGGTAACAGACCTTGAAGAGAAACACAATGAGGACATCTACCTGGAGTGTGAGCCAGAGCCACGTGAGCAAGCACCTGCCCCACCCACCCCCAAAGCCCTCAGCAACCCATGAGCACACTCTCTCTTGACCCCATTTCTGTCCCCTCCAAACCCCACCTGGCTATCTTTATTTCTGCTTTTAATCCAAGAGGACCCACAATGTCCCTGCCAAGGGCTGGGTGGAGCTTCTCATCTGATGGAACTCGGCCACCAAGCTGCTATCTCCCTATGATTCAAAGGGCTCAGGAGAGTCCAGGGCAAAGGGAACAGAACTAGACCGCTAGACTGTCCTGAGTCATGTCTGGTCAGCCTAGACTTCCGGCCTGGTCCCCAGCCAAACCTACCTGCCCTCTCTGTTTTAGTCCCAGCCTTGACTAGAACTCCAAGCTCCAAAGTCCTGATACCCCCAGTCCCTCTGCCAAGAACATCTGGATTACCCAAGTAAGTGACAGCAGTGGGGAAACCCTGGGCACTTAGTTCACTAAGAAAGGAAACCCCAGAGACCAGACATGGTAGCAAATACCTTTCTTTAGTCCCAGCATTATGGGCAGCAGAGGCAGGCAGTTCTCTGTGAGTTCAAGGCCAATCTGATTAACGTAGAGTTCTGGGTTAGCTAATGCTGCATAGTGAGACCCTGTCTCAAGAAGAATGTTTATTAAAAAGATTTATTTATTCATTATGTATACAGTATCCTGTCTGCATGTCTGCCTGCAGGCCAGAAGAGGGCAGCAGACCTCATTACAGATGGTTGTGAGCCACCATGTGGTTGCTGGAAATTGAACTCAGGACCTCTAGAAGAGCAGCCAGTGCTCTTAACCTCTGAGTCATCTCTCCAGCCCCTCAAAAATAATAAAAAGAAAAGAAAAGGTCTGAGCTCTGCTTTCCAATTTGTCCCGTGCAGGTCCATGGTTGCTCACTGGGAGTCTTGGAAGGTAAAAAAAAAAAATAGTGTTCAAGGAGGAAGTGAGCCCGGAGGGTGGGAGGAGGCCCAGGGTGCAGCTTCTAGATGTGGGTAGTAGCTTGGAAGTCTAGTTCTCATCTGACCAGGCCTCCTGTGTCCCAGGGAACGGTGGATACCCCATTGAAAGGTGAGTATGTACACTTACAGCCTGAATGGGATGCTTCTGCTAGGGCTCCCACTCCCTCCCTCCCAGCCCTGCAGACAACAGAGCACCCCCAGGTTCCCAGGCCCTACTTCACCTCATCAAGGGGGTCCTTGCAGCTCTGATTTCTGCCATGGTCAGGCCTGAGAGGACTTTCTTGGGCATTTCCCAGGGTCTGCACTAAATCGGGAAGCTGCCAGTGTGTGTCCCAAGATCAGTTCTCATTTGGATGTCACGCAAGGACTGTCTGGTGCGTCCTCCAAGAGTGCTGAGCCTGGGAACAGACTGGCATGGCGCCCTCTGCTGCTGCCCTTGCCCATGAAGTCTGCTTACCCAATCCCTTCCTGCCTTCAACTCTTTTCTGCTTCTCTCAGCAGGGCGGAGGCTGTCTGCTTCTTCTATAGTCCCTGCCCAGAGCACCTCTGCTGTCGAGGTGAGCAGAAGCTGGGGGCAGACGTGGGTGATCACTCCTGGCCTGAGGCCTGGACCACCACAAGGAACACACACTGAACACAGTGTCCAGCTCCCCCATGCTGCACTCTAGGCCCAGACACTACTTGGTTTTGCTCGCAGGCTCAGTCTGGGGCTGGCAGATGTAAACACAAACAGTTGTACAGCAGGGTTCTCTGCCATCCATGCCCAACCGAGTGCCTGAACACATCTCTGAGTGACTCTGTGTATTATATAGGATGGGAGCCTCCGTGGTCAGCCTTGGTACTCAGGGAACTGTGACCGCCAAGCTGTGGAGAGAGCCCTGCTTCACTTCCAAAAGGTGGACATCTGTGCACTCTTGGCCTTCTCTGAAATCCCTTCTATTCACTGCCCATGGGCTGGTTAGGGTGGCAGCAGGAGGAGGGTCAGGGAGGCACGGAACATGATTGCTCAGCTGGGCTTAGGCAATCAGAAGGTGAAGTTCAGGGTGGGGTCTCCTCCACAGGACGGAGCCTATACTGTGCGTCTCAGCTCTGGACCTCACGGTTTGCAGCCTTTCACTCTGGCAGTGCTCCTCAAAGGCCGGGTCTTCAACATTCCCATCCGGCAACTGGATGGTGGACACCACTATGCCCTGGGCCGGGAGGGCAGGAATCATGAGGAGGTGGGTGCTGGAGGAACCATGGGCCAAATCAGCAAGGTGGACCACAGTGTAGCACCCTGGGCCTGGCCAAGAGCATGTATGTGTCTGGGGAAAACACACAGTTTGCTTCTGGCCCCCACCCTGGGTTAAGCAGAAACGACAGAGGGCGGGGGCCTCTGAGACAGTTCTGTCTATAAGCCTTGCAATATAAGAATCTGAGTTTGTCCCCCAGAACCCATGCAAAATCAATCAAGTGTGGTGGCTTGGGTTTATAATCTTGGTGCTGGGGAGGTGGAAATCGGGATCTTGGGCTCATTGGCCATCCAGCCTCCATAGTGAGCTCCTAGCCAGTGAGAGGCCTTGTCTCAAAAGCCAAGGTGGGGGCTGGAGGGATGGTTCAGTGATTAGGCACACTTACTGGTCTGGACCCAAGTTGAGCTCCCAGTACCCACATGGCAGCTTACAATTGTCCATAACCCCAGTTATGAGAGATTCACTGCCCTCTTCCGGCCTCTGTATGCATGGGTGCTCATACGTAAAACATACATACCCATGAAAACAGATTTTTAAAAAAATCTAACAAAACAAGGTAGCTGGGCATGGTGCCACACACCTTTAATCCTGGCACTTGGGAGGCAGAAGCAGATGGATCTCTTTAGATCCAGGCCAGCTAGAGCTACACAGTGAGATCCTGTGTGAAAACAAAATTAAACTGCATGGTGGCAGCGCACACTTTTAATCCCAGCACTCAGGAGGCAGAGGTAGGTGGTTTCTCTGTGAGTTTGAGGCCAGCAAGTGCATCAGAAGACAGAGGCTGGAACATCTTCACAGACATCTGGCACTGTGGAAAGAGACCCACCTTGTTCTGGGGGAAGTACTTCCTCCTGCCACGGGTTCAGTCTTCCTAGGGTCAAGGTGAGGGCACTGAGACCATCTGGGAGGAGGGAAAAAATCTCCAGGGTTTTTCGCCCCAGCAACTGGTAGACTTTAGCCTATCAAAGCTACCCATCACTCAGATTCCCTTGAGAAAGACCAGGGCAGAGGCCTAGACCTAAAGCAATTGTCACCTAGCTCTGGAAACCCAAGCCTGGCCAGCATCAGAGCACGCCAGGGCAGTTGCAGGCTTGAAACCAGACAGCAAAATGGCATTGCAGTCTCATGGCACAGCGGGGAGAAAAATAGCTAGAAAAAACTGTTGGCCAGCTCCCCCGCTAGGCCCCACGGCTGCCTTAGAAAGTGGCTGGCAGAATAAAGCTCAAGAGACCCCCAGACGCCCCGCCTCCTCCTGCAGCTCTTCTCCTCCGTGGCTGCCATGGTTCAGCACTACACCAAGCACCCACTGCCCCTCGTGGACAGACACAGCGGCAGCCGGGGATTCACCTGCCTGCTCTTCCCCACCAAGCCCTGAGGAAACGGCGGTACACATCTCCACCCTTGGCATATGGTGTGCCCCTTCAGCCTCCCCTCCCACTCCGGGCTGCTTTATTTCCCCTGGCAACCCTCCACTCCAAAGTCCCCCCAGGTTCGAAGTGACAGGCCTTTGAGAAGGGCTGCCTGGGGAGGTTGCCTCTCCTTTAACCGCACTCTTGGGGGGAATAACACACTCTGGGAGGGGCTGCTTTACCAGCACATAGTATACTGTCAATAAACATTTCCTGATTGCATTCTTTTTTAATACCTTTTTCCCCTCTCAATTACGAGTATTACAGTAGGTGTGCCTATGTGTGGGTACCTGCATGTGAGAGCCTGTGTCCTATGAGGCATCAGATACCCTGGAGCTGGAGATGGCGGGAAGGGGTGTGAGCTGCCAGATGTAGGTGTTGGGAAGAGCAGTTTGCGCTGTTAACTGTTGAGCCTCGTGGAAGAATTCTGGAACGTGCTGAGAATCAGAGGTCTTCCCCAGAAGGCCTTACAATTCCCAAGAGTGATGTCCTGTGGGCCTGCCTACTCGATGGGCTAGGCTGCAGAGGGACGGGAAGTGTTTCTGCCAGGTTCAGGCTTTTGTCCATCTAAGAGGAGGAGGCCCAGCCCAATAAACTGACATCTGTTTTTGCTTGCTGGTTTGTCTGTGGCCAAGGAAGGGAAGGAGACACAACCACCCCCTTAAGTGATGGAATGGAGACTGAGGATTTGTGTGACACCTAGTTACTCTACAGGGTTTCTGGAAGCAAGAGAAGGAGATGGCAAGCAGTGGACGCTAGAATATAGGAGTGGGAAGAGCCCAGGAGACAGTCCCGGATGTAAAACCAGAGCAGCTGGGAGCCTGAAGAGTGGACGCTAGAGGCTCTGCGACCCAGAGCTGAGCTGCTTGGCAGGCCCTGGGCCCAGCAGGGATAAGGGGCTCTGGGTTGGGCTGGCAGCCAGCAACCCACAGGCTGGCCCAGAGCAGGGGCGTCTCCGGGCCCTGGCATGGAGCCTGGAACACCCCGTGCCGGAAGCGCCACGTGACCATGACTCCGCAGAAGTCTCGAGCAGCGGGGAAACAAAGGGCAGCTTAGCGGCAGCCTGGCTGGGGGAGGGGGTGGGGGTTGGCACGGCGGGTACGGCTCCCACTGGTGCCCACGCTGCACCCCAGTGGACCGCCTCCCGGGGAACCTGGGGTGTGGCGGTTCAGGGAGGCTCTTGGGATGTCCGGGCGGAAGCCAGGGCCTTGGGATCTGTAAATTCGAGGCGGGGGAGGGGGGCACGTGGGCTGCAGGAGCATTCACGGTCGCCTTCGTTCGTCATCACCCTCTGGCAGATTACCCTTCCTGAGCTGTAATACATGGGAAGATAATTGTCCCTGCACCATCATCAGCCTCCGGTTACGAGGCTTAAGTGAGGCCTTCCACGTAAGAGATGCCTCATGGGCGGCACTCTGGCTCCCTTCTCTCAAACCAGCTCAGAATTCGGGTCAATTAACTGCTACTGACAAAGTCCTAGCAGGAGAGCAGCTTCAAGCTTGGGAGCCAGATCAAGGACGCACCTGTCCTAGTGCTACAGAATGGGGATGGGGGTGGGGGTTTCGTCGTCCCCCGTTGCCCTCCCTTCCATCCCCCCAGCAGCAGCTGGGGCTTTGAGCTGGCTGAGGAAGCCGAAGGGTAGGAATTCTCAGCAGCCTGCCAGTTCTATTAGCCCAGCACTACTGACTCCTAGGCCACCGTGGGAATGATCTCTCTCTCTCTCTCTCTCTCTCTCTCTCTCTCTCTCTATCTCTCTCTCTCTCTTTCTTCCTTTCTCTTCTT
>NW_004949098.1:11543708-11545486 GCF_000317375.1 Microtus ochrogaster
TGAACAGAGGGAGTTTCAGCCCAGTCTGAACTACACGGTGGAACTGTCTGAAACAAGCCCCTGAACAGGAATGCAGCCGACTTCCATTCTTCGTCCCAGCAAAAATGGGGGGACACAGTCCAGGTAGTAGGGCCGTACATAATTAGAACCCCAGATGGCAGAAAGGAGCATAGGTCATTGAGGTGGTCCAGTGGGTGGGGTCACTTTCCTGCCAAGCTTGATGACAGTGGAACCCACAGGGTGGGAGGAGATAACCATCTTTGCCAAGTTAACCTCTGACCTCCACTTGTGTGCTGAGGCAACAACACTCCCCCTCCCACCAAACAAACCAAAAGTGAAAGGGAGAAGAGCTGGCCTAGCTGACAGATGTGTATCCAGATGTCCTTTTTCCAGGAACCCAGCCTGCTCTGGCCTTCCCCACTTCCTCCTAGCCTTGGCCCCTACTACTTAGCAGGAGCCTTTTCCACCCCAGGACCAGCCTGTCATTCCTGCCAGTGCCCTGTAGTCAGGGCTCTGCATGCTGCCGGTGACAAGTGGTTGCTGAAAAAAAACTAAGCCTATCCCAATTCCTCTAAGATGACAATCTGGACTTCTTTTAAGATGACAGTCCAAGCCAACATTGTCTAATAAAAATCTATTTATTCTTTATTCAAGGAGAACAATTTTATTAGATTCAGGGGGTTTTGTTTTGTTTAAGGCAGGATTTCATGCTGCCCAGGTTGGCATCAAACTTGCTGCACAGCGCAGCCAAGGATGACCTTGAACTCCTGATTCTTCTGCCTCTGCCTCTTGAGTGCTGAAATGACTGACGTGTCAGTGTGTTCCACCCTGGGGACTTCATAAGTGTTAAGCACTCTACCAGCTGAGCCACGTGACTAGTTAATAAATAGTTAAAGCTTTTGAGTCATGTCAGTGGGCACAGCTGTGCATGGCAGGCCACCATCCTATTTTTTAGGTCTTTGCCTTTCAAATGTGAAAAGATGGCATGGCCATGTCTGTAGTGTGAGCACTGAGGGTGTGGGTAGGTACGGGGAGCCCTCCACTCTAGCTTCCTAGAGCAGTGATCCATGAGCTAGCATAGATGCAGACAGCTGGAGGCTGGAGGTTCTCTAAGTCTAGTGAGAGGGTTCCTTTGACTTTGTACTGCATGGCCCTGTCAAGAACTCCAGCCATTTTTCCTCCGGTGAACAGGCCAGACTAGAAAATTCCATGCAGGGTCATCAACCAAGAGAACACGTTCTTGAGAAATGCTGCGTACGACAGATAAATACTTATCTGTCCCCAAGGACCTGAAGATGAGGGAGTGTGAAGTTGGGAAGAACATGAAAGCTACAGCCTAGACAAACCCCATGGGTTTCCCTGCAACCTGAGCTAACCATCCCAGGCTTGCAGCTGACTTCACTGTGGCGGATGCAGCCTTACTGGAGAGAGAAGCATGCACATAAGAATCCCATTCACCTTCTGTGTAGCCCTCGCCACAGTCACCTCTCCCTTGCCCCCTCCCTCTTTGCTTGATCTAAGAGTTGTACATACTAAACAGGCATTCTTTTTTAAAATTATTTATTTTATGTGCATTGGTGTTTTGCTTGCATGTATGTCTGTGTGAGGATACCAAATTTTGAAGTTACAGACAGTTGTGAGCTGCCATATGGGTGCTGGAAATTGAACCCAAGTCCTCTACAAGAGCAGTCAGTGTTCTTAACCACTGAGCTATCTCTCCAGCCTCCTAAACAGGCATTCTAACACATTAAAATTTTTTTTGTTTGTTTGTTTGTTTT
>NW_004949098.1:11545586-11567787 GCF_000317375.1 Microtus ochrogaster
CCTGTCCTGGAACTAGCTCTTGTAGACCAGGCTGGCCTCGAACTCACAGAGATCCGCCTGCCTCTGCCTCTTGAGTGCTGGGATTAAAGGTGTGTGCCACCACCGCCAGGCTGTTTGTTTGTTTTTGACAGGGTTTCTTTGTATACCCCTGGCTATCCTAGAATAATCCCCACTGTAGACCAGTCTGGCTTCGAATTTACAGAAATCCACCTGCTTCTGCCTCCTGAGTGCTAGGATTGAAAGTGTGCACACCACCACCACCCAGCTGAGATGAGTTCTTGTTATATCACCCAGATTAGGTTTTAAATTTGCTGTTTTCCTGCCTGGTCCTCCCAAGCAGCGGAGATTTCCCAATTAGAGTCTAGATTACGTTGGGTTTGTTTGTTTGCCATGCAGTGATAAGAAGATGGCATGGGGTCTGGGGCCTGGGGCATGCTTAAGTAGCCCTGTCCCACTGAGCTGTACCCCAGCCCTCCTCATTTTGAAAAAGCTGTGCGTGGTGACACACATCTTTGATTCCAGAGCTCTAAAGGCAGAGGCAGGAGTATCTTGAGGCTGAAGTCACCCTCAGCTTTATAAACTTTATCAGAGTTGGGGAGTTAAAAAGAAGAGAAAGAAAACTGAGTGCCTGTTCGGGGTTGTGAGAGGAAATGATGTATATACTATATAGACCTAACTTAGCTTGACACAGGCTATCAGCCAAATGGCTGGTACCTAGTAATAATCCTAGTGATAACAGGCAAAGCCTGGTTGTGATCATCTGTGGACCCCATTTTTAGAGGCTCGGCTCCACTCCTGAGCCCACCAGCCTCAATATACCCACAAACACATGAAACCTTTAGGCATGGTAGATGTGTAATTAGTGTTTTGTTGACCCATGCTACTGTCATTTTCTTCTTGGTAACTCAATATACACATGTACACAGTCACACAGCACCACCACCACCACCACCAACAGCTTCTCCCTCTTTCCCCAGACTGGGTCTCCTGTAACTAAGTCTGGCCACTATCTATTTGTTCTATTATAAGACCTAGTATGTGAGGGCCAGAGATGTCTCAGGCTGTAAAATGTCTTCTGTGTCAGCAGGAAGACCTGTGTTCAGAACCCCAGCACCCACATAAAATCTGGGTACAGTACCTGTGTGCATATGTGATCCTATTGTTGGGGAGGTAAAGACAGAAGCTTGTCAGTCAAAACAGAACTCTAGGTGTAATAATGTAAAACAAAAACAAAATGGGGAGTAACTGATAAAGACACTTGACATTGTCTTCTGGCCTCATGGACGGACACCACACACACACACACACACACACACACACACACACACACACACACACACACGGCAGTGCACGCCTATAATCACAGCACTTCGGAATCAGAGGCAGGGAAACCTCAGAGAGTTCAAGACAACCCTGGTCTACACAGTGAATTCCATAACAACCAGAGCTATGTAGTGAGACTATCTAAACAACATGGCAAACACAGACAGACACAACTCAAGTCTCGCCAGGACCTACTGATCTACTAGACCCTTCTCTGACCTGTATCCTGATGTCAAGAGAAAGAAGCTCTTTCCAAACCCAAGTTTGGGCTGCAAATGACCACAGTCCCCACCTTTCCCCACTGTGTAGCTACAGCCTGTCTGCAGAAGTCAGAGAAGAGAAGAGTCTTGGAGATGTCGGGTTTTACTCTTAGGTACTCCTTCCCTAGCACCCCTCCAGACGTGAGCTATAGACTTCCACGATTGCAGACTTGTTTATCTATTGAAAAGAGAGCTTGCTAGGTGAATACACAGGATCTTGCAGGGAACTACATCCTTTCGAAGGATAGGGTGGGCAAGTAGAGAAAAGCCTGGACCGTCTCAGGTAAGAAGAGAGAATGCTGAGGATGGAACTGGGCCAGAGCCTGAGGGTTTCCTAGGCCCTCTATTTCCATCGGGTGCGTCCCCTAGGGACACTGTTCTGAGGCTGATGGGAAAGGCTCAGGGCCCACGAAGAGCCTGCTTCCAGATCCATGGGCGATCTTGTTCTGCTTCAGGGAGGAAGAGGCCTAGAAGGAAACTGAGTTGATGTGCTCTCAAGTACAAGAGGCTGCTAGTGCTAGGAACAGGCTGAGCTCACCCAGCCCAACCCTTGCCTCAGCTGCAGGGCTGACTGCCAGGCCTTGGAAAGTAAGGCAGAGATCTCCCAGGAGCTCCCAGCACCTCTTGCTCTCGGTGAGAAGGTAGCAAAGAGAAGCAGACAAGTCAGGGGCTCTTTAGTCACTCCAAGTCACTCACCTGCCTAGCTCTCAGGGAACCAGGCAGTGAGGTCTTCATGCTGGAAACCTTCCTAAAGCTGGTGATGCCTCTCAGGCTGAGCTGGGAACTTTGGGACTGGTTCCTCTCTAGCTCGTGACTCTTTAAGTTTATTTTGTTTTGTTAGAGCTACTCTGATGGCTGGGCATGCAGCTTAGTGATAAAGTGCTCATTTAGCATGCACAAGGCCCTGGGTTCAATACCCGATACAACAACAACGACAACAAAAACCTCAAACCCAACCGTAACAAAGCCTCGAACAACAGTGGCCAACGCTACAACATAGGCAGGAAATTAGTCAGGGAGGCTTCTGATGTGGTTTATGGCTGCTGGATACACTGGGAGATTCACAGCGACATCTGGTTCCAGTTTCAGCCTCCAGCCAAGCAGTCAGTGGCCATGCTGACTTCCTTCTAACATTGGGCTGGGCTCAGGTCTTCCTATCTACCCACTTCTACCAGGAGTCTACCCTTTCCCCAGCCACTTCTCTGAGTGGCCCTCCATTCACTTTCTTGACCTCTCCCAGCATCCCTAGCTGTCCAGACCTGTGGGTACTTGAATATGCATGCCCTGTTCTGGAGAGTACAACCTGTGCAAACCACTCCCACCCTTCTTGGGCTTGGTGAGGTAGAGGCTACTGGAAGAGCATCTAAAGAAAGCCCAACTGGCTGGATGGTGGTGACCTATAACCCCAACACTCAGGAGGCAGAGGCAGAGGCAGGCGAATATCAGAGTGAGCCCAGCGATCTACAGAGCTAGTTCCAGGATAGCCAGGGCTATCCAGAGAAATCCTGTTTCAAAAAACAAAAGATAAACAAACAAAAGAAAGTCCAACTGAGCCGGGCAGTGGTGGTACACATCTTTAATCCCAGCACTCGGGAGGCAGAGGCAGGCGAATCTCTGTGAGTTCTAGGCCAGCCTGGTCTACAAGAGCTAGTTCCGGGACAGGCACCAAAGCTACAGAGAAACCCTGTCTCAAGGAAAAAGAAAGAAATAAAGAAAGGAAGGAAGGAAGGAAGGAAGAATGGAAGAAAGAAAGAAAGAAAGAAAGAAAGAAAGAAAGAAAGAAAGGAAGGAAGGAAGGAAGGAAGGAAGGAAGGAAGAAAGAAAGAAAGAAAGAAAGAAAGAAAGAAAGAAAGAAAGAAAGAAAGAAAGAAAGAAAAGAAAGCCCAACTGTCTCCACCCCAACCTCGAACCAATCCCTGGAACTACCTGGAACTACCGGAACCTTCATATTTGTTATTAGAGGTTGCAGGTCTATGGTATTACATGGAAAAGGTCATGCTGTGATCCCAGCACTTGGACAATGGAGGCAGGATGATCAGAAGTTAGATCAGGGTCACCCTCTGCTGCATAGCATGTTCAAGACCAACCTTGGCCACACGAGATCCTGTCTCACAATCAAACCGGACAGGCTGCAGAGAAGGCTTAGCAGTTAAGAGTGTGGGCTGCCCCTGCGGAGGACTCCATTTGGTTCCCAGCACCCACATCAGGCAGCGCACGACTGCCTACAACTCCAGCGTTAGGGGTTTGGAGGCCTCTTCTGGCCTCTAAGGGCACCTGCACATACTGTCGCACAGACACATAATTTTAAAAAATTAAAAATCTTCTAAAAATATATAACAGAAAAACAAGTGTCCCTCAGCACCTGTTGCTCAGCTGTCCTTTTCTCCGAGATCAACAGTGTCACCTGCATTGTGTATCTTTCCAGAAACCCAAAGCTCACCCACATCATATGATAGTTAACTTTTACACTGGAAGCAAGGCAGGACAAACTCCCAGGCTCTAAGCATTCTTGGAGAAAGACTAGAAAACAACCAGAGTTAAACTCTGTCATAGGCCCGGATCCTGATTGTCCTGATTGTCTCCCCGCTTCTTAACCCTTTAGCAATTACTAGGTGCCCAAGGCACAACCAAACACGGCAGTTGGCACGAGCCTCATTTCTCAGAGAAATTAAGATGTTAATGAGGCCCAAGGTCACATGCTAGTTCCTCCCAGGGTTCTTAATGCACCACCTACCTCCCTGAAGCCTCTCTGCTCTGGAAGGAGCTCAGTTCTGGGATAAAATGCCACACCTTCTCTATGGACACCTCAAGGGCAGAGCCAAGGGTCCTTCTGTGCCCCTGTGAGCTGGTCTCTGAGCTCGGGCCCTGAGTGGTCAACGACACTGGCAGGATTAAAGGGAAAAGAAAGTCTGTGACTCTGCCAGGGCACCCACAGGCCCTGGAGTTGCTTGGACCCTGGCTCCCGAACACTGCAATCTCTGACCCACATGCCATTAGATTGTCTTTTCCCACACAGTTGGCTCAGTTAACATCCCTGCCCTGAAGGCCAAGGCCAGCGCCAAGGGCTGGCTCCCCAGGAGAGAATCTGCAGTCTGTCCCTTGCCTGCAAACAACAGAACTACAGGCTATTACTCCATGGCCAAGAAGACTGTCCCTCAGCAGGAGCAGCGCAAACAGAGCAGCCCTGGAGCTGAAGGAGGCTCTCCAGGGCCACACCCTCACAGCCGTCACCTCCGGGGAGGGGATCTAGGCTGAACCCTCCCTTGTCTGTCCCTGTGTTCTGCCCTGGGTGTGAAAGGTAACTTCAGTGAAGAGGGTCTCTCTCTAAAAGTCCCAGTGCCCAGAGGGGGAAGTTAGCCAAGACAGGAACAAGGGCCAGTGTCTTGGGTGGAGGGTAGGAGCTGTACCCGGGTCAGCAGGCACAGGGAGGAGGGACAAGCTTGCTTACTTCAGTCTGGTGAATGAGGTAGTGGGGACAGGGGGATTGCTTACTTTACAGAGCAGCTAGCAGCTGCTAGGGCTAGTTTGTAAATTCAGACTTAGTTTTGGGGGAAGTATTGAGGCCATCTGTGAAGCAGAGGGTGCTGACCAAGAAGGGAGGACAGGAAGTCAGAGGGGCTGGAATCAGAGGGAATCTTGAGAGTGGAGAGGCGTGAGGAACTGGTGAACCCAAGGGGTCACAGGTCACGCCGACAGAACTGAGTTCCACTTGAGTTTCCTTGCTACCACCAGAAACTTCAAAGGAGTTCCAACGCTAAACTGTTTCCCTTCATAAGTCCTCCTTCTCTCCAGAGCCCCCCCCCCCCCGCCCCCATGAGCCACCATCTCGCTGGGCACACGGGCCCCTTAGAGCAGCAGTGCTCAGCCTGTGAGTTGAGACCCCTCTGGGAGTTGATCGACCCTTTCACAGGGGTCGCATGTCAGATATCCTGCACACCAGATACATACATGATGAGTTGTAACAGTAGGGAAATTGCCGTTTGAAGTACCAGCGAAACAATTTTATGGCTGGGGGTCTCCACAACATGAGGAACTGTATTAAAGGGTCACAGCATGTGCAAGGTTGAAAACCACTGCCCTAGAGATTAATGCTTTGTTGCGGAATCCGAGGCCCCATTTTCTCACCTGGAACTCCACCCATGGTTTCCTGACTGGCTCTGTTCAAGGCCTTATCCCGCTGCCATTTTGCCTCCTGCTTTCTTGTGTGACGTCATGGGAAACCTGCCTGGGAGAGAGGGATGATTGCTGCACAGAACTGGGTGAGATTGCTTTATTTAACCACCGGCCATGAAAATGGCCGTCTTTCACTTCACCGTGATGATACATTCCTCAGTAGCAACTACTAAGGGATTCATGCTTCTGCAGCCGACATCCAGCCCATCGGTAACAGGGCTAACACCATGAAAGTTCACGTAGGCTGGATGTAGCCTCCACCCTTAGTCTCTCTCTTTCAAAACAGAGAGTTTCTTGTAATAAGCTGGCCTCAAACTTTCTTCATATCTGAGCATGGCCGTGAACTTTTGATCCCTCCCTCTACTTCCCAAGTGCTGGGTATTCATTCACATGTGGGCCCTCGAGCAACCAGTTTTGTAAGCTGCAGAGGCCTGGACTCTGCAAGCGCTAGGTAAGCAGTCTACCTACTGAGCTACATCCCCAGCCCCTTGAAGGATTCCTTTTCCTCACAATCTGCACTTAGTATACTAGTAAACCCTTTGAGCTCCACCTCCAAGGAGTTTGAATGTTTCTGACACAAGAAGTGATAAACATTTGCGGTAAAGAGCATGTAACTATCCTGATTTGGTCATTATACATTACATGCATGTGTTGAAAGATCACATTGTACTCTATAACTATGTATAATTATGTTTTAGTTAAAAATAAATAGATAAGCATAGTGAGGTTTTTTGCTTTGTTTTGTTTTTTTGTTTTTGTTTTTTCCAAGGCAGGGTTTCTCTGTATAGCCCTGGCTATACTGAAACTCATTTTGTAGACCAGGCTGGTTTCAAACTCAAAGATCACCTGCCTCTGCCTCCCAAGTGCTGGGACTGAAGTTGTGTGCACCCCACCTCCCAGCTAGTGGGCATGCTTTTCAGCTCATCACTCAGCAGGTAGAGGCAAGTAGATCTCTGTGAGTTCAAGGCCAGCCTGGTCTATATAGTAAGTCCCAAAACAGATTGGGTTATAGAGAAACCCTGTCTCAAAAGAACAAAAAATAAAATAAGATTTAGTTAAGTGTGGCAGTTATGCTTATATTCGTAGCACTCAACTCAGAGACAGAAAGAACAGGAATTCAAGGCGATCCTTGGCTAGTCTGCATGTTCGAGACCAGCCTAGGTTACTCAAGATCCTCTCTCAAAAAATAAAAATAGTAGGAGCTGGGGAGAGCCCCTCATGTTACATGGCTCAGTCAGTAAAGCACTGGAATGCGTGTGTGAGGACCCAAGTTCAGTCCCCAGCACCCACATAAAAGGCGTGGGCTCGGGAGACAGAGCCTGCTAGCCACCCAGCCTGGCAAATTGATGAGTCCCAGCTTTAGTGAGAGACCCTGTCTCAAAATACTAAGGTAAAGAGTGACGGAGGAAGATGCCAGTGCTGACCTTTACCCCCTTACACACAAGTGCACACAAAAATGTGCACACATATACACGTTTTAAAAAATAAAATTAAGCACCACACACTTCTGTGCCACTCACTCTAAAATATAAATGCCTTGTGAGGATGGCGAATTCATCTCTATAGTTGACTGCTAGAGTCCAGCATATGGACTAGTTCCTGGCTCACAGTTCAGCAAATACTAAAGGTGCTGTATTAATGTATAAAGGAGGCTAAATTAGTTTCCTAGGACAAGGAAGCAGCAGATTGAGAGATTCAGAGGGCTAATCAATCTTCCTAAGGTCACAGGGTAAGTGATGAGTCTGGGACTCCAAGCCCAGGTCTGGTTTAACTGTGACATGTCCCTGTGGAACTTTCCATCTCTCCATCCTGTCAAGGCCTCTGTGAGATCACTGGCTCCCCACTGGTTCGGTTTGACAGAGGTTTTCTAATAGCACCCTGCTCATCAGCCTCTCACCGCTCAAATCCATTCTATAAAAAACACAATAAAGTTCATGCTCTTGGTGTAATGACAGCATGATTCATGCTCAGCCGAGAAAACAGGAAAATAGATTTTAAAGTAGAGAGAAGAATACTGCCTATTATGTTGTCATCTTAGTCCAGTTTTTTTTGTCGTAAAGAAAGGTGTGTGTGTGTGTGTGTGTGTGTGTGTGTGCATGCACACATGCTCCATAACATTTAGGGAAGTGAATGGGAAGCTATGGTGATGGAGACCTGTGAACACAGCTAAGACTGAGGAATGTGAACTCAACAAAGAAAGCCTGGGCAGACTCTGGCCAAAGGGTGGAAACAGGAAAATTGCACATGACGAAAGACTCAATTTAGAGACAACAAAGGGCAAAAGCAATAGATTATGGATGTCATAAGGAAGAGGGGAACCAGAGATTCCTCCCCAGGGCAGCAGCTGGGTGACTGGGTAAAATGTGGTGGCACTGTCAAGACCCAGGGAGAAAAACAGATTTGGGAGGCAGAAGCAGAGAATCAGGAGTTCAATGCCATCCTCAGAAAACTGAGGTAGTAAAGCCCAGCCTACTGGTCGACCTTGGCTAGACAAGAAAGCTAGCAACCATTGCCTTTCCGTGGTCTCTGTTCTAGTTCCTGCCTCCAGGTTCCTGCCTCAGTTTCCCTCAATGGTGGATTATAACCTGTAAGCCAAACAAACCCTTTCTTTCCCAAACTGTTTTGGTCACTATTTATCACAACAATAGAATAGCAAACTAGAACACTGTTCTCCCAGAGAACCCAGAATTGATTTCCAGCACGCACACAAGCAGTTCACAGCTGCCTATGACTCCAGCTCCAGGGGATCCAATGCTCTCTTCTGATCTCTGTGAGCACCCACACTTTCATGTACACAACCGCACACAGACACACAAGTAAAATTAAAAGTAAAAATAAAGCTTAAAAATGACTTCCGGCACATTGAGCACTTCCCCATCCTGTCCTGTTGGTCCCTTGGGCTCCACACCATGTCCCTAATTTGTGTATGCAGGGCTTATTTTATTAACTGGATTACACAAGGCATTGTCATGTAAGTATATGCATGAGCATATCCATGAGCACACATGTTGAACATATTGCCTTCCATGCCCACGATCCTCCCTTTCTCATCTCCTGTTCTCCTAGACAGTTTTTTAAAAAGTAGTTATGTGTATGGACATTTTACTTGCATGTATATAAGTGCACTACTTGCATGCCTGGTGCCTGAGGGCATCAGAGAGGGCATTAGATATGAAGGTACGGTTGGTTGGGAATCAAATCCCATGTTGTGGGTACTAGAAATCAAATCTGGGTCCTCGGGGCAGCAATCAGCATTTTCTTGGTCGCCACTGTTCTGACGGAGGAGAGGAAATATTCATGTACTTTTCATTTACATTTCTCAGATGGCTATTGAAGTTGAACATTTTTTTCAAATATTCATTGACCATTTGTACTTTTTTTTTCAAAAAAACTTTTTTATTGATTCTTTGAGGATTTTACGTCATGCATCCTGATCCCTCTCATCTCCCTGTCCCCCCACAACTTCACTTCTACCCTCTGCCTTGCAATCTCCCCTCCCCAAAAACAAAATTTAAAAGTGAAACAACAAAACAAAACAAAAGACAGAAAATCAAAGAACAAAACAAAGCAAAAAACCTTGGCAGGGAAGCTGTAGTGTGGCTAGGTGAGTAACACTGACCTTATACTCCATCTTTTAATAACTGTCTGCTCATTTCATTAGACTATTTGTTGATTGGGTTGATTTTATGTGTGCATTTATTTTCTTGAGTTCTTTTTTTATATTCTAGATATTAGCTCACTACCAAATATATAATCAGCAAGATTTTCATAGACTTTTTTTTCTGAGATAGTGTTTCACTTTGTTGCCCAGGCTGACCTGGAACTGGCTATACAGATCAGACTGGCCTCATACTCAAAGAGATCCACCTGCCTCTGCTTCTTGAGTGCTAGGGTTAAAGATAAGAGTCACCATGATGTCTGGCTTCAAAGAGCATTTAAAAACTTTTCATTTTAAAAAAATATGTATTTATTTTATTAAAATAAAGAAGAGAACATCAGAACCCCTCCAGATGGAGTTTCAGATGGATGTGATCTGCCATATGGGTGCTGGAAATCGAACCCAGGTCCTCTGCAATAGTATCTAGTGCTCTTAACCACTGACCCATCATCTCTTCAGCCCCTCTTTCTACCTTTTCGTGGGTTCTCAGGATGGAACTCAGGTTTCCAGGCTTATAGGAAATCCCTTTACCCACTGAGCCATCTAAACAGCCACCATAGACTATTTGATGTCCATATCCGACTTCTGCCCTAATGCCAGTCCCAGGCGGGGCTCTGTTCTACCTGACCTATGTGTCAGGTTTACATGACTAAGTCACGGTGACTAACGGAGTCCCTGTGCCAATGGAGAGATAAGAATTTAAAATGGCCCCTAATTTCAAACCTCAGAGGCAGAAGATGGACGTGGTCAGTCTGGATCATGGAGCTTTGGGACCCACTCTCGTTAGTGAGCAGAGTAAAACTCTCCCTCCGGAAGTGAACTGAGAATCACCAGGAAGTCAGGCACGTCTAGAGGGTTTGGGGATATTCCAATAGATGTGATTGCTGAGCCTGTGGAGACAGAAAAGAGCTGAACCAAGAATCTGGACATTTGGGTGCAACCTTCATCTGTCATGCAGCTAGAAGTTCCCAGGAGTCGCCTAGACTAGACTCTCAAACAGACTCGTCTCTCTCAGGTCCCATATGGCATCCATTCTAGCTCTCCCATGCAGGGGGCACCTTTTCTGGACCTTTTCACATATATCTTGGGTTCTTTATTTATAATTCTTTGTAGTGAAAAAGAAATTTAGGACACATTCTTCAGGCTGGAGAGCTTGCTCAGTGGTTAAGACTCTTGAGCTGCTGCACTCAGAGGACACAGATTCAGTCCCAGAACCCACAGCTCACACTCACATCTGCCTGCATCTCCTTGCTCAGGAATCTGAAACCTTCTGGTTTCCAAGGGCACCTCCATGCAAATGACGTGCACACATAAAATAAATAACATTTTAAAAATTTATATTCTTCATATTTCTAAATATTTAAAAGTACTTTTTATGTGGGGCTGGAGAGATGGCTCAGTGGTTAAGAGCACTGACTGTTCTTCCAGAGGACCTGGGTTCAATTTCCAGCACCCACATGGCAGCTCACAACTGTCTGTAACTTCAGTTCCAGGGGATCTGATACCTTCACAGCAATGCACATAAAGTTAAATAAATTATTTAAAAAATACTTTTATGTACTCTCTATGTATGTTTGCATTCCACTTTCGAGTCTGGTGCTGGCAGAAGCCAGACGAAGGTGTTGGATCTTCTGGAACTGGGGTTATAGACACTTGTGAGCCACCATATGAATGCTGGGAATCCAACCTGAGGCCTCTAGAAAAATAACCAACAGATCAGGTGGTTTTTTTAAAAAAATTATTTTCATGACAGAGTTTCTCTGTATAGCTTTGGAGCCTGTCATGGAACTCGCTCTGTAGCCTAGGCTGGCCTCAAACTCACAACAATCCACCTGCCTCTGCCTCCCAAATGCTGGGATTAAAGGCATGTACCACCACCACCAGCCCAAACCAAGTATTCTTAACCCCTGGACCATCTCTCTAGCCACCCCCCCCCCTTTATTCTTTCCTCTTGAGATAGAAAGTCATGTAGCCTATGCTGACCTCAAATGCTCTATGTAGGGGGTGGTCTTGAACTTATGACCCTCCTTCCTTCACCTCCCAAGTGCTGAGATTACAGACATATGTCACCATCTCTGGCATATGTGTTTCTGGGGATCAAACCCCAAGGCTTCATGCTAGATAAGTACTCTACCAATTGAACTATATCCCAGACTCAAAAGTATTTCTCTACACAAAATGTAAACCTCAGTAACAAAACCCACAGCAGAAATAAACATTTCCCTTCTGAAGTTCACTATAATGAAAAGCAGAGGAATTTGAAAAATGTAAACAACCTAGAACAATGACAACCTTGGAGGAGACATAACTGGTATAACACTGGTGACTGTCTGGGTGTCCCTCAGGGTCAGATCCTATGTTCAGCAGCGCCAGACCTGGGTTCAGCTCCAACGCTGATGCAAGTCATCTGTCAGTGGCAACTGAATTAGAAGACATGAGAAGACCAAATCCTGTCAGCTGTGAGAAAATCGAGAAGCAACTCATTTGCACCAAGGACCCCTGAGAGGCCTGGGATCCAGAGGTGCCAGGGAATGGCTGACTGGCTGACTGGCTGACTCATGGTTAGAGCTGCACCTAAAGGGAGGAAGGCCGAGTTGAAGCCTGTTAGAAGCGGCTAGAACACCACCACCCGGTTCCTCGCTGACCTTCGGGAGTGGACACGTTGTCCCTTTTCCACTCAGAAAAAGGGACTAGGCTTCTTCAGGGAAATTTTACAGAACGAACAGGGTTTCTGGGCAGGGAACATGCCTCACAGATCGGTGCCCTGGGACCTTCGTGGAAGCTGGAAGTTTAAGTAGATCGTTGTCCGCACACCCTGCATAAAGATGCTGAGGTTATAGCTCTCTCCCTCTACTCAGCGAGGATAGCATTCAGACTCGTTCCCTCTCGACAGGAAACTAGAGGAAGCTTTTCCAGGAAATTTGGACAAGCCAGGAGGGAGAAAAGTTCCTACAGCTGTTAATACCAGAGGCTTCCCAAGGACTCTCCAGTGAAGTGCCCAGCTCATGTGCCCCGCGTGCACAAAGGGAGAGTCCAGTGAGTGTCCCTCTCTTAACTATGCCGGTAGACAGTCCCCAGAAGGTGGCCAAATAAGATCCCAAGGCCCCTGCCTAAGAGGCCAAGAGAGAAACCGCAGAGACGGGAGTGGGTCAAAGGCTCTGGGAGAGATTCCTTCAAATCGCGGCAGTTGATGGGATGCCTGCTGCATTTGAGCTTATCGAGAGATTTACACTACCTGGGGAGCTGGAGGGGCAAGGCTGAATTAGCAGCAAGCACATAGAAACCAGACAAATGACACACAATCCTCGAGACGAGGAAAGGGAAAGCAATCCATTGGCATGGCTGGAAGGTGCGGGGACGGCTGAGAACGGTGGTCCTCACTTTCAGTTGAGAGCCAGCGGCTGGGACTCAAGAGTAGAGCTCTTGCTCAGCGTGTGCAAAGCCGTGAGATCGATTCCCAGCACTGAAAAACAGAACAAAACCAGAGTCGGTGTATACCACCCACTTTCCACAGAGACTGGTAAGGTGGCTCAGTGGTAAAGGTGCTTGCTGCCTAGCGTGATGACCTGAGTTTAGCCCCTGGTACGAAGGGAGAACCAATCCACAGGTCTGCTGCGGTACAGGCACAGCCCTCCCAAACACCGGACAAATGAAAATCCAGCAAAAATGGAAGCAAACTGCCCCACAGATACCAAGAACAATAGGGTCTCATGTACCCCGGCTAGACCTTGAGCGCCATCATTCCCAGTTTACGGGGTACTGGGGATTAAACCCAAAGCTTTGGTTTTGTGCATTCTAAGCAAGCTCTTCTACCTGTTGAGCTACACCGTCAAGCCCCGCCTTCCCAGTGTATCCCTCCTTTTCAGTTGAGCACCCCAGAGTTGTCCTCTGGTGGATGAAGCAGAAAGAATGTTAGTTCCGTGGGTCTCTGACTACTCCTTGTGATTCCTTGTCATCCTCTTTCTTCTCCCTGGCCCTGACCCCACCCTCCTTCCAGTATCCATCACACCCAGTTACCCAAACCGGGTTTCCTTTGAATGTGTGGGTGCGGGTTGTATCATGGCCTGGATTATGTCATCAGGAAGATTTTGAAAAACTTCCAAACTGAGGTACCTGTCTAGGCAGTCCCTGAGGGACGGGCCCTGAATTTCTACTCCTTAGATGTATTCCATGCCTTGTCAAGTTTCGATTTATAATTTTATTTTTTCTTTATTCCCCTTTCCCTTTCTTTCTTACTCGCTTTTTTTTTCTGAGACAGGGCTTCTCTGGAACTAGCTCTTGTAGACCAGGTTGGCCTCAAACTCACAGAGATCTGCCTGCCTCTGCTTCCCAGTGCTGGCATTAAAGGTGTGCACCACCACCATCTGACCCCCCCCCCTTTGTTTTCTTGTGGCCCATATAACACCCCTGGCTTTATTCGATACTAGGTATCAAACCTAGGACCTCATGCATGCTAGGAAAGCATTCCACTAACCGAGATACATCTCCAGTCCCAGGAAATATTAATGATGCCGTTTTCCTGCTTGATATGTCCCTGCAACTGAGCCTAGGACTGTGTGCACACTAGACAGGCTCTCTCCCAATGAGCTACATACCCAGACCCGCTTGGATTCACAGTTATAATGGTCTACTCTTTCTATTGCAAATTGACTTGATCAGGGTGAGGGCTGTCACAAGATCTCCCTACTTTAGCCAGGCTGATCTTAAATGTGAGAACCTCCTGCTTTGGTCTCCCAAGTGCTGGAGTCACAGAGGTGTGCTACCATAGTTGGGTTGCAAATTGTTTTTTATTTTTAATTTACATTCTACATTCCCCATAGATAAATTTAAATGAACTTTACACATCCAATAAGATAAAGATAATAGTAATTAGAATATAAAACCAGACCAAAGTGAAAAGGACATGGAAGTGAGTGTTTCAGGGGACCTGTGGTAAAGTGATGTCATAAACTGCTGATACTCTTCCACGGTCATTGGAGACTAAGACTGTTCCCCGTGACGTGACGGGCAGAGATACAGCGCCACACTGCTGCCAGCATAGCCCCAGGGAGGTCTCCCCTTTAGGGAGAGACTCCACTCAGGTAAGAGCAGGCTTTTTGACTTGGTTGTAGAAAAGAATTTCAGAACAAGCCCGTTTAAAGTAGAATTGGAATTTATTAAGAGATAACAATGTATATTTTAAGTGTGCCATTAATAGAAAGAGACTCAGGAAAGGGAAGACATACCCAAGTATGGGCATGGGTTCCCCCAGAGGACAGCTCGCCCATAGTTCTTACAGTGGCTTGGACTATCGTCCTGTGGTTTCTGGGTTCCATGCTCAGAGGTGTAATTAAAGGTTACGGAACCCGCTTTTGTAAACAAAGTGGTAAGGTGAGTTTACAGGGGTATTACCCAACTTAGTGGTCAGGGATCATTTTCAAACCAGTGATTGCCTCGGATCTCTCCACCTGTGGGGCCCAGGAACAACTCAATCATTAGATCTGACAGCAAACGCCTTTCCTTGTAGAGCCATCTCATGGGCCCCAGTTCTTTTAGAATGCTCCTGCGTCTGTAGGCAGCTGGCTATTTCAGTGGTGTATCAAGTTTCCTGATCCTGTCAGAAGAAGACCCAAAAATGTGAGCGTATTTCCAACTTGTCTGAAGGTCAGACAGTTTACGCTTGTTCAAAGTTGTTGACAAGTGTGGCTATGCACCCTGACCTAGGGTGCAGTTAGTAGGTGTTTGGGCCATTAAGATGGCCCAGACAGGTAGATCCACTTCACTCTGACCAAAGGTCAGGAAATTCAAGCATGCTTCTGCTCCTTCTTTTGAACTGAGAGGTTTGACCTAGGGAGTGGCTGCCTTCAGGATACTTGGTCTAGGATGGGTTCACAGTCTAAACAACAGAATGCTTTTCTCATGAATTAATGGCTTGATGTCTCAAAGTATTGAAGCAAGTAATAGTTCTAGCTGTCCTTTGTATCATGTTAAAACAGTCTTTTGTCTTCTCCCCCTGTTGTATTAGGGTTTAGAACAGGGTTTGAAGTCAGTCTGAGCAACACTATGAAACCAGCATAAAAGCAAAACAAAGCAAAATGGCACTAAACAAGGAAAACAAAAGCTGGGGCCGGACAGATGGCCCAGTGGTTAAGAGCTCTGGCTGTTCTTACAGAAGACTTGTGTTCGAGTCCCAGCACCCACATGAGGCCTCACAACCATTTGTAATTCCAGTTCCAGGAGATCTGATGCCTCTTCTGGTTTCCAAGAATACCAGGCACCCAAGTGGTGTAGATATACATGCAGAAAGAACCCATACACACCAAGAAGAGGAGGAGGAGGAAAGAGGAGGAGGAAGAGGAAGAAGGAAGGGAAAAGAGGAGGAAGAGGAAGAAGGAGGAGGAGGAAGAAGGCAGAGATAGGAGGAGGAAGAAGGAGGAGGAGGAGGAAGAGAAACAGCAGCAGCAGCAGTAACTTTTAAACTTGAGAGACTATTTCCTGAACAAGAATGAAACTTCCTGCTAGATGTTGTGGAACATCAGCACTGGGGAGGGTGAAGCAGGAGGATTCAGAGTTCAAGGTCATCCTTCAAGTACAGAGAGTTGGAGATCAATGGAGCTACAAGAGACCCTGTTTCCAAAGTCCAAAGAATAACAAAACTGAACAAAAACCAACCCAACCCAACCAAAATAAAACCAATGCATTTCAATATTAGACAATATCTAACCAAGGACGCGAGCTATCATACCCTCAGCCCTCTCTTCCTCTCCTGCCTCTCCTGATTGTGCTGGCCGTGCCATTTTCATACAAGAAAGGCTAACAGTATTCACTTTCGATTCTCATACCACAATCCCCATAGTGTCCGCTGGGCTCTGTGCCTAAACCTGGTATTCATTACTGGTCTTCTCCCATGACATGCTTATTCCTATTCTTGGAGTCATCGGTTTACTGGTGGTCTTTCCTTGTCAAATAGTCTTTTCCATACTGGTGAAGTCTTTAAAGTGTCACTATAGAGTGCTGGTTGTCCTAGAGCTAGCTGTGTAGACCAGGGTGGCCTTGGATTCATGGAGATCTGCCTGCCTCTGTCTACCCAGTGCTGGTATTAAAGGTGTGTGTCATCACACCAGGCTGTCTTTATAGTTAAAGAACAAGTTGGCTCAAAAATGATTGGTTTGGTTTTTTTTTTTTCCCCTTAGTTTCTATTGCTGTTAAAAGACACCATGACCACGGAAATTCTTAAAAGGAAAACATTTAATTAAGGGTGCTTGCTTACAGTTTCCGAAGTTCAGTCCATTGCCATCATGTCAGGGAACATGATGTTATTTATGCAGGCAGACATGGTGCTGGAGGAGTAGCTGAGAGTCCTGCATCTTGCAGGCAACAGGAAGTGAATCAAGACTCTGGCAGTATCCTGAGGATAGGAAACCTCAAAACCTGCCCCAGCAATGCATACTTCCTCCAAGGCCATACCCACTCCAACAAACCACACCTCCCAATAGTGCCACTCTCTATGAGATCATGGGGCCAATTACATTCAAACTACCACACATTGTTTCTTTTAATATTGCAGTTGGTTAAATCAAAGACTAAGTGAGGTTTTGTTTGTTTGTTTGTTGGTAAACAGGGTTTCACTTTGTAGCCCTGGCCGTTCTGTAATTCACTTTGTAGATCAGGCTGGCCTCAAACTCATGTGTGCTGGGACTAAAGGCATGCACCACCACGCCAGGCAAGATTTATTCCCTCATATATGATTTATTCCTTTTACATGGATATAATACATTTCTCTATCTCTGGCATTCAGCTACTTTACCAATATGTACCTTAATCTGCATATTATTTATAACAATAGGCTTATTTATTTATGTATTTCATTATTGTGTGTGTGATAGAGAGAGAACATCATCTAACATTTAGCACTCTATCTTCACGACAGACTTCCCGTAGTGACGGGGAAAGGTCTGGGAAAGCAGCACTTGGGAGACGCCCTAATGGAAAGGACGTGGAAGCACTTCCCTGGTAAACACATTGGAAGCGGCTGGCATGAGAGTCTTCAAGATGTTTTGTTTCTCCCTGCTTTGTCATGTTCTGTATTGAAATGATTTCTTGATAATCAAATTCATATTTCTCTCTTGTTCACATAAGCTATAGTATTAAATATATATCCATCTGATGTAATGTGACTCCTATTAGACAACCCAAACACTGGCGTGCTCTCACAGACATATAATCCACCTGCCTCGGCTCCCGCTCAGGGCTAGAGCCCAAGTCTTACTTGTCTATTTGCATGTGTGTGTGAAGGTCAGAGGACAATTTTCTTCTGCCATGTGTGTCCAAGGAACTGAACTCAAGTCTTTAGGCTTGGCATCATGTACCCTTACTCACAAAGCAATCTCACCAGTCCAGGGCACACTTTTAAATCAGCTCCTCACAAAATCTGTTTTCTCCTATCTGGGGCTATACCACACACGTCCCTCAGTTTTCGAGATGTTGTGGTCACAACCCCTAAGAACACATTTGTGACCATTGCTGGTCCCCTAGTCTCTCTCCCTTAGACCCCTCATCTGAATCAAGTTCCTCAGCCTGGAGGCCGGGACCTGTATGGTTAGGGTGGCATTTGCACGTGGCTCCTGTGGTATTTCTGCTTCCCCTTTGTCTGCCGATTTAGGGAGGAGCTGGCATCTCTGCAGGCATTCCAGCTGCTTTACTCGTGGCTGACAATGGACCCATTAACCTGGGCATTCCTAAACAGTGCCTCTATCTTTTAAAAATTCTTCCTCTTCCTTCTCCTCCTCCTCTTCTTTGAGTCAGGGCCTCACTGTGTAGCCTTGGCTGCTCTAGAACTCACTTAGGTACACTGGGCTGGCCTCAAACTCTGTAGGTTCCAGGAACAGTGAGGCAGCCTATCTCCAAAAAGAAGGTTGAAGAAGACATACTGTATGCACATACACATAACAACACACACACACAAGAATGTATGCATAAAACCAAAGAAAAAACACAAAAATCAATTGAATGTTAAATCACAAAAAAAATAGAGACCTAGTGTTATAATTTTGCTGGCCTTCCCTGTCAGTATCCTGTCCCTTTAAGAGACAAGCTCTGCCCACTCCCAATCTTGAGGTAAACTGGTCTGTTCTCTCTTCCTCTCTCTCTCTCTCTCTCTCTCTCTCTCTCTCTCTCTCTCTCTCTCTCTCTCCTGCTCTCCCTCCCTCCCTCCCTTCCTCCCCCTACATGCCCCTTTAATAAAACTTCACACTCACTCCCTGTCTGCATGGTGTATTGCTTCCTACCCACCGTGGCCAGGATCACTCGAAATCTTTCACCTAGTAATTTCACTTATATAATATGCAAGAACTCACCCACTGTGATAGTCTATAATCCTAGTATTTGGGAGGCAGAGGCAGGAAGATCAGAAATTAAAGGCTAGCCCAAGCTATATAACAAATTCAAGGTCAGCCTGCGCTACTTGAAAATCTGTCTCAAAACAAAACAAACCCCCAAAACAAGAAAAAACAAAACAAAACAAAAAGAAAACAAAGCAAAGCACAGGAAAAGTAAAATTCTGGGGATAAAAAGAATGGTAGAATTGTTAAATTCAGAGAATAACTGATTCTGGAAGTACAAGGCGGTGGACCTCCTAAAACTCTGACTAAATTTAGGTAATTTAAAACTGAGTAATAGGCCAGGCGATGGTGGCGCACGCCTTTAATCCCAGCACTCGGGAGGCAGAGGCAGGCGGATCTCTGTGAGTTCGAGACCAGCCTGGTCTACAGAGCTAGTTCCAGGACAGGCTCCAAAGCCACAGAGAAACCCTGTCTTGAAAAAACAAAACAAAACAAAACAAAAAAAAAAAGAAACAAAAAAAAACTGAGTAATACTGCATGTTTCACCTTTGATTTTTAAACTGCATATTTATGTGTAGACGTGTTTGCAGGTGCACATGTGAGGTGGTGTGGATGGAGGCCAGAGGTCAGTCTCAGGCATCTTAGCTCAGAAATACCTTTCACACACACGCCCTTTAAAAAGATTTTATTTTTTTATTTACTGAGACAGTCTCACTATGTAGCTCTGGCTGACCTGCAACTCTCTATGCAGACCAGGCTGGCTTCAAACTCTTAGCCATCTGCCTGACTCTGCCTCCCGAGTGCTGGGGTTAAAGACGTGGGCCACCACACCCAGCCTTACCCCATTGTTTTAAAAGATCAGATAGGGACAGTGTGGTGACTCAACCAGTCCCGCAGTCCCAGTCCCGCACTTGTCAACTGAGCCTGGAGGCCTGATTCCTTGGACCCACACAGTAGAGAGAACTGACTCTCAAAAATGTCTCCTCCCCCAAGTGTTCCCCTCCCCCCAAACACACAAAAGATCAAAACCAACTGCAATTTTTAAAGCAACTGTAAAAGATGGAGTTTTCTCTCTTTGGGGAGACTTTAAAGGTAGGGAGAGAAGAGAGAAGCTCTCGCTCCTTCATGTCCTCTCTCTCTCTCTCTCTCTCTCTCTCTCTCTCTCTCTCTCTCTCTGTATTATGTATACAGCATTCTGCCTCCACGTGTGCCCACACGCCAGAGGAGAGCGCCAGATCTCATTACAGATGGTTGTGAGCCACCATGTGGTTGCTGGGAATTGAACTCAGAACCTCTGGAAGAGCAGACAGTGCTCTTAATCACTGAGCCATCTCTCCAGCCCCAGGAATGCTTTTCTTAACCTAGAGATCATTTGATTGTTCACAGGTTTTGCTTCTCAAATGATAGCTGCTGGTAGTGGGCTCCAGTTTGTATAGGCTGCCTTGGCACACTGTTCTTTTTTCTTTCTTTCTTCCTTTCTTTCTTTCTTTCTTTCTTTCTTTCTTCCCTCCCTCCCTTGCTCCCTCCCTCCTTCTCTATCTCTATCTCTCTTTTCTCTCTCCCTAGCTCTCTCTCGCCCTTCCTTCCTTCCTTCCTTCCTTCCTTCCTTCCTTCCTTCCTTCCTTTCAGATTTACTTATTTCATTTTATGTGTGTGGGTGTTATTGGAGGTCAGAAGAAGACATCAGATTCCCTAGAACTGGAGTTAGATGGTTGTGAGCCACCAGGTGGGTGCCAAGAACTGAACCCAGGCCTCTGTAAGAGCAACAAATGCTCCTAACCACTGAGCCATATCGGTAGCCACCCTCCTTATTCTTATCAAACTTGCTTCAAATAATTGGCCAAGAGAGCTGGATGGAGAACTGATGGCAGACCAAACAGTAACATGGTGAATTGGGTTTACCAAAGATGGAAGATTTTAATTTCAGAGGGAAGTATTACACAATAGATGTGATAGTGATTGCCTATAACCTCAGCACTTGGAGGTCGAGGCAGGAGAATCAAGAGTTTAATGTCATCTCCCAGTATACAGGGAATTCAAGGCCAGCCCAGACTTCATGACACCCCATCTCAGTAAAGCAATTTGAAGGACTGGAGAGTTGCTCAGGGGTTAAGAGCACTTGTTGCTCTTCTGGAGATCTAAGTAGGGTTCCCATATCAGGCCACTCCCAACTGTAACTCCAGCTTCAGGGGATCTGGTGCTCTTTTCTGAGCTTCATAGGCACACACACACACACACACACACACACACACACACACACACACACACTGCTTCTTTCCACATTCAGCATGAGTAAGAGGAACACTGAGAAACTAGCTCACCTCCATGCTCCCTCTTCTCACTGCAGCGCTGGTAGATGTCTGGATGCAGAGATCTCAGAACCTTGAATTCCCAACCAGACATCTGCCTAGAATACCAGCACTTGGAGGGCAGAATCAGGAGGTTGGTGAGCTTGAGGCAAGCCTGGGCTACACAGTGAGACCAAGAAAGAAAGAGAGAGGGATGGAGGGAGAAGGAAGGGGTGGGGGGAGAAGGAAGGAAGCAGGGGAAAGTGATGTGAATTCTCTAGTTCTAGTAACTACATAGGCATAAATTCTGAGGATTGCATCATGTCTAGAGCCATGGCATCCCCATAAAACAGTCTCTTGGTAGACTGTTGCTGAGTCATGGTGTTTGGCCTTTCTCCCTCTTCAAGTCAATTATCTACTACTTTTTGCACAGGCAGAATTAAAAAAAAAAAAACAGGAACAGAACATTTTCTAGTACATGGAGAAATTTGCATTTTATAAATTTGTAAAGCTTCATGATGGAATTTTCTTAGATTGTGTTAAGTTAATTTTCTTAGATGTAGTATGGTGTTTATTTATGAAGGAGAGTATCCTGGTTATTTTTTTCTTGAGAGAAGGTTTTATTTATTCAGTTCTGGCCTTGAACTCACTGTGTAGCTGAAAATGACCTTAAACTTCTGATCCTACTGCCTGTGCCTCCTGAACACCGGGATTACAGGCACGCACTGCCAGACACTGAACACAGCACTTGGTGCATGCTCGGCAAGTACGTTTTCCTTTTTCCTTCGTTTTCTTTCTTTTCGCGTATGGTGTATTTGCGTGTGCATATTTTTGCAGGCATTTTACTAACAACCATCTCCCCGCCCCATGCAGACTAATTTTTAAACCAAGATTCATGGTTCACATAACACATTGGTTATTATCTACCTTTGGCCTTTGCTTTCTCTCTCTCTCTCTCAGTCACTTACATGGAGACAGGATCTCACCTCATAATCCAAACTGGTCTAAATTCACTAGGTACTCAAGGATAATTCAAACTCTGCCTTCCAAGTGCTGGGATTACAGATGTGCACCACCATATCCAGTTTACATGGTGCTAGGGTCTGAACCCAGGACTTCAGCATGCTAGGCTGAGCTATGTCCCAGTCCCAGGACTTCAGCATGCTAGGCTGAGCTATG
>NW_004949098.1:11567887-11588892 GCF_000317375.1 Microtus ochrogaster
CCCAGGACTTCAGCATGCTAGGCTGAGCTATGTCCCAGTCCCAGGACTTCAGCATGCTAGGCTGAGCTATGCCCCAGTCCCAGGACTTCAGCATGCTAGGTTGAGCTATGTCCCAGTCCTATGCTGGTTTTTTAAAAGACAATGCCTAAGGATGGAGTCCTCATTGTGCTTTCAACTGAACCAGGAAAAATATACAGAAACTTATAAGATTGAACCATACAGAATTTGCATATATGGAGAGAGCCAGGGTTTCATGTTTCAAAGGCTGGTCTTGAACTCAATATGTAGCCAAAGATGACCTTGAACTCCCGACCCTTCTATGTCTACCTGCTAAGAGCTTCCGTTACAATGGGTACACCACCATGCCTGCCTTATTGGAATTATTTAAATAATACAAATTAAGGTAACTTGGTAAATGATATTCAAACTAGAACAAAATTACTGGAGTAGTTCAGAGGCCCAGTATATACCAGCAGGGGAAATAAAGAAAGCCAGTGTTGGGTTTTCTTTAAGAGGAAAGTGCCACACTTCTATACCTTACCTGAGCACATGGCTCCTCTGTAAAGACTCCTGCTGCCAAGGATGCTGACCTGAGTTTGATCCCTATGATCCACCATGGGTGGAGGGACAGGAGCAGCTTTTACAAGTTGTCCTCTGACCTCCATGCACACCCCCAGGGCGGCATGTGCACACAAAATTAATTGATAGAATGTATAGAGATAAAAGGAGGCTAGTGCTGTGCTTGGCTAGCCTGCTGCTCTGGCCACATCTCCTTAGGCACATCCTGGGGGCTGGTGCTGCCTTCTGTCACTCGCTACTTCTGTTAGTGCAGTCTTCAAGCTCCCCCAAGCATCCATGAGTCGGAGAAGCTGGCCAAAAAGAACTGCTGCCCCCATCCGCTTCCCTTTCTAAATTCGCTCCAATTCAGTTCCCTTTTCAGCCTTGGTCTCATGAAAAACCACACATGAGGGAGTAGGTGGGATTCTCACCACCATTGGGAAACGACTCTGTGCCTTGAGGTGGGTGAAGAAGGGCCAGATATGCAGTTTCTCCCACTCAAGAAACAAGATGAGCCAGGCAGTGATGGCAAATGCCTGCAATCCCAGCACTTGGGAGGGAGAGACAGGTGGACCTCTGTGAGTTTGAGGCCAGTCTGGTCTACAGAGTTCCAGGACAGTTAGGGCTGTTACACAGAGAAACCCTGTGTGTGTGTGTGTGTGTGTGTGTGTGTGTGTGTGTGTGTGAGAGAGAGAGAGAGAGAGAGAGAGAGAGAGAGGATGAACATCCAAGAAATTGAATGCCAGTTTCCTTCTTCATGCTCAGAGAACCCCGAGATCCCAAACAAAGCTGGCTAAGCCAGAATTCCTTGTGTCTTTTCCATGCCAAGCATTTCCAACTGTTGTGTGGTTGGAAACCTGTGGACTTTATCATTTGTGGGTTTTATGTTTTCAGTCTTACTGGGAAAGAGCTTTCCTACACTCAGGCTTTACCAAACACAAAGCAGAGAACTGATCTGAGAGAAAAGGCAGCCAGGGCTTGCAGGCGTAGCTCAGCAATACAGTGTGTGCTTAGCAGGCAGGAGTGCCAGGCTCAACACAGTAGCAACTGAGGGCACCAGCAGTGTGACCTACGGAAATAACTCGGCCTGCTTCAGTTTCCTTCCAAACACGGGAACAAATAGTAATGGTCATGTTCTGGGCCTATGTTGAAGATTAAATATGTTAGTGTGTGGTACATACTAGGAACCTAGTACTCTCTCTGTGTCTCTCTCTTCCCCGTCCTTTCTATATTATTTGTTTGCTTGCTTTTCACACCAGGTCTCTCTCCATGACCCTGGTTGCCCTAGAACTCACTATGTAGACCAGGTTGGTCTTGAACTCACAGAGACTTGCCTGTCTCTGCCTCTCAAGTGCTGGAATTAAAGGCATGCCTGGCAGGGCCCTTCATTTATTTATTTGAACTTTTGGATACAGAGTCTGGATATGTAGCCCCAGTTGGCCTTGAACTCACTGTCCTGCCAAAGCTGGGCTTGAATTAGATCAGTCCTCCTACCCCAGTTCCTCAGTGCTGGAGGGCAAGTGTGCGCCAGCATGCGCAGGGATTTTTGTTGTTGTTTTGTTCTGTTTCTTTTGCAACAGTGGGGATTGAATTTATGGCCTCACACATGGTAGGCCAGCACTCTACCACTGACCATATTACCTGTTACTGTTTTTGCCTGAAGCAGGGTCTCATTCTATAGCCCAGCCTGGCCTAGAATTCAGTATGTAGCCCAAGTTGGCTTTGAACTCTCAGCAATCCTCCTTCCTCCATATCCCAACTGCTGTGACCACTAGAACAGGCCAACTATGTCTGGTTAAGTTGATTGACTTGTGGTTGCTATTGCTGTTCTCAGGGCTAGGGATCAAACCTTGTGCATGCTAAGCAAGCACTCTTGCCCCTGAGCCTTCGTGAGCATTTTAATAATGAATATTTTTATCTTTATATAAAGTGGAGACAATAGCCATCTTACCAAGTCATGGTTGACACTAAGTGACTATAAGATGTTGGTGTGGGGTTAACGCAATACAAGGTCCTTTGCCAGCGTTAGTTCTCTCTGTACCCATGGTTCATCCTGAGAATAGGTGCGGTATTGTCTATAGCTGATGATAATGGTGGCCACAACCTGGGGAAAAGAAGGAGGCAGATTTCTCAAGACAGAACTGGAGTTTAGGATTTAGACAGTGCAGACTACATAATAGTCCAGCAGTCCTGTGTCTTATTTGTTTGTTTGTTGATTCTGTAGCCAGGATTAAGATGAAGCTGTCTCAATTTATTCTGGGACTCTTCCAACTAATGCCCCAGGCTGCCTCTCACAGCATGTGTGAACAAAGGCAATAAATAACTGTGGAATGGAGTTGGCCTTGACTCCCAACTGTACGTGGAGAAGGAAGAGGAGCACAGAAAGTCACAATCAGAGCCAGAGTCCAAGTCCAGCTTCCCTGAACGTTGATGAATCTGCAGTCCTGACTCCCTGCTTTACCTAGACCCTTCCCAGAGCATGCACAGAGTAGAGGGTCACCGGGAGAGGCCACAATGCCCAGTGAAAGAGGCTCACCCACCCAGCTTTGCCCTAGGACATATCATACTTTCTTCTGGAAGACAGGAACCCTGGCAGGTAGAATCTTGCTCCAAAACTATAGTGCTAATCAACCCACTGCCTCAGCTGCCCACTCAAGGCCTGGTTGGCATCCACACTTGCCCCTGGCACTCCAGTCTGCAGAGGCCTTCATTTGAATGAAGAGGCGTGGAAGGTTGGCAGGGTGCACGGGACATTAAAAATTAGGAGCTGAGATAATAAAACTGCCATCATTGCTTGCCAAACACTTATACAAAAATATCTCTGCCTACTTTTCACTTAGGCAAGGTCTGGGCAGTGCTGGCCTCCGATGCAATTCTTTTCACTAGTTTTAATTGGGAACTTGCTCCTTTTGGGTTTTTTAGTGTGTGTGTGTGTGTGTGTGTGTGTGTGTGTGTGTGTGTGTGTGTTTGTGTGTGTGTATACCAGAGGGTATCCTTGGGTATCAATCTCAGGAATGCCTTTTACCTTCTTTAAGACTAGACCAGTAGGCTAGACTTGCTGGTCAGAGAACCCCAGGGATCCTCCTGTTTCTACCTCCTGGAACTGGGATTACAAGCATGTGATATTGTGACCAGCCTTTTTATGCATTTTCTGGAGATCAATCTCAGGTCCTTGCTCTTGCAAGGCAGGATACTTACCTACTAAACCATCTCCCCAGTGTTGATGAAATCAGTGTTGTATGCCCACTGGTAGAACAGGTATATGCAAGACTTTTGCTTGTTTGTCTTCAGATTTGCAGACTCTACACTCAATTAGTTTGGTATTAGCTTGGCACGCAGGCCTTTTCTCTTTAGCCTGAGATGGGAGGCCACCATGTGTCCTGTCTTCTCGGGCAACATCTGGGGCAAGTATTTGGAGTCCAGGTAACCTAGGCTGCCCACACTACTGCCCACATTTTTTGGCCTCCTGGTGGCTACCCCATCCTGCCCTTTGCTCACAGAGGTCACTGTGTGCCTGAGAGCCAGGAGAAAAAGCAGATGCATGAATCAGACACCTGAACAAACATTAACGGCCTTGCCATGGACTCTTCCAGTCTCCACGGCAGGTTGTTCACTGGTTTATTTCCTTGTGCTTAGTCTGTCATGGCTCTAGAACAAACCAGACTTAATCCTGCCTTGTGGCCTTTGTGCAGTTCTTCACCCAGATGGCCCCGTGCCTCTTCTCCTAGTTTCTTCTTCCCCTTGCATTTAAGTCATTTCTCCCCTGAGGTCTTTCTTAGCTGTGTTCTCTGCAAGGCGTGCCAGCCCCCCTCCCACCCCTTCTTTGCCCTGCCATACTTCTCTTATCTACAGTTGGTCTCCCCAAACCGAAGTGGCTTTGCCTGTTTACTCTCACTGTGTCACTGGCCCAGTTATAATACAGGAAACAGCATGTTGTCTGCGGTATCTGTCAATTCCATGAATGAATGCGGCAGATCTGTGAGCTGATAGGGCTTTCCCTATGCTGACGCTAGGCAGCCATGTGGTTTGGGTTAATCTTGTTCCCTTCTGTCCCTGGCTCGTCCATCTGTCCAATAAAGCAGGCACATGAGCTGCAGTGTAAGCTGCTTTCCAGCAGTAATAATTGATGAGTCCAGGCCATATCCACTTACCGCTGCAGAGAGGCCCAAGAAGAAGGCAAGAAGAGAAGGGAAGGGAGGCAGGAAGCAGCTGCCAGGCTGACTAATTGGGATCTCAAGTCATTCTCTTGTGCCGATCCTTACAGGGACTGCTAGCTTTTGAGACTCACATGCTCTCCTGGCCTGACTTGTCCCGAAATGACCACGGGTTACACTGAGAAAGTAAACCCACGTATTACAGTGGTGGCCCTGGGGGTGGAGCAGGACTAGAGAAGTGCTAACTTGGTGCAGACCTTTTGTAAAAGCGGATTTGTGCTCGCCTGGACCTTCTGGGCAGCAGGCTGGGTAGGAGCAGAGTGTGAAATGTGAGGGCAAGCGCCTCCCTTGGGTCACAAGCTTGTCACGTGCTTGTCAGGCTGAGCCACAGGCTTTCCTTGACTGCTGCTCTTCAGTAGTCTTCTATCTTCCCAGCTCTATGGAGGCAGACGGATCCTTCTCATTTAAAAACGTGCCTGTTATATCCCTGCTCTGCCAGTGGACAGAACTGACTGATTTCACCACAGTCCCCTCGGGTATCCCAGAAGTGTCTTTTGTTCTTCTGGAACACAACTCCAAATCCTGCCTCCATCTCTCACCCCCTGCCCCACACCTGGCCTTGGTCCTGCTAACCCCTGACTTGTTCATGCTAGGCAAGACCTCTTCAGCGGAGCTCTGGGACTGATAACCTTTTAGAGACTCCACTGAAGCCATATTTACATACAAAGAGTTGATCAATGGGGAAAAGAACCCAAAGCCCCTTCCATTACAAATGTGAATTCCTGGGGGAAGAGACAGAAAAGGTCAATAACCAGCAGAGCTGTGTGGGCTGTAATAATTCCCCATTCTTAGCAATAGGAACAGGGAGTCCCTGCTTTTTGGCTTCCCAGTGTTTTATACTCAGAAGCTACAGAGTAGTCTGGACGAGGGAGAAAAGCTATAAGCATCTACCAGGCAAGGACTGTTTTGTCATGAGTCTTTCCCATTCCTTAACCTGTGGTGTGTGTGTGTGTGTGTGTGTGTGTGTGTGTGTGTGTGTGTGTACATGTTCTTATGAGTGTGTGTGCCTGTGCATGTAGTACATATATACACATATGTGTGGTTAGAGGTTGACACTGGGTACTTTCTTAAATCTCTTTCCTTATTTTTATCCTTAATTTAATTTTATGTGGGGGGGGGGTGTCGTCTGCATGTATGTCTGTGCATTGCATGTGTGCCTAGTTCCTGTATGGTTCAGAACAATATATCAGATCCCCTGGAACTAGAGTTACAGATGGTTGTGAGCCACCATATGGATGCTAGGAACCAAACCCAGGTCCTCTGCAAGAGCAACAAGTACTGAGCCATCTTTCCAGCCCAATCCTCCCCTCCTCCTTTGAGACAGGGTTTCACTATAGCCGTGGCTGGCCTGAAGCTCTCTTTGTAGACCAGGCTGGCCTCGAACTCACAGAGATCCGCCTGCCTCGGCCTCCTGAGTGCTGGGATTAAAGGTGTGTGCCACCGTATCTGTTCCTCCTCATTTTAAGATCTTTTAAAAATTGTGTCTTTATATTTGTGTAAGAGCACATGGGCCAGAGGCCTTGGGTACCCTGCAACCGGAGTTTCAGGCAGTTATGAGCCAGCAATGGGTGCTGGGAACTAACAGGTCCCCTGGAAGAGCAGCAAAGTGCTATTAATAGCTGAACCATCCCTCAAGCACCTCCTTATTTTCCTTATTTTTTGAGATAAAGTCCCTCAATGAACCTGAACTTGATGATCCGACTGGGCTGTCTAGCCAGTGAGCTTTCAAGACCTGTCTGAGTCTGCCCTCTGCCCCCCAGCACTGGGGTTACAGATTCTCGGCACTTACGTGGGTTCTGGATGTCCAAATTCAGCCTTCATGCTTGCACGACGGTACAACAGACACTTGGCTGACCTACCTCCCAGTCCCATGGGTTGCTTGTTGTCTGGGCTTTTTTGTTTTTTGTTATTTGCTAGAGTCTCCTGAAGCTCAGGCTAAACAAGATTCATTATGAAGCCACAAAGTGTGACCTTGAACTTTTGAATTCCTGGTCTCCCTTCTGAGTGTTGGGATTTGGGGGCTGCAAATATATTCTCCCATGTCTGATTTATTTATCGTTGGGGATTAAGCCCAAGGTTTTCTCCCTGTTAAGCAACCACTGTACTGAGTTATATTCCCAGACTTCGTTTCTAATTTCTTGAAACAGGATCTCACATAGTCTAGGCTAGCCTTGAATTTGCTAAGCCTGGCATTGAACTCCTTGATCCATGTACCTTTACCCCACAAAGCCAGGATTACAGGAGTACAGCACACACTGGACCTTAACTCCTCTTTATATCTTTATTTCACCTCTGTGAGCGCTCAAAGCTTCCTGCTAAGGGCTTGATCCACAGCATATGCACTACCTAAGAGAAAGCCAGCAGGTCTCAGGTCCAATATTCTCATTAGAACAGAAGAAACAGGCTCTTGTCAAGACCATATGTGCGGGAATTCTCCATGTGATTAGTCCTGGAAAGCTCTGGGCTGCTCAAGTGCAGTCACTACTTAGGCACTATGCATCGGGACCATCGCTTTCCTTTGTCTACTGAGCCTATACACATCTCCAGGGCTGGAGAGACAGCAAAGACAACGGTGGCAGAGGACCAGTGACGACCTAAAGATGGCTCAATGGGTAAAAGTACAAGACCGATGACCTAACTTCACCCACTGGAACCTTTTTTTTTAAAGCAGATTTGGTGTACATCTAATCCCATCACTCCTATGGGAGGTAGAGGCAGGAGAGTTACATAATTTAGGACAACTAGCCTTGAGTGTGCAGGGCAGCAGCAGAAACAATAGCGAGAGGTTGGAGAGAGAACTCAGTGGTTAAGAACACATTCTCCTCTTCTGGTGAACCCCAGTTTGGCTGCCAGCACCCATGTTAGACAGTTCACAGCCTCCTATAACTCTAGCTCCAGGCTTTGAAGGCCTCTTCTGGACTCTGATAGACACATAATTTAAAACAAAATAAATCTAAAAAATAAATGAGAGCCTCTGCCTCAATGAGATGGGAGAACAGATTTCCCAAAGTTGTTCTTTGACCTGCACCCTGCACACATAGTCTCCTAACACACACACACACACACACACACACACACACACACACACACACACACACACAATTTGAAAGCTTCCAGTGTTAAGGAAGTTAGTACTTAGAGATGCTTTCCAGCTCGCAGACAACCAGACTACAAAGCATAAAGGAGGAAGCATTGCAAGATGGTTCTCACGATAGGGACCAAAGAAAGCTATGCGGGTATTAAGCTAGGCTTGAAGGTTCAGGATGATGCAAAACTGAGGTCAGAAGCACCAAGCCAGCTCATTCATTTAACAAATCCTTACTGATCTGGTTACCATGTGCAAACGTCTAAGTATTCAGAAGTGAATCCCCACAGTTGTGGAGCTGCCATCCAAGTGCGTGTGGAAAAGTCACTAAATAAACTGCAACAGTAGGTTAGAGGGGTCGATGGGAGGTAAAACAACGCAGCCCCAACATGGCAGTCTCCGAAAACTGAACATTAGACTTACCATTTGAGAGGACTAGAGGGATGGCTCAGAAGTTAGAAACACTTGTTGCTCTTAAAGAGGATTCAGGTTCGGTTCCCAGGATCCACATCAGTGGTCTACAGCTCCCAGGAACTCCAGTTCCAGGAAATCTGGTGTTCTTCTCTGGCCTCTAGAGGCACCTGTATACACATAGTATACATACAGACATGCAGGCTTATACACATAAAAGGAAATAAAAAGTAGAATGGTTTTAGGAAAGGAACATGGCTCAGTGGTAGTGAAACTATGCATTTTAGGTTTTCTTTCAGTAACCTGAGTTGGGCAGTCAGGAGGGCCTCGAGGAGGCTGCCCCAGTTGGATAGCGCATTATGTAATACACCAGGAACTCGGAAACCTCACGGGAGGAAACAACTGATGACAAGGATAGCGCGAAGAAACAATGATCTTTGTTCTCGGGGTCTGCAGAACGGAAAGGGTCTTGTGAGCAGTCACAGGACAGCACGTGTCTGCTCAGGCTCACCCACGTGAGCAGGCACAGCAATCAGCCTTCCCCACCAGGAGTCTGGGGACACCCGGCAACCATTTGCCTTTATTCTTTACAATTTATTTATGTGTGTGTGTGTGGGGGGGGGGTGTTTGCCTGCATGTATGTATATGCACCATGTGTGTGCCTGGTGCCCAAGGAGGCCAGAATAAGGTGTCAGATCCCCTGAAATTGAAGTTACAGATGTTTGTGAGACACCTTGTGGGTGCTGGGAATTGAAACCAGGTCCTCTGCAAAACCAACAAGTGCTCTTAGCTTCTGAGCCATCTCCCAGCCGGGACCACTTTTTATAGACCACTCCTAATTGAACTTTCTGTCAGGACAGACTATGGACAAGGGTCCTCCATCTTCTCACTGAGCTCACTCTCCCAACAGAACTGCCCACCTGGCCTCAACACCTTGTTTCCCAGCTTGGACTGGCCTGTCATGCAACAGGTAACTGGACTTGAGTTTGGCAACAGTAGATACACCTAACTTAACCGGTACAAGATCTTGGATTTAAAAAATTGCCATTTGATCCAGCATTTAAAAAATTGCCATTTAATTCAGTTTTTAATGTTAGCATATATTAAGTTCATATTATAATAGGTCTCATGATGACATTTTCATACATGTATATTGTTGTAATCTAACTGCCCTCACTCCCTCTGACCGACAGTGGAACTTCCTTGTGGTCTGTAATTGACATGTTTGTGTTCTTTCTGGCTGGTGGTTTTCTACAGAAGCAGTAGAGGTATAAAAGGCTCTAGCTCGGGGCTGATTGCTGTGCCTGCTGTTCTTCCACCTGAAAAGAAGCCTTCATGTCTCAATCCAGGCACACACCCCCCACCCCCAGTCTCGGCATCCAGGCTGCACTGGCGCAGCAGTATATAATGTATTTGGATCGTATTCACCCTCATTCTTCTCCCTTGCTTTCCTCACACTCCGATCCCCTCCTTTCCAGTGAGTTCCCCTTTTATTTTTATGTATTCTTGTGTATGTGTGAGTGTATGTGTGTATGTGTGTGTATGTATGTATGTGTATATGTGTGTAGGTGTGTGCATAGTGTGTGTATGTGTGTATGTGTATAGGTGTGTGTATGTGTATAGGTGTGTGTATATGTATGTGTATATGTGTGTGTGTGTGTATACATGTGGATATGTGTGTGTTTGTGTGTATGTATGTGTGTATGTCTGTATTGTGCGTGCACACATGAACTTGTGTCCCAGTGAGTTACAGTAGGGTTATTTACAGAAGTATGGACAACTTACCAGTGGTTACAACACTGAAGAAAATGTCTCTCCCTCCTTGAAGTGACCATTAGCTGACTACTGATTCTCCTGTTTGGTTTTTGAGTCAGGGTCTCAGGGTAGGCCAGGTAGGTCTCAAACTCACTATGTGGGTAAGGATGACCTTGAACTCCAGATTCCCCTTGCCTCATCTCTCAAGTACTAGAATAGCAGGCATGCATTAGAATACCTGGCTCGATCCAGTGATTCCACTTGTAGGACAGAGCACAGAAGATTTGAAAGTAGGGGCTTGAAGACAAAGAACTGAACACGGGTACTCATGGTGGTATCATTCACAATAGCCAACGGGTAGAATCAACTCAGATGTCCGTTGTCCCATGGACGAACAAGCATGGATTCAACATACGAATAAATACTATGGAGCTTTGAAAAGGAATGAACTCTCACATATGCTACAGTGTGTATTAGCTCTTGAAGCCCTTATGCTGAGTGAAATAAACCAGACTCTAGAACACAAATGCTGCACGAGGTACCCAGTAGAGTCCAGATTATAGATAGGCTGAGCCTGGCAGCACAGACCTGCACACAATCCAGCTGTTTGGGGATGACAGTTCAAGGCCTGTCTGAGTTATACCGTAAGCTCAAGACTAGCCCTTGAGCTTGGGAGACCCGGCTCAAAATAAAGTTTGTTTGTTTTTAAAGGAACTGAGGGCATGGCTCAGTGGTAGAGAACTTGCTTATCATGGCTGAGGACCTAAGCTTTAATTCCCAGAGCCAGAAAAAGAAAACCAAGGAAGCAGGAAGTAGTATGAGGACTGGAGGGGCCAGGAGGGTTGGTTTTAAAAGTGCTTAGTGCTTAAAAGGCACAGTTTCAGCTGAGAAGACGGAAAAGCTCTGGAGATACTACTGGTAGTGGCTGTGTTACCTAGCCTGTGCATGCACTTAATGTAACAGAGCCGGGAAGGCAGATTAGTGGGGTATGCCTGCCTAGCATGCAGGAGGCTGTGGGTTTGATGACTAGTAGTGGAAAACAGTAACAAGCACCCTGAGAGGAAGGAGGAAAGTGACAATGATAAATTTTATGTCATGTATATTTTACTATAATAAGAACAAGTCAGTAGGATTGGCTCACTCCTGAAGTCCCAGTACTCTGAGGGCAAAGGCAAGATCAGCTATATAGAGAATTAGAAGCTGGCCTGAAAACCAACCAGAAAACTAAGCCGTAAGTAAAGAAAGAAAGAAGGTGGACCACTCACCTTGCATGCACAGGCCCTGAGTTCAATCCCCAGAACTAAACAGAAACAACAGCAAAGCCGAGTGCATGGAATTCAAGGCCAAGTGGGTACACACGAAACCTTGAGTGAAAAAAACAAAAACATGGGGTGGGAGAGATTGGAGAGATGGTCGGCACTTAAGAGCACCAATTGCTCTTCCAGAGGCCCTGATTCAGTTCCTCAAACTCCTATCACAAACATCTGTAACTCCAGTTTCAGGGAATTTGATACTCTATTATGGCCTCTTTGGGCACCAGGCATATACATGGTGCTCAGATACGCACGCAGGCAAAACACTCGCGCACATAAAATAAAAATAATAAATATATCTAAAAAAATTTTAAAGGCACAAACAAGGGAATTGAAAAGGTGGCTCAGTGGTTGAAGAGCGCTCACTACTCTGGCAAAGGGTTGGCTCCAGCACCCACAAGACAGCTCACAACTGCTTCTAGCTCCACTTCCAAGAGATCCCATGCCTCTTCTGAATTCTCTAGGTTCCCGTGCATACATGGTGCACATATCAGACATCCACATACATACATTAAATAAGTAAACAAACAAACAAAGACCGGTGGGTGGTACAGGTAAAGTAAAGGTGCCTGCTGCCAAGCCTGATGACCCGAGTTCAATCCCCAGGACCCACATGGCGGAAGGAGAGAACTGACTCATGTAAGTTGTGTATACACACACACACACACACACACACACACACACACACACACACACTCATGCACACACAGGCACACAAAATGTAATTAAAATATCTCTAAAATAAAAACAAACAAATCAGCAAATGCAAAAGTCCTGAGGCAGGAACATCTTGTCTGAAGCAATTTTATGAGAAATCATTGGTTTAGCTTTACAATTCTTTATAATTATAATCAGTTTTAATAGTGCCAGAGAAATAGCTTATGAATAGAGTAGTGGGGGGAACATCCTCACCTGCAGTGGGAAGGCATACACTGTGCATAGGGTAGCATTTGGTTGAGATGTGGGAGAAAGACTTTAGTTTTATTAGTCTCCTAAGTGCAGCCACTTAGGACCTGGTCAGTTGTCTTCATCAGCTTAGACCATGAAACCCAATATGGACAAGTTCAACAGAACCGCCACATACTGGCAGCCATGCATGCTTCAGCATTGCCAGGGTTAAAAAAATTTTTTTTTTCAAGTGCAGGCACAGGACTAGAGAGACGGGTTGGCAGTTTAAAGCACTGGTTGCTGCTCTTGCAGAAGACCTGGTTTGATTTCCAGCACCCACACGGTGGCTCACAACCATCGGTAGCGCCAGTTCCAGGGAATCCAAAGCCCTCCTTTGACCTCTGCGAGCACGAGGCCCACACGTGGTATGCATAGATACACACATCCAGGCAAGACATTCATACACATAAGAAAGTAGGTCCTTTTTCTTTTCTCTTTTTTCTCCTTTTCTTTTCTTGTTTCCTTGGGCTACTGTTTGTAGACTCCAGTGACATTTCTTTCGGGAACAGGAGCACCCAGCCCCCTGAGAGCTGCATGTGACCATCACTTCATTTCTCTGGAATCGATTCTGCCAGGACAGGAACAGAATTCTTTCTCCATGACGTCTGAATGCGTGCTCTCTGAGAACACTGGGTTCCTGCAGTTCTCATTACCCTACCCTCTAAGCTCCAGGGTCTGGAAGAGGTCACTGCCATGAAACTCTTTTATGACTTTTGCCTCCAGAGAACTGGGGAGAAAGGTAAATAAAAACCTCATCCAAGGTAGAAGGTTCTGCCCGGAAGATGTTTCCTCTCATAAAACCCAGAGTCTCATGCCACCATAAAACCCAGAGTCTCATGCCAGGGGCGTTTCAGAGAAAGGCGGTGCAGCCAAGTGTCAATTGCACCATCTTCAGAGCCAAAGGTGCGAGGCAGCTCTCCGGGGGGGGGGGGGGGGTCTTCAGCTGGCAGGTGCAGTAGGTAGCAAGATCGGCTTTTCTTCCCAAAGCTCTGACAGCCAGTGGCTAGTGCCCAGTATAGCTGCCTTAAAGACTGCAGGGCACCTTTGACAAAGGTGATGGCTGTGGACCAGCAATGCCTGCAGAGAAAGCTTTCTTAACCTCCTGACCCCACCATCTTGGCCCAGTCCACCATCCAGCTGCCTGGACTCATTCTGATTGCAGTGCTCAGGGGATTGCTTGCCTAATATTTGTAGAAACTAATACGAACACTACCCTTTTTAAGGAAACTAACTTAAAATGTAATACTGAGGGATACTGTGGGTCCATGGGTAATCTCTCAGGGAACTTCCTCTAGAATTCTACACTTAGACTATGTCTAAGTCATAGTGTGGTGGAAAGCCCATAGCAAGCAGGGATCAGAAGTCTGAGGTTGTCAAGAGTGGTTTTGCTTTTAATAATTGATGTCATTATTGTGGAATAGCTGACAAATCATTATATTTAATGCATATAACCATTGCTTCATATAATAATCTTTATTTCTGTTTATTATTATTTTGCCTTTAAGAACTTGAAGGTTTAGCGAGGATATACCTCTGTACATACTATTTCTGCTTGTTGACTTCACCTCCAAGCCACTTTTTACTTCTGTCCCTTGTTTTGTGCCCCGGAGGCTGACCCATACATGGACTTCAACATAACCTCCAAAGAGGCCAAGGAGGATCTCTCCAGAGCCAGTTGGAAAAGGCAAGAGGAATTGGACTCAGTTTCTCTCCATTCTCTGACCTGGATGATGTCTGCAGCTTTCTGGGTTCCAGTATTTTTCAAAGCCTCCCCATCTCCCATGCAGACCTCACAGAGCCTCAAAACTAGCCCTACAGTTGCCGCACCCTGACCTGAGGCTGACATTCTCACGTTGAATTCTGCTGAAATGATCAGATCAGAGTGGACCTTCTGTTTCTCGACACGATCCTGACAGATACTGTCACTTAATGAGTCAGGGGACCCGGGTTATGTTTTATAGGCACTATAGTCTTAACACTCAATGGCATTTTTATCTCCACTTTGACGATGAGCTCAGCATGTAAAGGCACCTGTCACCAAGCATGACGACCTGGGTTTAGTCCCTAAAGACCCATATGGTGGAGAGAGAGTACAAACTCCCACAGTTGTCCCCTGACCTCTGTGCTCACCATGACACAAACATGCACACACACACACACAAAATGAATAAATAAATGTGTGCTAAAAAATTTTAAAGCCAGTTCTTGCTGGGGGGCTGGCTCAGTAATAAAGTTTTTTCTCAGCATGTACAAGACCCTAGGTTCAAGAATTAGCATTGGATAAAAGAGACTAGTTTGTTTGTTTGAGACAGGGGATCTTGTAGCCCAAGCTGGCTTGGAACGTGCTATGAAACCGAGGCTGGTCCTGAACTCGTGACCCTTCTGGTTCCACCTGCTAAATGCTGGGATTGCCATCCTGTGAGACCCTGGTTGGCAAACTGCCAGTTCTTACTTCTCCCCACAGATATTTCACCAGGAAGCACATGCACTTTAAAAAAACAAAACAAAACCCATTATTCTGTGTGCTCTGTGTTTGTGCTTTCTGAGTTTCACAATTTCAGGAACAACTTAAAATAATGTGCTGGGTTTTTGTTTAGATGTTGCTGTGTGAGCAGGAGCGGTGTCATGCACCTTTAATCCCAGCCCTTGAGAGACCGAGGCAAGCAGAGCTCTGAGTTTAAGACCAGCCTGCTCTACCTATCGACTTCCAGGCCAGCCAGGGTTACTCAGTGAGACCCTGTCACAAAGAAACAAACCAACAAAAGTTGATGCTGCCACTAAAAGGCAGGCACTTGAAGTCTTCTTCCTAAAATGCTCATGAGTGCTGAGTCCCAAAAGAGCTGGATCTCACAGCGATAAACACAATAATAGGTGGCCTGACAATATTTTATTTCTAAACTTGACCACAAAGTCAGGAAGGTAAAACAGAAATGTTTTAATATTTTGGTTCAAACTGACTGGTATTTACTAATAGAATGTTAAAGAAAAATCTTGGTGTGTGGTTGGTTTAGTGATCCTTTTGCCTTGACTGCCAAGCTCTGTGGTCACAGGCATGTATCACTAAGGAGGTTGAGTTTTCCTTTTTAGATGACACATAGTAACTGTTCATATTTATGGGGCAAAGTGTAACAGTACAATGCATATATAGTGCCATAGTCAAATCAAGAAAATTAGCATTTTGTCTCTTTATTTCTCTATTCAGATTTCTATCTTCTGAAGAAACGGTTCAGCAAGAAAGATGCTGGCTGTCAGGCTTCATGAGCTGAGCTCTATTCCTGAAACCCACATGGTAGAAGGAGAGAGCTGACTCCTACAAACTGACCTTTGACCTCTACACATGCATTATGGTATGTGCGCACACACACCACTCATAAATAAACGTAAAAAAAAACCCTCTTCTAGTTCTTTGTAAAATATACAGTAAGCTATTGTAAACTGTAGTCAGACAAAGGATGTTAATAGTTATTCCTCAAAGCTTGTTTAAAGAACTCAATCTCTCATTGTTCTCATCTGATTTAGAGACGGGGTGGATAGGGTTCTGAGGACTGCTCACAGTTGAGACTGAGGGAGGTCTAGGTCTTGGGGGAAGGCCCTCACAGTGAGGGGACCTAGGGAAATTCAGATGTCCCCATTCACCTACCACTTAAGAGGACTACACAGCATCCAGGCGACAGTCTAGATTTACAGGGGAATTGAGGGATCGTTATGGTCAGGTTCTTGCCCTTGACAACTTTCCCTTCTACTGGGTTACTTGATTTAACAGAAAGACAATGATTGAGGAGGGGCTATACTTGCCAAATAGTATGGGTCACACAGAGCTTTTCATGCAGAATATCAGCTACAGGCAGCAAAGAACTGCTGAGCCCCCAAACAGAGCTGGGGACAAGGCAGGTGCCTCAAGTAGCGAGGAGACTGACCGTGTGAAGGGAACAAGGAGGTCCTATGAAGGCAGAAGCTGGTCGGGTTGCCAAGGGCTTGGTTTAGACTCAGCCATGAGGAACAGCCCCAAGGTGAAAGGGGAGTTTTATAAAGATGGGATTTGCCGATATAGGCAGAATGAAATAAGGAAATGCAAGAAAACACATCCCGAACTCTCAAAGTCTTTGATAGCCATCAATCCATGTAGGTCTTGAGCTGAGTGTTTCTTCACAGAGACATCCTTCCTAGGACAATGTTTGTTCTTTTCACCTTTTGTGAACTTGCTGTGTAATGGACGGTGATTTTGAATTTGTGATCTTCCTGCTTCCACTTCACAGCACTAGGATTATGAGCATATACCAGTACTCCTGGGTCACAGCGCCAGAAACCAAACTCAGGTCTGCATGCACAGTAGAGAGTCACTGTACCAAATGAACACCTTCTTAGCCCCGTCTTCTCTTCAATGAACTTTACTTATCCTCCCAAACACTTCTGTGAACCGGGCATGGTAGCACACGTCCTGAAGTCCCTGTGTTCAGGGGGAGAGGCAGAGGGCCACTGCAAGTCCAGGACCAGACTCACTTACAGAGCAAGCGCTTGGCCAGCCAGGGAGATATATTGAAGTCCTGCCTCAAAAAAGCCCAGAATGAGTCTGATGTGGTGGCACAAGCCTGTTCCTGAGCACTTGGAGATAGGCAGACTAATCTCTTCACCTAATCTATTGATAAATAGTGAGTTCCAGGCCAGCCAGAACAACTTAGTGAGTCTCTATCTCAAAAACAAAATAAAACAACAACAAGAATGAAAACCCTAGAGAAGCAGGCCTTTCCACCTTTCTTTTGGATGGCGACCTGAGTCGAAGTATGCTTTTTCCAGTACTTTGGACTTTTTCACTTTTTCTAAAGCTCCCCTTTCTGCCTCATGACTGACTTCAAGCCTAACTCAAACAGTGTGGCTCTCCCTCCCTTTTTAAGCTCCCATCTATGAATATATAATAAACCTTTCTCTAAAACTCAAAGCAACAGTAACAACGACAACACAATGTTCCTGCCCTGAAGCCCCTATCAATCTCAGAAGTTCTTTTTCACATTTCCTTAGTAAATATATTCACTATTGGGAGAAAACAAAACAAAACAAAACAAAAAAAACCAAAATTCCACAAGTACAAAACTAAGTTCAGAGACAACTTAGGCTACATATTGAGGTCAACCTAAGAATAAAACCCTGATTTAAAAAAGCCACATAGTGGCAGGGCAAGGACTGTAGCTGGGTGGTAGAGCTTTTGCCTGGTATACATGGAGCTCTGGATGCAGCTCCCATACCACAGAACAAATAACAATTAAAAACAACCCCCCATGGATCATGTCTTTAATCCCAGCACTCAGAAGGCAGAGGCAGGCAGGTTGCTGGGCCACCATGTCTGACTTTTTGTGATTTTTGTTGTTGTGACCAATTGTCATACAGTCAAGGCTGGTTTTGAACTCCTGATTCTCCTGCCTCCACCTTTTAAGGACTGGAATTACAGGCATTACCATTATGCCCAAACCTCCTGCCTTGGCATCCTGATGACTGGGATTACAGATGTGTGTCACCACCTCTGTATTTGAATATGCCGACATTTGCTCACACATAGTACTGATCGACTGGTGTTTCAGGTCCAGGTCTAGGGATTTGGCTTGAGACTCTGGCTGATCAACTTTCCTTCCACAACTCACCACAGCCCAGGCTTTGGCCTGCTGAGCCTCAGAGGCACCTGGCCTGCTTCCCTCAACAGCCGCTGACCTTTTGTCTTGGTTCCAGCTGTTTGTTTATCTTTCCTAGGCCATCTGAGCCATTAAAAGAATGGATTAGTTTGTTTTTCAGCTTCCCTGTTCTTTAGACTTCTGTTTCCTTGCTTGACAAGATAAAGAAGTTGGACTGATCTGTTTTTAGCAGATATTTTTGTTGTTGTTGTTGTTATCAGGGGGAGGGTCAGGAAGGAATGCTCAATATGAAACAGAATGAGAGACTTACTCTGTTGTTTTCTACTGCGATGTTTATCATTGCATCCTAAACCAGTAGTTATTGGACAGAGCGTGTGGAGGCCCTGTGTGTTGCAAGTCGGTACCATTATTCCTGACCTATAGGGTCTAAAGCCCACCCAGCAGTCTGTGCAGAGCTAGCTTTATGCTCTGGGTCAGAAGAAAAGTTGAGAAGAGACAGTCAAAGGTCTGAAGGTTTAGAGGTAGACCTCAGAAAATGGGTGGGTGGGGCTTGAAAATAGGAAACTGGGGTTTCAGGCAAGAGAGAGGCCCAAATCAAAGTTGCAAAGGCTGACATAGGCCAGTTGTGTCTGAGAACCTTAGTGTTGGGAGTTTATTGGAGAAGACAGGACAACGGATGCAGACAGTAGGTGGTAATGAAGACAGGGACTCAGGTTTTTTTTTTTAATTGCAGCTATTTATTGTCTGTGTATCTACATGTGTTTGTGCATGCACTCACATTTACAGTATACAAAAGTCAAAGGAAGCCGGGCGGTGGTGGCGCACGCCTTTAATCCCAGCACTTGGGAGGCAGAGGCAGGCGGATCTCTGTGAGTTCGAGACCAGCCTGGTCTACAAGAGCTAGTTCCAGTCCTTCCTTTCTCGCTCCCCTGCCATCTTGGCGGCTGGTCTTGGTTGGGGGCCGTCCCGCACCTAAGGCAGGAAAATGGTGGCAGCAAAGAAGACGAAAAAGTCTCTGGAGTCGATCAATTCTCGGCTCCAGCTTGTTATGAAAAGTGGGAAGTACATGCTGGGATACAAACAGACTCTGAAGATGATCGGACAGGGCAAAGCGAAATGGGTGATCCTCGCCAACAACTGCCCTGCCTTGAGGAAATCTGAAATAGAACACTATGCCATGTTGGCTAAAACTGGTGTCCATCACTACAGTGGCAATAACATGAGATGGGCACAGCATGTAGAAAATACTACAGAGTATGCACACTGGCTGTTATTCTTTTGGTCCCTGCCCTAGCCACGCCCACTCCTTTTAACTTCTGACCTCCGCCCTGCCATCGCTCTCTCCCTGTGTTCTCTCCCGGTGTACACCCGGGGCTTTGCCTCTCTCCTCCGCTCTCTCCCTCCTTCTCTCTCTCCTTTTCTCTCTCTCTCTCCTTTCCTCTCTCTCCCCCCCTTTTTAATAAACATTTATGGCTATTTCCTGTGTTTATATGTCTGTTACCGGCCGTTACTGCCAGCGTGGCTTCCCGCTGGTAGGAAGCTGTAACCGCTTTTTCTTATGGCGGGCACCGCCAGCCCGCCTAGGTATATTTTTTAAGAATAAGATTGGTGCAGTGTGACTCGGATGATTCACCCGCCCCAGACTTCTACCTGGGGCCAGAGTTCTGCCAGGACTCTGAGTTCCCTCCGGGGGCAGAATCAGGACCCGAGGATCTTCTCTTCAACCTCGAGGATCTTCTCTTCAACCACCACATGTAGTCTGCTCTGTTAGAGAGCCCGTCATGCTACAACAAAAGTCGCAGAGGGGAGGGGCAAAAGGCTGGAACCGAAAAACGGCCGTGTATAGTTTTAATGGGGCCATTTATTTGGACAGAGACGGATAACTGTAAGGCATTAAAGCATGAAGCCGGAGTGATAGGTCTGGATGGCTTGGCTCCCATGGTCAAGGCCATGAAAACACCCGCAAAAACCATGGCACCTCAAGCCTACAACGAGAACGGTTCCCCGTTAAGGCAAGATGCAGATGGCACAAACACCCAGGCCCTGTGAACAGGCGTCGAGCTCACAGGGGGGGTGCTATAACCTGGCTGAATCGACTGGAGACTCCTACAGGAGAGGGATTCCCGGGCAGGAGGGATCAGCCAAGGTCAGGCCGCACTGTAGCGAAAAGAAGGAAGAAAAGGAATGAAAAAAGAAAAAGAGGGAGAACTGGAAACCCCGGGCCTCCAGGTGCAGGTGAGCTGAGGGGCTGGCTAAGGCCAGCCGTCTCAGGCACAGGCTTAGCACAGGAGACAAGCCGAATTGAATGCCAGTGAAGGGAACAACCGAGGCCCTGAAGGCCCGCGGTTGGAGGTCCCCCCATCCCTAGAAACCGCAAAGGGTTGCCGGGAGCTCAACGGTCAATCCCTTGGGTTAAAAGAGATGGTTAAGCTGGCCGAGATGGGAACACTCACGATTAGTTGATTTGTTGTTTGGAGGAGCTGTGTCCAGGCAGATGGAACATGTGGGTCATTGTAGAGAAGGTCCTCAAGTCCTGATTCTGCCCCAGGAGGGAGCTCAGAGTCCCGGATGGCGCCTAAAGCCGGAACTCCAGCCCCAGGTGGAAGTCTGGGGCGGGGGAATCATCTGAGTCACGCGGCACCATTTGTTATTCTTTTTTAAAAATGCTGCAAGATCCCCAGCGGCAGTAGGCAGCAGAAATGCTGTAGGTCCCAAATGGTGGAGGCAGGCCATGTGGTGGCAGGCAGCAGGCCCTGGGAGCAGCCAGTCCCAGGCAGAAATGGCTGCCGGTCCCAGAGCGGCGGCCCGAGTGGTGGCGGCGGGCTATGTGGCGGCAGACAGCGGGGCCCTGGGAGCAGCCAGTCCCAGGCAGAGACAGCTGCTGGTCCCAGAGCAGTGGTGGCGGGCCATGTGGCAGCAGGCAGTGGGCCCCAGGCAGAGATGGCTGCTGGTCTCAGAGCAGTGGTGGCGGGCCATGTGGCAGCAGGCAGTGGGCCCCAGGCAGAGACAGCTGCTGGTCCCTGAGCAATGGCTGGTCCCAGGCAGGGAGACACATGGCGGGCGGGCAGAAGACAGAAACATGGATAGACACGACATGCAG
>NW_004949098.1:11589257-11596779 GCF_000317375.1 Microtus ochrogaster
ACACTGGCCATCATTGACCCAGGTGATTCTGACATTATTAGAAGCATGCCAGAACAGACTGGTGAAAAGTAAAAAGTTTTCCTTTAATAAAACTTTACCAGAGCTCCTTTAAAAAAAAAAAAAAAAAAAAAAAAGAGCTAGTTCCAGGACAGGCTCCAAAACCACAGAGAAACCCTGTCTTGAAAAAATAAAAACAAACAAACAAAAAAAAAGGGGTCAAAGGACAACTTAACAAGAATTGGTTGTCTCCTTCTATCATGTGGATACTGGGAATAAAATGCAGATTGTCAGGCCTGGTAGCAAGTTTCTCTATGTACTAAGCCATCCCTCTAGACTGAAGGAGAGCCGTGTCTCTGAGCGGGGATTTCAAACCCACTCTGTGGCTGACTCTGAGGGTCTTGCACTGGGCAAATGCTTCTGTGACAAGTATTTGTACAAGCTGCTGCAGGGGGGCATAAAGGGTCAAATGACTTGGGGAAAAGCCTTGCAAGCTTTGGCAGGCAGGTTTAAATTTTATTCCGTGGGAATGGATGAGTTTGGTAGTGGAGCAAAAGAGAGGTTTCCTACACGGGTTTGTGTTGTTGCTGGTACGAACAGTTTATATGCACCACATTCCAGTGAGAAGGGGCGGACAACTTGCAGGAGTCTGTTCTCTTCTCCTACCTCGTGGGTCCCAGGGATCAAATCAGACGGCCAGGCTTGGCTGCAAGTGCCTCCTCCCTCTGATCCACCTCATAGCCCTCTTTAGCATACATTTAATATTGAATTACAATTTGAAAAACTTGATAGGGACAGAGGTCCCCTACAAAAGACTTGATTATAAAGCTTTATCCTCATGATCCCGGAACTCCAAACTCATCAGTCTCTCTCTGTTTAACAGTCAGACCAACCACATGAAAAGGCCAAGTTTACAGACTGAGCAAACACAGATGAAGGAGAGACTGACCTGTGGGCCTGAGAGTCTGTTTTCTGGATCCCAGCTGGGTTTTAGGATTTCTTCTTTCAGAGAGTTCATTTCTTATCGTAGGCACAAACATTTCTTGAGTGTTTGAGAGGCGGGGATGGTTTAGGTTGTAAAGACTGGGAAGTTCCTGGTCTGATGGAGGAAGCAATCATTAAGCCATAGAGATAAACAAAGACTGAGCTAGAGGAGCACAGGAGGCTCAGGCAGTCAAGCCTGGAGAGCAGCAGGGTGGACGCACAGCTACTGAACACTCTGCCGTGATCCATACAGTCCGCACGAACTCATTTGCTCCTCAGCTCACAACAGCCTGAATGGGGTCGATTTCTTCCCATGTCCCCGTGCTTTTTCTTTACTGGGGATTAACATCTAGGGAAGTGCTCTTCCACGGATCTTTACCCCTAGACCTCCATTCACTTACTAATTGAGATGAGGTTTCAACAGGTTGCTCAGGCTTGGCTCTGTAGTTCAAACAGGACTTGAACTTGAGACCTTCTTGCCTCAGCCTCTTACTAGCTAGGGTTACAGGCCTGCACCACAACGTTAGCTATACATTGTGTTATACTATACATATTTTGATGTTGTTGTTGGGTGTTTGTTTCGTTTTGTTTTTAAACAGGGTCTCTTGTAGCTCAGGTTGCCCTGGAACTTGTCATGATATAAACTACTTTTTTTCTATGACCATCTAGACCCATTTTCTTTTTTAAGCCCACATTTTTTTTAAACACACAGTAACCTATTTAGAGGTTTTTTTTTCCCCATCTGCCTCTGTCTTTACTGAGCATCTGCAGCATTCTTTGAGCGAGTGAGACAAATCTTAAACTGCTACGTCAGCTGCTGGCATGGCTCGGCTTAGTGCATGGCGCTGGCACATGGTGCTGGTGGCTGGTTCCAGCAGGCAGGCAGTCTCCATACACCAAGCCTACCCAAGAGACCGTGGTCACCAGGAAGCTGTGTCTGATTCCATGTCCCGAACTTTTCTTTTAAGCTTTTTTAGGCCTTACGTGAATATACAGGGCCAGAAGTTGGGTACTATATGTAGTGAATCTTTCTCTGTCCCACCAGTCAGCTCACATATCAAGGAGATTATAATTAATATAATTATGAAAACTCAGCTAATAGCTTAGGCTTGTTTCTAACTAGCTTTTATGTTGCGGGAGGTCCTTCTGCTCCTCCAGCCTATAGCCGCTGAGATACCAGCCCATTGGGGCGTGGTGTCACAGTCCCTTTAAAAAAGCGGCCACTTCCCTCTCCTCTCTCTCTTCACTTCCTGCTCCGCCGGCTACTAGACTCCCTTCCTGGTTGCGCAGAGGGCTGACGGTGATCTGTAAGTTTTTTCCCCTTTAAATAAATACTACCCTATTAATCATAATTCCAAACTGCTGTGGCATTGTTTGTGACTTACGCCTTCACTTTTATAACTTAAATAAACCCCTCTCTTTTAATCTACATTGTTTTACATGGCTCAGTTACTTATACTCTGTACTGCCCATGCAGCTGCCTCTCCATCTGGCTGGCAACTCCACCTTTCTTTTTCCCAGCGTCCTCTGTGCCTGGAAATCCTGCCTTGCTATTGACTACTCAGCTTTTTATTAAATAAATCAGAGTGACACATCTTCACATTGAACAAAAAGATTATTCCATAATAGTCTCTTGTAGGTCATGTTGCCCTAGAACCTGCCATGATATAGCAAAGGAATCCCTTTAGCTCCTGGTCCTTCTGCTGGAAACACAGGCATTCACTGCACACTGCTCTGAAGCTCCATACGTTTCTTTCCCTCATTTCCCCTCAGAAAGTGACATTCAAGCTGTGAGCTGATGATAAAAGAGTAAGACTAGAAGAGGGCGAGATGCCCTGTATGTATCACCTGAAGTTTATACAAAGAGCGAGAATATTCAGCCACAAAAGGTGTGCAATATTCCACTAGGCGGTGAGATCTCACTACTGAGGACACAACATGCTCTGGCTGTAGGACACACTGAAATCCAGCTGTGGCCCTGGGAACCACAGCACGGACCCACTAGGTGAGAGGAGCCCACTGGTGCAATGGTATCAAGTCTGCTGTGGGGTAACCAGTTGCTTTCTAATTGCATTTGAGGCCCACTCCATGGAAAGGAGTTCTTGTCTGGGATTGTAAAACTGGACAAAGATGCGTGGTTCAGAGGCCATAGGCTACAGGGAAGAAGCTACTGCTGTCGCTTGGTAACGGGTATGATACGCCTGTCAAATTATCTTCTAAATAACTATGCTTACACCCATAAGTTAGTGCTGCTCTCAGCTAAGATTCTTTTTGCAATGGGCAGCTGTTAATAAGATGAATATCTGGTCACTGTGCTGGACTCAGTGAGCACTGAATGCTCAGTCATAAATTGGAGGTTCCTATCACCCCCTTCTTTGGCTTAGGAAATGCTACACAGGGCATGACAGAAAGAGCTGAGGAGGCAGAGGAAGAGGCTGACTTTCTGAACACTATCCCCAGTGTGTGGTGATGGCTACTGCATTTGTGAACTCTCAGCAAACGTGGTTGCTGACACAGGGCAAGCACTAACTCGGGCCCATCAGCAATCCCTCATGAAGCAAGGAGAAGCTCACCAAGTTCCACCCATCCTTAACAGTTAATAGGGTGAGGGAGAGACATTTTTTTTCAGTGTGTAACAACTGGTAAGTTGTCCATGTTCCTTCCTAAGAACAACCACTTGCCCATGCCCCACCCGTAGCCCTAATGAAACTCACTGGGACACACATGCACATGCACACGCACACACACACACACATCACAAAAACCACAAGAGCAGAAGACCAGCTGAGAAGAGGAAGATCAGTGAGCATGGGAAGGGCACAGAGAAGGAGAAAGGGGGCTCGTGTGATCAAAATACATTTTATTCACATATGAAAATGCCTTAATGAAACCCATTACTAAGTAAATTGATATAAAACTTTGAGAGAGAAAAAAAAATCCTCAAAAAGTTTGAAGACCGCTCTTGGTGAGAACAGTCCTCCATTTGATTTCTCTTCTTTCAGACTCAGTATGAGCAGAGGCAGCCCAGGGCTGCAGTGCACTCTGGGGGACATGAGTTAAATAATGTGGTTATTTTCTCTACGTGACACTTAGACTTTGGTGCCAGGATCTGAGGGTTTCATGGCAACAACTGCCAGGGCTCCTGGGACAGTCCCCAGGCATCTAGAGCCCTGCAGTCTTGGCAGCCTCTGTTCCCCAAATGGACACAGCAGCAATCGAGGCCAAAAACCCAAGCATGACCTAGCAAACAGCTAGCAGGCTATTTTAAAAATCCAATTTAAAGTCATGTATGTATAAGCCCCAGTGGATTTCCCCGGGGAATCTTATCCTCAAGTGGAAAATGCTTTACGTCAAATAAGGTAATCTCTGCTTTGATTGCCAGCAAATCCAAGTTCAGGGCCCTTTGCCTACAGCACTGAGTGCTAATCCAGTTTAAGCACAAGTGAGGCAGAGCTGGGGAGTCAGCGTGACTGGAGGGCCTGGAGAGAAAGGTCAGGCCTACTGATATTTATCGGGTTAACACGGTTAGCATGTGTCTGGATTGGTCTGGTAAAAGAAAAGAAAACAAGGACGTAAGCTGAAGCTCAGGGAAGAGAGAGTGAGGCGTGGATCTGCCTGCCCTATGCCACGATGCTCTGGCAACCTTAGATTCCCTCATGTCCCTGCTCAGAAATTAAAAATACAATTAGAGCCGGGCGGTGGTGGCGCACGCCTTTAATCTCAGCACTCGGGAGGCAGAGGAAGGTGGATCTCTGGGAGTTCGAGGCCAGCCTGGTCTACAAGAGCTAGTTCCGGGACAGGCTCCAAAGCTACAGAGACACCCTGCCTCGAAAAACCAAAAAAAAAAAAAAAAAAAAACAATTAGAGGACTCCGAAGAAAGAGGAGGGAGGGAAACCATGGCTCTGGAAGGAGTAGGCAGACAGGGCGGGAGGTAGCAGCCCAGCTCTGTACAGCCAGCTTGTCTGGCTCTGGTCATTGCCTCTTTTTGTGATCTTGCCACCCAGCTTAGGTGTCAGGCGCCAATGGGGGGAAGATAAAGTATCTTATCCCTGGACCAGAGGCACAGTGCACCCTGCAAGGACAAGCATTTTGCTTCTCCTAAGAAACACATTTTTTTCATACAGTAACCCAGATTTGTCTGTGTTTTTCTTCTTTGTAAGGCCTGATGTAACAAACTAAACAGATACATCTAGAGAAAGATGTCTTCTCTTTTATCCTGCACTGGGCACTTCCCGCTGCTCCTGCCTCAGACTCGCCTAAACGGAACTAGGTGTGGTACTATAAGCCTTTGATCTCAGCACCTGAGAGGGGGAGGCAGGAGATCAGGAGTTCAAAATCCATCTGCATAGAGTTCAAAGTCAGCCTAGACTACATAAGGGCCTGTTTCAAAGGACTAAAACATCAATAGCATGCGTTAAGAGAAAGAACACAATGAGCATGGAGTACCCAGAACCACATTAAAAAACATAAGCCAGGAGAGGTATATGCTTGCCATTCCCATGCTGGAGACACAGAAATAGGCAGGTCTCTGGGGTTTAGTAGCCAGCCAGTCAACATAGCCAGTTCCAGAGCAGTGAGGGACCCTACCTCAGAAAGGTAGACAGTGTCCTGAGCACCCATGCTGCTGTCCAACCTCCATGTGAAGTCACACATACATGCATGGGCACCTGCACTCACAAGCACACCCAAACACATGCAAACAGACACAAACAAAACAAAAAACAAACCAGGATAAACCCAAAGGGCTCTTGGCTACATCCACTGTGCCACAGCCCCCGCCATGCTATCTAGCCTTCCCTTCCTTTCCTTGTCCTAGTCACTGAACAGAGAGAGCAGCAGACAGAGCTACAGGGAGAGTGACAGGCTTCAAGAGTGCAGAGAAGGCTGAAGTAAGTCCTGACCCAGATTCACTGTGATGTGTACAGTGACAGGCCCATGAGGCCTGGAAGAGGCCAGGCTCTAGAAAGAAGCTAGTTCTACTAGGTGAGGTATAAAGATGGGAAAGAAGCCAAATCTGGGAGGCTGCTGTCTTATGGTTGACTTTGTCAGGAACCTGGCGTTCAATTATTCAAACGAAGCTGAGGTGTGAAGATTACCTAGAGCTGAGGCCAGCCTGGTCTGCATAGTGAGCTCCAGGCCAGTCTGTATTTCACAGTGAGACCCTATGTTAAAAATAAAACGAAAGCACATGCTGGGCTTGGTGCATGGTAAATGCTATAAAAACTGGCATCATGGTTGACCAGAAAGCTGCCTTCCCATAGACTGGCTCAATCAAAGCAAGCTGGTCCACATCTGACGCAGTTTTGCTCTCATCAGCATGACAAGCACCTTCAGTTCCCCCACCATCCATGGCATTGAGCAGCTTCAGACATGTCACTACTGATGTCCTCAATAGTGTTATCAGGGTCCCCACAAAGTACTGTAAACGTCGTATAAAGGAACAAATGCAAAATTTGGCAATTATCTTACTACTCGAAAACACAGTGATAAATTATTCTTTGATCTTGATCTTCTCATACAAATACATTCTGCTGGGCCTCCGTAAAGGCCGGAGATGTGGAGGCTAATGAAACAGTGCCTCCAGAAGCAACCTGCTCCATAGCTGCTCTCCACATTTTACCTCTGTAACAGGTAGATTTGGGGATTTTTTACTATCTCTCATTACAATAGTTCTCAAAGGGAAATAGCCAAACATTTATCATCATATATGAATGGATAAATAAACTGTGGTCTATTCATACAATGGGATGGGGAACTGGGAATTAACTATTCATGATTGCATGCAACAATATAGGTGAATCTAGCAACCATCACATAAATCTGAAAGCCAGTCAGAACTAGGCATATGAGTGTATGTTTGTACTCCCAGCACTTGGGAGGCTGAATATGACTGCTGAGTGTTTCAAGCCAGCATGAACTACATAGAGAGTTCCATAGAGATCCCATTTCAAAATAAAAAAGGGCCAGCAAGATGGCTTAGGGGGTAAAGGTGCTTGCTGCCAAGCCTGATGACCTGAATTCAGTCCATGGCATCTACACAGTGGAAGGAAAGAAGCCTCTCCTGCAAGTTGTCCTGTGACCCCCAAAGGTATACAGTGCCTGCTTGTGCATGTGCGTGTATGCCCACCCACTCTTGCCCCAAAAATTTAAAAAAGAAAAGGAAAGAAAACGTGTAACAGCAAGCTTACTGAAGGAGACAGTGGCATGACCTTATTAATACCACAATAGGAAAATGCAAGATATATGTGACACCATTAAAAGAAGGACAAATCCTGGGCTCCATGGTAACCTGGATCTGGCAAGTCTCCTGGAGGGTTGTTAGAGCTATCTGGGTCCAAGCATGTAGACAGTGTAGGACTGAGCCATCTCAGGCATTCACCCCGGGGCCTCTTTAGGAGGAAGAAGCTGTCCTCATTTTTTTATATTAACTAGGGAATAAAAGCCCTCAAAAAAATAAGCTAACAGCAGCATGGGAAGTGTCAATCTCTCTCTCTCTCTCTCTCTCTCTCTCTCTCTCTCTCTCTCTCTCTCTCTCTCTCT
>NW_004949098.1:11596879-11607364 GCF_000317375.1 Microtus ochrogaster
TCTCTCTCTCTCTCTCTGTGTGTGTGTGTGTGTGTGTCTCTGTCTGTGTGCGTGTGTGTTTGTGTGTTGCTCACTGAGACCGGGTAATTTTTTTAAAAAAAAGTCTCACACATTTCAGACAGGCCTCAAACTCTCCACATAGTTGACAGTGGCCTTGACTCGTGATCCTCCCGCCTGGACCTCCCACTACTGGGATTACATTCACGTGTGGCCCATGGTCAGTTTATATGGTGTCAGGGCTTTGGGCATGATAGGCAGGCACTCCTATCCTTAGCTCCTTTCTGACTATTTTCTTGTTTTTTGCAGTGGGTTTCACTATGCAGCCAGGGTTGGGCTGGAACTGACTGTATTGACCAGACTGGCCTTGAATTTTCAATGTGTGCCACTCTGCCCCATTTGAGTGATCTTTTTCAAGACAAGAGACAACGTTCGGAGTTAAGATCTTATTGGGCAGGTGTGGCCAAACAGAAGAGGCACTGGTTTAAGCAAAGCTTAAATAACCAGGCCCTGCATTTGCAAGAGCAGACATTGGGGACCACTCCCTTCTGGTTTTCCCCTCTGTTCCACTACCACTTCCTCATCCTCTACCCAACTGCTAACTTCAGAATCTCCCTTGAGCAGAAAGTCTTTCCATCTCCATGCTCTCCTTATACTTGCTTTCTGCTACCATCTTCCCCACCCTCCCCGAAGACAGGGTTTCTCTGTGTAACAGCCCTATCTGTCCTGCAACTGGTCTAGTAGACCAGGCTGGCCTTGAACTTAAAGAGATCTGCCTACCTCTGCCCCTGAGTGCTGGAATTGAAGGTGTGTGCCACCACTGCCCAGCTTACCATCTTTCCTGATGTGGTATCTTCAGCAGCAATCTGGTCCACATCAGATTCTTTTTTTTTCTTTTTTTTTTTCCATTTCCAATCCAGAATTCTGTGAGTTCCTGATGTGCACTAATCCCTGGGAAGATCAACAAGCACCGTTCAACTCAGATGAGGAACTAATGACAGTGGAAGAAGTCCACTCAATAGCGTGGTGAACCAATGAGTTTAACTGGGGTTACTCACAGAAGGCTAGGTCTCCAGCAGGAGCACCACTCAAGAAAACATCTCTGTCTCCCATAACCGGTATCTGCCTATTTATTGTCAGGGAAAGAAAGGGTCTTGGGAGTCTCTCACCTCACCTCCATAATGGGAAGTTAATGGGTCCAGTCTTGTGAAAGTCCCGAGTTAATGCTGGCTGCAAAGATAAAAGGACAATGGCCTTGTGGTGCTCAGAGAACAAATGGTCCACAATAGCTCCAAATCCCACGATGTGTTCAAACCTCAGTCCATCACCCCCAAGACCAAACTCACTTTCTTCTTCCCCAGCCTTTCCTAGCCTTTAACTTCACTAACCCCTTGCTTCCCTCTGGGTGCTCACATGGGCAGCTCACCCTCCACTCAGCTACCTGCCACCTGGGAGGCCTCCTTCATTCCCTGGTTCTCATCTTCATCCAGCTGGGCACAACACTGCCTTCCTCTTTTCTGTTTGTTGTGTGTATGTATGTGCATCATGGCGCACACATACAGCTCATGGGACAACCTGTGGCAGTAGGCTATTTTCTTCTGTTGTGTGAACCTATACTGCATTCATGTCACCAGGCCCTGATTCTAGTCTTTTATGCTCCCTTTCCTCCTCCTCCCACTGACTGCTCTTCAGAACGCCCAAATCTTCACATACCATTGCTTTCATTCACACAGCTAAAACAATCAGCTTGCTCAGGAGAAGCCATCATTTCTCTAATGTAAAGTTCCCCTTCCTCTCATTTATCTCTTACGTTCCTTGGCTTCTTTCAAAAGATCCATTTTACTGATATTTATTTATTTGTGAGTGTGTGAAAATGCATGTTTGGCATGACCCCTCCGTGGGCATCAGAGGACAAATGGAGTCAGTTTTCTCCTTCCACCATGTGGCTCTTCAGGTGACCTCAGATGCTTAGGTTTAGTACCAAGCATCTCTACCTGTTGAGCCACCTCACTGACCCAAAAGATTTATTTTAAAATAGTTTTGCATATCCATAGTATATATATTTAAATATTATGAACCAAAACAAACCCTTTTTTTTTCAAGCTGAAGAAATGGCTCAGTGAGTAAGAACACTTGCTGTACAAGCATGAGGAACTGGGTTAGATAACAACACCCATGTAAAAAGCTGGGTGTGGTTGTGCCCTCCTTAACCCCAGGTTTGTGAAGGGTGGAAATAGGAGGGTCACCGGGGCTTGCCAGCCTAGCTCCACGTTCGGTGGCAGGACCTGTCCTGAAAGAAGAAGAGAGAGACTTACAGAGAAGGGAGCCCAACGTCCTGCTGGGGCCTTCATGGGCACACTCATAGCATGTGCACACATGAACACGCTCAGAGTTTCCTGCAAATATACCGGGCACAGGGCTCATACTTGCAATCCCAGCACTGGAAAGGCAGCAGTAGGAAAAGGGCCCCAAGTCCAAGTCCAGCCTGGGCTACCGGTGAGTTCCAGCCCAACCTGAGCAATAGTGTGAGACGCTGCCTCAAAAAGTAAGTTAAAAAATTCAAACATTCTAGAAAAGTACCAAACAACAATAACAGAAGCAAAACTTCTCTTTTCAGGGCTGGAGAGATGGCTCAAGGATGAGTGTGTTCGCTGCTCCTGCAGAGGACCTGAGTTCAGTCCCCATCCCCACATTAGGCAGTTCACAGCCTCCTGGACTCCAATTCCAGGTGATCTGACACCCTCTTTTTACCTCCTATAGATACCTACTTGCACATAAACTCATACAGGCACACACACACACACACTTAATAAATAATAAAATTTTAACACAAACCCAGGCACATGATTTTGACATATTTTGCCAGCTTTTCTTTAGCAAACTCTCAGTGGCAGAATTGCTGAATCACAAATGTAAGTGCCCCAGTGTTGACAGACATTGCTAAATGCCCCTACCGAAGGGGTGGCTGTGTTTACACTGGCAGCACTAGCTCACAAGATTGCCTGTTTCTGGCATTCCCACAAACACGGGCATTACCAGCACTGGTTTTTCCAGTCACATCTTCCCTTGCATCTCTGTAAGTGTGGCTGATCTGAGACAAGGTCTCTCGAGCCCAGCTCACCACAGAGCCAAGGACGACCTTGAACTCCAGATCTTCCTGCCTCTAGGTACCAAGGTACTGGGATTACAAGTGTGTGCACCACGGCAGTCTTTTGTGTGCGGGTGTGTAATTGGAGATGGAATCCGCAGCCTCGCACTAGACAAGGACCCCCAGCTACATCCCAGCTATGTTTCTTTTTTTTTCTCTCATGTATGAGAGTTTTGCTTATGTATATGTGCGACATGTGTATGCCTGGTGCCTCAAGGGATCTGAAGAGAGCTCTGGATTCCTAGAGTTATAGAGGTTTATAAGATACTGTGTGGGTGCCAGGAACCAAACCTGGGCCCAGTGCTTTTAACAAACGCACCATCTCTCTATCCTTTAGGAGAACCCTTTTTTCTGATCCTTAGGTTTCTACTTTCCAAATGCTGAGATTGCAGTACACTCCATCACCTAGATTGAGAAGTTATTTTTCTTTTTTCTTTTCTTTTCTTTCTTTCTTTTTTTTGAGCCATCTTCACTACATAGACCCAACTAGTCTTGAACTCACAGAGATTTGTCTGCCTCTGCCTCTGTCTTCCTAGTGTTGGGATTAAAGGCATGTGCTGGCTATACCCAGTCAGTTTGTTTTTGCTTTTAAAATTTGTATTTATTTTGTGGTGAATGAGGGGCATGTATGGAGGTTGGGGACAATTACAAGAATCCATTCTTTCCTTCCACCCTATGGGTCCTGGGGACTGATCTCAAGTCATCAGACTTGGTGGCAAGCACCTTTACCTGCTGAGCCATCTTGTTGGTTTAGTAATTTTTTTTTAATGTAGTCTGGATTGTTTTTCCTAGCCATAGGAGACAGTACCTGTGGGATTTAAGTTTTGGAGTCTGCAGTCTGTTCACAGAGCCCAAGTTCCCTTTTCATAGGAAGGAGCTGCATGATGAAGCAGGCAAACTTACAGGCCATTTCCTGACCCAGAAAAGGAATTAGCACAGCAAAAGAACAAGGTTCTCTCATCTCCTGCAGGCTCATCCTCTGTAGTCCAGACTAGATCTAAACGGGTCATCTGCACACTTAAACGACCTCTTCCTTTGCAAACAGGGACTTGGCAGTTATATACTTACTTTAAATCAAAACTTTGAACTGAGGGCTACTATGTCACAGTATTGACATTAAATGAGTAATTTAATGTCTTTAGTATTAGTATTTAGGTCATTAAGATGAGCAAGGAAGAAGCTTTCATTTTGCTGAGAATCATAAGTGTGTGCAGAATTTCTCCGGTGACTATGACACTGCTGGAGTTCTGGGCACTTGGCTCATAAAAGGGTTGGGTTACACAGGGGCCACTCACAGGAGCACACAGCGCTTCTGCCACTTTTACTCGGGGCCAGTGATATGAAACCATCTGCCAAGTGGTCCATATCTCACAGAAACATCCACCACATTTTAGCAGACCTCTTCCAGACAGCAGAGGGGAGGGCATCCAAACTCCCAGGGAAACCTGAGCAGGTCTGATTTTCCACATCTGAACAAATCCTTCACTCCAGTCCTTGGCCACAATTCGCTAAGCAGCAGATCCACTAGGAGTACCAAGGGGCTGCCTTTTTAGTCTCTAGAAGAGGAAGCCTACAACCATCACTGCAGAAGTCTTGCTCGTGTACAACACTGTCTGCCTGAACTCCCGCTTGGTGATAGAGGAGCACATCTCTTCCTGACAGTCAAGGTCGTATCAAGTGGCCCAGTGCCCCCAGCTCATGGTAGGAGCATTACCAAACTACAGGCAGGAATTAAAATGTAAACATGCAGACCAGCACTTTTGCTTCATTGCTGCCGTGATCAGAGAATATCTAGACAAGCTTCAACCTGTGAAAGCTGTTAGTTATCAGAGTCATTGGTTTTCTTAACCCTTCAACTAGGCATGTCCAGCTACAGCCTGATGGGAGCTGCATGCAGCTGCCTAAAACCAGGGATAGATGAGATCTGGGAGGCTGGGAAAGAACAGCAGTCTCTGCCTACAATAGATAGCTATGAGAGCTAAGGCTGAGAGGGGTAAGTCCAGATGATAATGAAAAAAAATCTCATCCTATCCCAACACTCATACCAATGGATCAAGTTAAAACAGCCATGGTTCTAGACAATGACAAACAGCTGGACTAAACTGCAATCAAATGGTGTCATTGCACCTGTTAAGAGTCACTGGGCGGTGAGAGTTAGGCTTTGGTCACAGCAGATGAAACTCAAACCAGAGCTTCGTGCCACTGCTGCCTCTTCCTTCCTATCTATCTATCTATCTATCTATCTATCTATCTATCTATCTATCTATCTATCTATCATCTTATATCTGTCTTATTATTGGTCAAAGAGCAGGATAATCTGGAGACAGACTAACAAATCACCTTCTCAGTCCTTGGAGGTTGTGGAAATCAAATACAATGAAAAACGTGAAAGAGAAGAATATTCATGTTTTCTTCTGGGAATGGGAGATTTTCCTCAAATTCAGACACCACTATTTTTTTGCTGCTTTGATGGTTCCTTTCTGTCATCATCAGGTAACTGTCAACTGCTGTAGTCCAGGGACGAAGTGCCATTTAATATGCAGATGAGATTATAATGAAGCTAGCTGGTGTTATTTAAACAAAAAATGTCTCTGAGAGCTTCATGTATTTGAACACTTGATCCCTAGCTGGTGGTGGTATTTGGAGAGGTTATAGAACCTTCAGGAGGTGCAGCCTTGCTGGAGGAAGCACCTCACTGGGGTGAGCTTTGCAGAATCTATAGCATCTCCCTACTTCTGGTTTGTTCACTCTGCTTCCTGTGAGTGACAGAAATGTAATCTCTCAGTTTTTTGCTCCTGCTGCCATGTCTTCCTTGACATTAGGGACATCCAACCCCTGGAGCCATAAGCTAAAATGAACTCATCCTTATGTTGCTTTTGGTCATGATATTTCCTTACAACAACAGAAAGATAACTATAACAATGGGGGGGGGAGGTCACTCTGGCTGCTATCTTAGTTGCAACCGGTTTTGGCAATCTCACCTGCTCAGGAACTTATAATCAACAGACATCCTCGAAGTAACAGTAGAGTTGGGTAGAAATTTGGCTATTTCACACGGGCAGCACAACGGGCTACAAGTGCACATTCTGACCAGTTGTGTGGTTTACAACTGTAATCCTAGTTATACAGGAGGTTGAGGCAGGAGAATTGTAAGACCTAAGCCAGCCTGGAAAACTTATGGAAACTTTGACTCAAAAAAAAAAAAAAGTCTGTCTGTCTGTCTATCTATCTATCTATCTATCTATCTATCTATCTATCTATCTATCTATCTATCTATCTATGGGATTAGAAAGATAGATACCAGTACGAGAATGTTTGCCTAGCTTCAAACCCAGGATTCATTCCTAGCAATAAATAAATAAATAAAAACACAAAAGAGTGGAGGGCTGAGGAGGGGTGGGAGAGAAATTGATTGATTCTGAGTTGGGTGTGATGACACAAACCTGTAATTCCAGCACTTGGGAAGCAGTCAGGAGGCTCATGTATTCACAACCAGGCTGAGCTACAAGGGAAGACCCTGTTATTATTGTCCATAATAATAATAATAATAAAGGTATATTCCGAGGCTCTAGCGGATTAAGTGAGAGCTTGAATATATGGATTTCAAGGGCACCCAGTTTTAGCTCAGAACAGCTACCAGCAGGTAAGGAACAAAATGTTTTAAAAATGTGATTTTTGAAAAAATCAAGTTCTCTATAGCTGAGGCTGGTCTCAAACAGCACCTCTTCCTCAAAGGACTGGGATTGCCTGTGAGAGACCACAACTGCCTGGCTCCCACCGCCAGTTTTTCCCTTCAGTTTTCTTGTCTATTACCTTGTACCTACCTCTCTACATCACTGTGTTGTGGGTATTAGCGAGAAACCTCAGAAACAGAGACCAGATTGAAACCATACCTGGTGTTGCCAGGTTCTTGTCAAAGAAAGAATTCAGAGATGAAAGCAAGTAAGAGGGGGAGAGGAAGATTTCAGAGCATATTCAAGAGGAAGTCCAGACTTCTCCCTACAAAATACTAGCTGGTATATTTTTCTAAAAGAAAATGAGGAACCAGGCAGGGTGGCACCCACCTGTGATCTCAATACTTGGGAGGTGGAAACAAGAGGATCAGGAATGTGAGGGCAGCCTGGGTTACATGAGAACCCTGTCTGAGCACAAAGATATACAGAGAGAAGAGGGCAGTGGGTGGGGAGGGAGGAGAGAGAGAAAGAGAAGGGAGAGAGGTGGATGGGGAGGGAGAGAAAGGGAAAGAGGGAGAAGGAGAGGGAGAGGGACAGAGAGAGAGAGAGAGAGAGAGAGAGAGAGAGAGAGAGAGAGATATTGAGATTATCTCTGGGTTGTATCTAGAGAAAAAGTTACAGAATTGTTAAGAGAAAACAGCCAGGTTGGCAGCTCAACCCTGATATCTCAGCTACTCAGGGTCAGGAGGACAGAAAGCTCAAGGCCTCCCAGGGTTGCAGAGCAGGTTCAATGCTGGACTAGAATACAAACAGTAACTGCTACAAAGGAACTGTGGATACAGCTCCGTGGTAGAGCACTCGCATGTTCAATGACATGTTCAATCCTCTAGTGTTGAAGAGAGAAACCATACCACGTTTCCGTGAACCGTAAAGTGTGTGTTCATGGAAAAGTTATAAGACGACGAAATATTCCTATTTCAAAAAATACGACGTATTTATTGTTTGACTATAAAAAGATCTCATCAATCTAGATAACAGATCTGTGACCCAGGCTCACGTCCCCATCTGCTGAGTTGATGCATGACTGAGATGAAGCACATGCCAATTTTTTCATCTATAAAACAGGAGGATGGAGGGGGGAGGACTTCGGACTTTCCACAGGGCAGGGAACCCTGACTGCTCTTCAGACTCGAGAGGGAGGGGAAGAGGAGTTGGGGAGGGTGGGAGGAGTGGGAGGCTGGGAGGAGGTGGAAATTTTTTTTCTCAATAAAAAAAAATCTTTAAAAAAATTTCCCTCTGTGCTTTATAACAATTCAAATTCAACACATCTCATTAGTGCTAAATATGACTTAAACCAATAACTTCTGCTTTATTTTGCCCTCAGGGCACTAATTATGAAATCAGAAATCTCATCCTCCCTCCAGAACAGTATGGCCATGTGCCTCTCTGTTAGCTAAGGGCTCTCCATTTTATTAATTGTAAAGCTGGTCCCAAAGCCAAGGCAGGACCCCTTTCCATCGGTCTGGTTGGGTCTCCAAGGTTCATGTCCCTACTTGGTGTTCCTTTCCCCCTTTAGACACTCTCCAGCATCCTGTGAGCTGCATTCAGAGCAAGGCTTCAGCAAACAGACCACCTTATTACCATGGAGGTTATGCACCAAACTGGAATTGGAGCCACCCACCAACTAATCATCAAGTCTGCAATTTCAAAGAGCACTTAGCCGCACGAGTAAAGATTGAACCCTGTGAGAAATCTTTGGAGGTGAATGAAGGCTTCATCTAGGAAGTAGAAGCTGAGCTGGGAGGCACGGAAAGGGGGTGCCAGGCACCGCCATTTTTAAGAGTCTGGAGTAGGAAGAGAACCAGGACTGTCTCCATGTCAGTACCTGCCAATCTTAACAGTGGTTCTCATAAATATTTACAGAAGAAAGGAACGGACAACGTGAATAACATAAGATGAAAATGTGCCCTTGTTCTGATGCATCAGTTGACAACTTGAACTGTTAGCAAAAGAGATTTACAGTAGGAGACGATGGAGAGGAACGCTGTACAGGATGAGGTTTGAAGTAGTAGAGGCAGCATTCAGCTCCATCTTTAAAGAGAGTATGCTCGGCGTTAGCCAAGCATGGTGGAACACACCTGAAGTTTTCTCTCTTGAGAGGTTGAGGCAGGGCAGGATTGTCATGAATTCTAGGCCAGTGTGGGCTACACAGTGAGTTCCAGGCCAACACAGGCTGCAGAGTGAGACCCTGTCTCAAAAAACAAACAGAATACGTAGAGAATTTCAGCTTTTGTCCCACCAACAAGTAGACACCTGTAAAAGATCATTCACTACTTTTGCAGTACCTGTTAGAGGCCGGGCAGTGGTGGCACACACTTTTAATCCCAGCACTTGGGAGGGTGAGCAGGCAGATCTCTGTGAGTTCAAGGCCAGCCTGGTCTACAAAGTTCCAGGGCAGTTATACAGAGAAACCCTGTTTCAAAAAACAAAAATTCTTGTTATATGTTAGACACTGTGCTAAAAATTTCCTACTGTTAACCCAACTTTCCAGGCTAAAGACAAGGTGTAGAGGTTGCTTATTCTGTAAGCATGACCAAAGCCATAGCTGGAAGGCCCCTATGTTGACCTATGAGCAAGACGGAGTTAATAGTGTACAACTGAGTCTAATCCTCTTGGCAGGATGAGCCAGGTGTAGAGCCGGGCGCAAAGGAGGATCAGAATGCAATGAGCTAATCTCTGAATGCAATCCCCTTCCTCTGCCTCCCTATTAATGAACTTTTTAATTATCTTCTGGCTTCCATATAGATTATTTCTGCCAGAAGATAATGCACTGACCAGTCTACCTAGGCATGTTGGACTAGCTGGCAATTTTATTACTCATTGTGAGGTGAGTTATTCTTCATGGCTGAACCCTCTCTTTAGTCCCTAAAGCAAGTAAAAATTATGAAAGTCTTGACTGCTTTCCCATGAGAAGCTAGTTTGAAAAATAAAACAACAAATAAGAAGCAACTATTGTCTCTTTTGTGACTTGTCAGGCTGCTCGCAGGGATGTGCTCCTGGACGTGGAGATGAACCTGTTTCCCTGGCTTCTTTGTTGAGGCTCCCAGCACAGCCCAAGAGCTTCCTTTGTTTCCCACGGTGCCTTTCTCAAACTCCCACCTTTCCACTGGCACACACCCTACAAGGAAAGGCTCCTTGCTATTCACAATGTACCTAATTTTCTGAGCTGCCAGCAGCTGGAGGCTGTTGTTCAGCTTCACAGTATCAAGAGCATCCTTATGATAGGAGCAGGCTGTTCCCTAACATTCTAAAAAGCCGTGTTCTTCACAAACGATAGATCTCACAGCCACCATTACAGCTCCAGACTTGCCCTAAGGCTGGTCCAGCAGAGTGTGACACTGGTCTCACAGTGGCTCTGCCTGCAGTCAGCTCCCGACTCCACTCTTTGTTGGCGTATGTTTTATTTCACTGTTTCCTTTTCATTCCTTTCATGGGAAAAACCGAGACGACTGCAAAGGTTTGAAAGGGAAAGTGTTCTGAAATGGAGGCCATTTGACCTTGACAAGAGACGGAAAGCATATTTGAAGGCTTGGATGGCGCCCTCCCCAACACACACACACACACACACACACACACACACACACACACACACACACACACACACTC
>NW_004949098.1:11607489-11608216 GCF_000317375.1 Microtus ochrogaster
TCCTTCCATATTCTCCGGAAAAAGATTGATTCAACATTCATTTTTCCCTCAGAAGCATGGAAAACCAAGCCGAGCACGGTCAGACTTAGGATACAAGAGGCTCTAGACTCCAAGGGTCCACGAAGCAAGGCGAGGGGGGAGGGGAGGCTGGCAAGTAGCAATTGTTTAAAAAGCAATACAGCATTCCCGTTAGTCGGCTTTATAGCCATTTCACCAGAGCAGTAAGTTATTCGAGAAATGACTAACAGCTGGGACGGAGCCCCTCGGAATCTCTCGTCCCCCGCAAGGAACCGCGTAGGATGATGAAGGGCCGTGCACAGCCGCCTCCCAGGCCAGCCAACATGGCCACCTTCACATGGCGGAGAGCCACGCGGCGTCCGTGCACGAGGTGGGGAACGGCGCGGGTGGCGTGAGAGACCCTCGGCTAGAGTCACAGCACAAAACGGCCGCCATCCCCATAGCCGCCGCTGGGGGGCGTGCGCACCGGCCTACCTCCGTGGGCAACGGTCGGAAGGGATGTACCATGTCCCCGCAGAGGGGAGACCATCTTTCCTCCGGCGTGCAAGCCGGGAGGGACTAAAAGCCCGGCCTGCTCAGGAACTCACATCTCCATTTACCTCACGCCGCTAAGATGACGAACTCCTGGCAGGAGGCGACATTGACTCCGCTCTCCCCCCCGTCGGCAGAATGGCCTCGCCCGCGCCCAGCGGGGAGCCCCATCCCGCCA
>NW_004949098.1:11608316-11631200 GCF_000317375.1 Microtus ochrogaster
GTCGCCATCCCGCCCTGAGCAGAAGCAAATCTTGCTCTGCGCGCTTAGCAGCTCCCTGCCTCGCCGCCGCTCCGTGTCCTCCGAGTCCCGTCCTCTGACCACCGCCGCCATGAACGGTCAGCTCAACGGCTTCCACGAGGCGTTCATTGAGGAGGGGACGTTTCTCTTCACCTCGGAGTCTGTGGGGGAAGGTCACCCAGGTGAGCGGACGGGGGACTCGGGAGAAGGACGGGGCGGTGGCGCTGGGGGTCGAGGCCGTCCGGCTCGGCTAGAACAGCGGCGGCCGCGCGCCGCCCTCGTGTGGTTCCCGGAGGTTGCAGTGTGCGGCCGCCGCTCCCTTCCCCCCTTTCTCTCATCCCCATCCGGCGGCGCGCCCCGGCACGCGGAAGGTTCCAGAAAACGAGAAGGGCGGGGGCCAGCGACCGGCGCGGGGAGGGCCCTGTTTCCTCCTCTTTAGTCCCGTCGTCTGGAAAAATCTCAAGTGGGCGACCCCGCCCCGCGTGCTCGCGTCCGGTCGTCGGGAGCGCGCGCCCCGCATTGCAGCGGCAACCACGTGTTCACCGCATGTGGCATCGGGGCGAAGCGGAGCTGCCGGCCGCTCGCTGCCCGAGCCCCTGGGTTAGAAGTGGGGGCTGGTGTCTCCAAACGTGCTATCTCCATTATCCACGACTTCCGGTCACTGAAAATGCGCACGAGTGTGGTTGGACATGTCCTTAGGCCTCCAAGGTGACAGGCAGCCGCCGACTAAATATAGCGCGAGTTAGAGAGGACATCCCTTATTTGGAGGCTGCGTGAAAAGGACGAGGAGCATGAATTAAGTGCAAACCCCCATGGCATTAGGTTTCCTTTTAAAGTCTTCCCTTTGGCGCTTTCCAACGATTAAAGGAGGATTTATTGCCGGGCGGTGGTGGCGCAGGCCGATCTCTGAGTTCGAGGCCTGCTTGGTCTACAAGAGCTAGTTCCAGGACGGGCTCCAAAGCTATAGAGAAACCCTGTCTTGAAAAAATAAAATGTCACGTTTCCTTTGGCTTTGTCCACTGGACGGCCATGTTGAGATGAGTTAGAATGAAGCTATTTTCGGGAACTTTGGGATGTCATTTGAGCTCTTCTGTTAAAGGAGTCCACAGCAACATCCTTGATGGAAGGATCTGCTTTTAGTTAGTGGCCTAATTAATGATAGTGAACAAACCCAATAGGACCTTGAGTGACAAATGAAATCCAAGTGTTGCTGTGGTGGGTTTTCCCTCAAGGAAAGGGGTGCCTCTCCACATCGATTGGGTCGCTCTTTATTACAGTTGCTAGATACGGTCTTAGGTGCTATGATTGGAATACACATTTTGGGAGAAAGTAGTAACAAAATTCAGGAGATTGGAGCCAAGCTTGATGGCACACTTTTGTAACCCCAGCGTTTAGACTGTAGAGGCAGGAGATTGGGTTTGAGGTTAGCCTGGTCTACATGGAACACTTCGTCAACACCACACAGATTCCAATCCAGGATACTGTGTTTTCCAAATTGATAATGCATTTGGATAGTTTCCTGGATCATTTTCCTCTTGCTGTTCATAGTTAAAACTTATTTTCATGGTTAAATACAAAGAAAAGTCTTGTTTCTCTAAATGGTTAGCGTTCTTTTTTAGGTCAGAGTGCTTGGTCTACATATGACCTTGGTTTATTCATCCCAAGTACAGAGGTTTGATACTAGTTAAAACTTGAGGAACTGAGTGCTTCTAGTAGGGGTAATGGACGTTTTAGTAACCTGACAGTTGGCTTATTTAGCTCTTAGTGGGTTAATTTTGTAACCTATTTTAAGTGGAAGATAAAATAGAACAATTGATCTTTAAAATACACTATGAAGTTATTTCCTGGGATTGGCTTTGGGATTTCAAGATGATCACCATTTCTACTTTGACTCGACTAGGATGTTAAATGGGCTGAAAGTTTAAGCATATGACCCTGTATACGGTAATTTTTATTCTGGCAAATAGGTCTTGGTAAAGCAGTGCTTTTATTAACATATTAAAGCAATGAAGTAGAATTGTTCACTTCAAAGTTGTGAGTAGGGCCAGTGAGATTTGCTCAACGGGTTAAGAATGCTTGCTGCCAAGGCTGTTGTGATCAGAGTTCCTGGGATACATAATTGAGAGCCAGCTCCTCTCAATGTTTTCTGATCTTTACATGAACATCATCATACAAGTATTAGCCATGTATGCACAAATAATGCTGTTTTTTATTTGTTTACGCCTAGAATGGTGATGCATACTTTAATCCACCATTCTGGAGACTGAGTCAGGACTGCCATGGGTTTGAGTAATATAGCTGGAATCCAATAGTTTCCACTATTGGAAACCATTAGTGGTATTTGTTTTTTGGTGCAGCTAGGTATTTATAATCTTTTGACAGCATGACAAGATTTTTGTCATCTAAAAATTCACAGCTGTGCTTGGCCCTCGGGTTGAACATCAACTGCTGGTTACATGATAGATAATAGTAATGGATAAGTTGAATGGGGAATTTTTATTTTCCAGATAAGATCTGTGATCAAATCAGTGATGCTGTTCTTGATGCACACCTTCAGCAGGACCCCGATGCCAAAGTGGCTTGTGGTGGGTATACAATACTTGCTTGAATGGAAAAGGGGCATTTGAAGGAAAGTCTGGTGGTAGGTTTGTTAATGCACCTAGCTACTTGGGAGGTTGAGGCTAGAGGTAGCAAGTTAATGTCCATATTGGCAATTTAGCAAGACACTATCTCAGAAGTAGAAAATGAACCCCAGGGATATAGCATGTACAGCGTGGATTGTATTCCCCAGCTGGCACCCCTACCCTAATATTTTGGGCATAAATTTGTTTTATTAGAAACTGTTGCTAAAACTGGAATGATCCTTCTTGCTGGGGAAATAACATCCAGAGCTGCTGTTGATTACCAGAAAGTGGTTCGTGAAGCCATTAAGCACATTGGATATGATGATTCATCCAAAGGTATTCCTTAAATATTTAATTTTTATAAACTCTATTTTTGCAGACGTAGAATATGATGCTAATGGGAGAAGCTTCTTACGTTCCTGGTAATCTTAACTGATTGCATAGTTTTACCATATCCTCTCAGCTTTCTGATCTAGCCTATTCTGTCCTCTAAAGTGTGTGATTTAGTACAAGAGCAATATCTTATCTCAGTAGAGTGTCCAGAGGTCAAGCAGGAGTTAGCCCAACCAAGTTAAAGACCTTTCAAACCATAATGCAGAGGGGGGCAATAAGTGAATTATGTGAATATGGTCTATTAAAATATTGTACAGTAGATCTTGTTGCCATCGGTATTTTTTTTCTCCTCTTAACTTTACCCTTTAGTTCTGTTTTTTCATTTGTTTGTTTTCTTTCTGTGATAGGGTTTTCTTTTTGTAGCCCTGGAACTCAGATCTGCCTATCTATGCCTCCCGAGTGCTGGGATTAATGGTGTGCATGTGCCACCACCGCCACCTGGATTGGCCACTTTTAAGCATATTCCAATTGCTAGCAACACAACTTGTTAACATTTTGGAGTTACCACTAAAAAACATGAGTTATTGGAACACCTTGTTGTTTGCAGGGTTTGACTACAAGACTTGTAATGTGTTGGTGGCCTTGGAACAACAGTCACCAGATATTGCCCAAGGTGTTCATCTTGACCGGAATGAGGAAGACATTGGTGCAGGAGACCAGGTATTGTCATAGTTTATTGGCATCTCTTAACATTGGATTCTAAAACTTGGATTTCTCTTTCACATTTCATTTTTCCTATTTCATAGGGTTTGATGTTTGGTTATGCCACTGATGAAACTGAAGAGTGTATGCCTTTAACCATTGTCTTAGCACACAAGCTAAATGCCAAACTGGCTGAACTACGCCGCAATGGCACATTGCCTTGGTTGCGCCCAGATTCTAAAACTCAAGTAAGTGGTGGTTTAAAACTAATGTTCATCTCAAATTACACTAAAAGTCCTAAGTTACTTAATTATAGCTGACTGAGGGGGGATAATATTTGTCTTTTGCTATATTTAATCTTATGATAGGGAACAAAGCTGGTTAGACAAGTGTTCTGATCTATTTTGCATCCAAGGTGACTGTGCAGTATATGCAAGATCGAGGTGCTGTGCTTCCTATCAGAGTCCATACAATTGTTATATCTGTGCAACATGATGAAGAAGTTTGTCTTGATGAGATGAGAGATGCTCTAAAGGAGAAAGTGATCAAAGCTGTTGTACCTGCAAAATACCTTGATGAGGATACAATTTACCACCTACAGCCAAGTGGCAGATTTGTTATTGGTGGGCCTCAGGGTGATGCTGGTTTGACTGGCCGAAAAATCATTGTGGATACTTATGGCGGTTGGGGAGCTCATGGAGGAGGGGCCTTTTCAGGAAAGGATTATACCAAAGTGGACCGCTCAGCTGCTTATGCTGCTCGTTGGGTAGCAAAATCCCTTGTTAAAGGAGGTCTGTGCAGGAGGGTTCTTGTTCAGGTATGTAATGAACAGGTAAATGGGAAAAGAGTATTAAGTAAAAGTTTATATGCATCCCTATTTTATAACAATATATTACTGACTTTTAGGTCTCTTATGCTATCGGAGTTTCTCATCCATTGTCGATCTCCATTTTCCATTATGGTACTTCCCAGAAGAGTGAGAGAGAGCTATTAGAAATTGTAAAGAAGAATTTTGATCTTCGCCCTGGGGTCATTGTCAGGTAAAGATGGTAAAGCCTATTGCTAGTGAGAAATGGTGGGTGGGCATGCATACTGAAATCTGGAGATGAAGGTAGACTCTTCATATAGGGGAACAAATTTTAATTCTTAAAACATGCCAATATTTTAAATTGCCTGGAGAGGACCTAGCTGATGAAGTTAGTGTTCTGCGACTCAGTAACATTCTAAAAAGTTCTCCATCTTCAATACTAAGCTTTGTGCTTACATTAACTAAGGGTGCTACATTAAAGATTAATATGTTAAGGTGGGATGTTCAAAGTTACAAAGAAAATAACCATAGTTGGGCAGTGATTGGACCTTGGTAAGTATTTAAATGGAATTCCTGAGAATGATTTAAGTTTTCATATTTGTCAAGCCAGGGCTGGAAAACAACTGTAGTTACTAATAAAGGACTGTGCAAGCAGTTTGGACACCAGGGAAGTAACAACACTTTTGCCATGAACTTTTTTCCTAGCAAACCCCAGGGAGAACTGAACTCATTTTGCCAGAGCTCTTGAAATGAGTCTTGCTGTTGTTTTGCTTTATTTTGATTTACTGCTACATATTAAGTTATGGACTTGTATATTCCAGGGATCTGGATCTGAAGAAGCCAATTTATCAGAGGACTGCAGCCTATGGCCACTTTGGTAGGGACAGCTTCCCATGGGAAGTGCCCAAAAAGCTTAAATACTGAAAGTGTTAGCCTTTTTTCCCCAGACTTGTTGGCGTAGGCTACAGAGAAGCCTTCAAGCTCTGAGGGAAAGGGCCCTTTTCCTAAATTTTTCTGTCCTCTTTCAGCTCCTGATCAGTTGCAGTCACTCTAATCAATGACATGAATTTTAGCTTTTGTGGGGAACTGTAAGTTGGGCTTGCTACTCTGTCCCTAGGTGTTTTGTTCACCATTATAATGGATATAGTGAGCATAGGTGATCCATGTAACTGCCTAGAAACAAACACTGTAGTGAATAATGCTTTGAAATTGAATCTTTGTGTCCTATCACCTAATCCTCCAAAGTCCTAATTGCAATTCCTTTCCCACCAGATGCTGAAAATGTCCTTGTAATGTGCACGTAAAGTACTCGTAGTTTGACTATAGACTTTGGCAATGCCATAGCCCTGTCAGCATGAATTTGTAATGTCTTGAGCTCTATTTATTGAATGTGAAGCCCCTCCCCTTATCCTCCCTATAACTTGGTCATTTCTAATTATGTAGTTCTTTGTCAGGGAGTGGTCCCTATCCAATCAATCTTGCATGAAACGCAAGTTTCAGTTGGAGCTCTAGCCTGACTTCAAAAAAAAAAGGCAGTTACAATTAAACCATCTCCCTGGTGCTTATGCTATTAATTGCCACCTTTTAAACAGCACCAAATCAAAATCTCTCCACTTTTCAGCTGTCTTTGGAGGACGTACGTAATAAGGTTTTATTTAGTAAACCAATCCTATGCATGGTTTCAGCACTAGCCAAACCTCACCAACTTCTAGTCTAGAAAAACAGGCACTTGGCACCCTTGTGATGTCATACAGAGAAGTCACAGGGCAGTACCTGAGGGTCTGTAGGTTGCACACTTTGGTACCAGGTAACTTTTTTTTTCTTTATAAGAAAGACAGTACTCCACTGCACAATAGCTCCTCCCAGGGTTTTAACTTTGTTTTATTTTCAAAACCAGGTCCAATGAGCTTTCTGAACAGCTGGTGTAGCTACAGAGAAACCAGCTTCCTTCAGAGAGCAGTGCTTTTGGCGGGGAGGAGGAAATCCCTTCATACTTGAACATTTTCTAATTGCTTATTTATTGTATTCTGGGGTATGGCGTAAGTACAGAGAAGCCATCACCTCAGATGGCAGCTTTTAAAAGATTTTTTTTTTTCCTCAACACCATGATTCCTTTAACATGTTTCCAGCATTCCCAGGTAGGCCAAGGTGTCCTACAGAAAAACCTTGGGTTAGACCTACAGGGGGTCTGGCTGGTGTTAACAGAAGGGAGGGCAGAGCTGGTGCAGCTGGCCATGGAGAAAGCTGACTTGGCTGGTGTGGTACAGAGAAGCCAGCTTGTTTACATGCTTATTCCATGTGACTGCTTGCCCTAAGCAAGAAAGTGCCTTTCAGGATCTATTTTTGGAGGTTTATTACGTATGTCTGGTTCTCAATTCCAACAGTTTAATGAAGATCTAAATAAAATGCTAGGTTCTACCCAAACTGTGTCCACTTGTTATTTTCTATGGTAAAATCTTCTACCACCATTGCCAAAGAAAAGGTTTTCAACGATAAGGTCATGGTTGAGAAGCTTGGAGTGAACTTTTACTTGTTGCATGCTCTGGAGTTAGGTGTCTCCTCCCCATCCCTCAAGCACTGGAGTAGCAGAAGCAAGGAGATTCTCCTGAGTTCTGGGCTAGCCAGAACTAGTTTGCCCCTGCTATTGAAATAAATGGGAAAGATTCTCTGGAATTTAAGAAATGTGGATTTCCTTGAATGGGGATGGTGGCTTCTGTGGTGACAGGAAGGCACTTTAGTTTTTAGTGTTAAAAGCAAAGTGGTTTTTTTTTAATCTTTCATTATGCATTTAATATTTCATTTGTATGCATTAAGAGGGACTTCTGATGTCCATACTTGGGCTCAACCTGTGCAAGCAAAAAAAAAAAAGTGGGTCTGACTTGGCCTATCCCTAAGTAGATTCTAGTATAAAGAATGAAGGAATAAGCCAATAGTAGAGATAAAAATAGGATGAACAGAAGATAGATGTGATGGGGCTTGACAAATGTAAGGAAAACCTCAAGGATTAATATTCAGTCATGGCTTAAGAGAGCTGCCATTCACTAAGCTGATTTATACTAAAGCAAGCCATCTGGCTTCCCTATTTAGTAGTGCAATTCTAATGCCATTGCTGCTGAAAAACTTGCTGGCTACAAAAAGGAATTGTAAATAAATTACTTTGTACGTTTAGTACTTGGTCATCCTAATCACTTGGAAATAATACAAGTTTTAAGCTATACTGCTTCAGCTTTACTGTCAGTGGTTATGAAAAAAAATTTTTTAGTTTTCAATTTTTATTAAAAATTTCCACCTCTTCCCCTCCTCCCATTTGGTTATGAAAATTATTAAGCAACAACATAGAAGACATAATTCCAACAGATTGTAGTTCAAATTGTCAACCCACTCCTGGATGCCTTTGGGTGAATTTTAACCTGCTTTCCTTTCATCAAAGGTAAAATAAAGCCAATACTTCTTAAAGTACAAAGTATGATGATCCAGGTACATAGCAAACACATGGTTTCAGCTGTTATCATTGTGGTAAATTCCTTTTCCTAAAGAACCAGCTTTAAAATGACTATAAACAAGGCATTGGTGGTGCACACTTTTAATCCCAGCACTTGGGAGGCAGAGGAAGGTGAGAGTTTAAGCCCAGCCTGGTCTACTAAGAGTTCCAAGACAGCAAGGGCTACACAAGGATTCCCTTGCTGTAAAAAGACAGTTCACACTGCTTCTAAAAAGAGCGGCCAGTCTTGGGATTCACACTCCCTGCTGACTTGGATTCTGTAAACTATCATCTTGTACTTATAAGGGGTGGGGAATATAAAAGGAAAAGAACTAGGTTTGGTGATATTCATGTAATCCCAAAACACTCAGCAGAGGGACTAGCATGAGTCTGAGGCCAGCCTGTATAGTATTGTGAAACCCTATCTCAAAATAGACCATTTTTCACAAATATCCAGGAAGCCCCCACATCTGCACAGAACATCTGGACTGCCCTCACAACTCAGAGTGAACATGCTCAGAATCTGGCTCTGAAGGATTAGGGTTTGAAGAATCGGTGTTTGAAGCACTTAACTCATCAACTGGTTCAAAAGGTCGCAAGTTTGCATATGTCACCTCTTGGGCTAGCTGCTCTAAAGAAGGGCGGCCTAATAGCAGATTTCGGAGTGAAATTCGAGTCATCAGGAAGCTGAAAAAAAAAAACAGTCCAAATTTATTTTTCTACATGACTCCAAAGCCCTAAGGAAACACTTGGTCTTAGACCCACTCACCTGGAGACGGACATCTACTTTACTGACCTTCCACATCCCAAATGCTAGGACCCTACCCCTCTGAAGGCTGACAGTATTCTAGGGTAGAATAGGGTAGAATAACCATAGAAAGATGGGAAGGTTATAGATAAAAAGAACGGGGAAGGGTGAGGAGGGGAAAGATCCCTAGGAGTGAGTCTGTTGTCCTCACTAGGGGAAAGTGACCAAACTTGCAAATACCTGATGGCAATGACAACTGCTTCTGTGAGTGGAACTTACCTGCGTCGAAAGACATACAGCTTTCGCAGCAAGAAGCGGAGGAATCGCTCATGGAAAGGGCTATTTCGCCGGCGTTCGATTTCTTGGCGTTGACGCTGCCGTCTTAGAAAGGTCTGGACCAAAGGTGTTGGCTCAAGACCTCCTTTTACTTCCCCTTCCAAAATAGGCTGAAGTTCTGGAGGCAGGGGTCCTGTTTCTGTCCAGAAGTCAGCAAAAAGGAACCAATGAGATGGAGCCCTCTCTGACTCGGCCATTCCCGTCTCCGAGACTTCAAGCACTCTCTGACGGTTAGCTATAACCCTGACTTCCCGACACCAGGTACTCTGTCAAACCACACACTCACCACTTCCATTCTCCACCTTCTCCTTTAATTCCTGCAGATATGCCAGGTCCTGCTCCAGTGCGACCTCTGTTGTGTTGACATAGATGTACATATAGCAGGAGGGACTCGATGATATAGTATAGACTTTATGGTACTCTCCAGCAGGCAACTGAGAGGGTAACAAAGGATACATTTAATTCTAACTTCCCCAGCTAGCCTATGGCCTCGCTACTCTAATCATGCTGGCACTCTCTTTTCCTGTGTCTTGGAGTCTGAAATAATGGCCCCTAGAATCTGGAAAGTTTTTCACAGCCTCAGGGGTCCTTTTTTGTTTCTTCTCCTAGTGTTGTTTTGAGTTCTGGTCTCACTGTGTAGTTCAGGTTGGCCTGGAATTCTGTTTTCCTGCCTCAGCCTCCCAAGTCCTGAAAACGACAGGCACGTGCTTCCATGCCCCCGTGAAGTCCCTGCTTTCTGAGCCTCCCCCACACTACTGTGCTGGGAAAGACTTTTTATCTGTAATAAATGAACCCTATCTCTGTAGTAGGGAGCTGCGGGGCTGTGTTCCCACCACCTGGCTCCCAGCTAGCTTTACCCAAAATAATTACACGGAAACTGTATTCTTTTAAACACTGCTTGGTCCATTGACTCTAGCCTCTTACTGGCTAGTTCTCACATCTTGCTTTAACCCATATTTAATAATCTGTGTAACATCACGAGGTATGGCTTGCATCTGTGTCAGGTTGGAGAATCATGGCGACTGACTGACTCGGCTTTCTTTCTCCCAGAATTCTGTTCTGTCTACTCCACCCACCTAAGGGCTGTCCTATCAAAGGCCAAGCAGTTTCTTTATATCTCCCTAAACTTCATGCCCCTTCTGCAGGTTTTGTTTTGTAGTACTACATCCTCAGCCTCTGTCACTATTAACCCCAGCAAATACCTGCATTTTTTCTCCCGCCTGAAGAGTCTGGTTTTTCTGTTCTGCCACCAATTCCACAGTGACCTCTCCTTGCAGCAGCTGGATGCTAGTGTTGCCCAGGTCTTCACTCACAAAATTTTCTAGGTGAAGACCTGCCAGAAGCAAGAGAATTCACTATCCCACCCCATCCTACCAGAACAGACTTTTACCACCATCACCTCCAGAGAGTTCCCTCCCTACCCCATCATATGCAATGTCTCTGCTCAAGGAAGCCAAGGAAAGACAGCACAATCTGCTCTCACTTTCCTCCATACCAGGGAAATCTGCAATGAAGACCACCTCAGTGTGGTTGTCCAGACTGCTCTTAATATCCTGTAACTTGGTCCTCCAGAGAGATAAGTCCATCAAGAGTGGTTGCACCCAAGGTGTGCGCTTGAAGGGGGACCAGACAGCCTGCACGATGTCCACACGAGGGTCAAAAAGCCTTAAAAAAGAAAATCATGTTCTGAGGAGGCAGTGGCCACTCACCCACCACTGGTTCTGCTCCTTTCATCACTGGACCCATGGAGAGTGGACAGGATTTCCCAAAAGGAGAAATGCCTACTGTCAGCATGTTATTGCCAGTCCGTGGCAGAGAGAAGGGGAAAAGAATGTGAGTTAGTGGCCACCTGAGGAGAAGGCATTGTGTTAACAGTGTCTGAAAGAATAGTCAGTTCGCTTTTCTCCTGGATGATGGTGTCCCCTGCTGGACACAACCAACTATGCCCACAACCAGATCAACCCCGACATGCACTAGACTGAGAGAGAGACAGCCTTGTAAAAAGCAAGACACCATGAGAAGACGTCAGCTTTTCATCTGGTCAAAAAGAGCTGTGCTTCATCTTCCCCTGTCTCTTGCCCACCTCTGCTGGAAGCGGTCATTGATGGAGACCCAAATATCAAAGTAGATCTGGGGCTCAGTGACATTGTACTTGGGAAGCAGCAGGCTCAGGCAAGTGGCATATTGCTTCAGCATGTCTGCATGGTCCTTCCATCGCCGGCTCTGTGTGAATACCTGTCCCAAACCCCCATATTAGTCCCACTTTGTCACTGCCAATAACACAAAGATCTTTACCTGCTACCTAGTTAGAGCAGGAGGGAAAGGAACTTGTCTTCAGATGTGAACTTTCATTATAAAGGTATTTACTCACCTTTCCAAAACACAATCTTAACTCAAAACAATGACAAATTGTTTCATCTCTATCCACATTTTTAAAAAAGTACAGCATCAGACATAATGGCTGAAAACGGACCTGCCTGAGCTATAAAGACCCTGGTTTAACTAATTAAAAATATGGTCTGGTAGCCAGGTGGTGGTGGCGCATGTCTTTAATCCCAGCACTCGGGAAGCAGAGGCAGGAGGATCTCTGTGAATTCGAGGCCAGCCTGGTCTACAAGAGCTAGTTCCAGGACAGGCTCCAAAGCTACAGAGAAACCCTGTCTTGATTTAAAAAAAAAAAAAAAAAAAAAAAAAAAAGAGGTCTGGTCTGGTGAGATGATTCAGCATGTTAAAAACATTTGCCACAACCCCCTGATGACCTGGATTACGTTACCAGAGCTCACAAAGCTGTAGAAATAACTGACTCCACAAAGTTGTCTCTACATGCGTCTGTCTCTCATGTACACACACAAGCACATACATTAAATTTTTTAAAATGATGAAAGGTTCAAAGATGAAGATGTAGCTGAATGGTACAGTATACACTTGTGGTCAGGCCCTGGGTCCAGCACCAAAAAAAAAAAAAAAACGAAGGAAGAAAAAAGAAAAAAAGAAGGTTCTGTCTGGTTTTGGAGAAAGTGCAGGGACCCAAATTTGTTTTATTTTATGATATGTATAGGACCAAATAAAATCCAAAGCCCGAGGGGCTCTGAAGAACAGGCAGCATCAGGTGTCTCACCCCAGGGTTAAGGTAGCCAAGCTCGCCTGTGAGGCCATCGCGGTAGGTGATCTTTACATGCTGGTGGGAGCGAGAGTGTACCATCATGTCCCAGGAATAGCCGTACAGCCCGTTTGTCCAATTGTTGTAACCCTGGGAAGGCAGAGCAGACCGTGTTAGCTTGATGTCTCTCAACCCAACCTCATTCTCCAGCAAGGAAGAGCTAAAAGGCCAAGCCCTGCCACATCCAGCACAGTCCAAACCCATGCAGCATGTAAAATGATGGCACAAACCTGGGTGAGGAAGTGGGAGTACGGCAGGAAGAGCTGCTCCAGAAGGTAGAGCAGGGTGAAGATGGCTCCCAGCCGGTGGCGCAGCCCCGCCTTTGTACCAGCCTTGGCCCGGGTCCTCTTATAGACACAGCAAGGGCTGGGCCGAGGAGCATCTTTGGTAGGCAGCAGTTCTTGCAGCCATTTGGGGCATCGGGCTACCAGTTTCCGTGGCCATTCAGTTGAGCAGAAGAGGGGGCTGCTGGCCAGCATGACATAGGGAAACATGCCTAGGAAAGCAGGAAGAAAGTCGGCCTGGTCAGGCTCCTCCCTTACGAAGTCCTCTGAAGTGTTCTACTCTAAGGAGGCTCTTGGCTTCACTTTCTTGAGACAGTCTCACAAAGCGTGTGCTGGCCTAGCACTCAGTGTGTAGCTGAGGACGACCTTGACCTAGTCCTTCTCACCTTTTCCCAAGGGCTGGGACAAGGGGTGAGTACCATTACCCGGTTTTGTGTGGTGCTGGGGATGCACACTAGGGAAGCATTGGAGCAGCTGAGCCGCATCCCTGGCCCTAAAGGAAGTGCCTAACAATTCTTCCCACAGACCCTCACTGTGCAACATGTTGTACCCAGAGGTCCCAATCCTCTCATCCTTACTTATTCCTACTTCACAGTGACCACACTGGACTCAGCTCCTGCACCCCCAACCCCTGCCATCGCACACCGGCAGACAAGGCCCCTCTCCAGGCTCCCCACAGCCCCGCAGCTGCAGCCACTGACCTATGCTGAAGAGCTGCGAGTTCATGCAGTGAAAGTAGGACACGAAGAAGAGGCCAATGGATCTTGAGGCATCAAAGAAGAGCAGGAAGCCAGCTGAGAGGTCGAGGAGCAGGCCGCACCAGTGCACCACCAGCAGGCTTGTCAGCTCCTCGGACAGCACCAGCCTGCAGACAAAGGGACAAAGGTCCAGACCCAGGCAGCACGACTGAAGCACTAGGGACCTCAATAACCTGTCCCTAATGAAGATCTACCCATCAGTGGGGTACAACAGCTAAGGCCCAAATGCACTCATAAAAATGCTCTACATTCAAGTTTACCAACCCCTTGACATTTTCAGGGGGCCTTTTTTTTCTTTTTCTCTTAAATATCCCCTGTGTGATGATCTGATGGAAAAGTATACTACAGGGAATATATTACAGGAATATACTGCGGGGAATATACTACAGGAATCTACTGTGGGGAATATACCTCAGGAATATACTGTGGGGAATATACCTCAGGAATATACTGCGGGGAATATACTACAGGAATATACTACGGGGAATATACTACGGGTTATACTACAGGGGATATACTGCGGGGAATACACTACGGGAATATACTACGGGGAATATACTACGGGTTATACTACGGGGGATATACTGCGGGGAATATACTACAGAATTTTCCCCATGGAAATCATAAATGAGAAGTGTTAAAAGTTAAGTGCTGAGCATGAAAGGGACCAGCCCTGCAGGCCCAAAGTGGCAGGAACTCTCCATGACACAGGACAACAGGATATCCATGAGGAGTCCCAGTGAGAGCCAAAAACCAGAGGCCTCAAATCAGACTAACGACTCACTGCACTGAACACTTGCAAGTAATGATGTATGGACTAAAGGGTATACTGCATGACCCACTGTGTCACACAACAGCATCCACGATGAGAGTTTTCCTTCTTTTTCTTTTCTCTTTTAAATTTTATTTTGTTAGCCGGGCGGTGGTGGCGCACGCCTTTAATCCCAGCACTCGGGAGGCAGAGGCAGGCGGATCTCTGTGAGTTCGAGACTAGCCTGGTCTACAGAGCTAGTTCCAGGACAGGCTCCAAAACCACAGAGAAACCCTGTCTCGAAAAACAAAAACAAAAACAAAAAATTTATTTTGTTTTATCCGGGGGGGGGGTGCTGAAAGGGCAGCGGGCAGATGAGAAGAAACAGGAAGACGAGTAGGATCGAGATACATGATGTGAAATCCACAAAGAATCAATTTAAAAAGTTAAAAAAAAAAAAAAGGTAAGTGCCAGGGCTGGTCCCCAGCACTTCAGAAAACTGGGTGCGGCAGTGCACACTGTAATCCTAATACTTGGGAGGCAGAAGCAGGAAATCAGGAAGCTGAAGGCCAGCCTGGGATAGATGATATCTTTTCTCAGAAGAAAAGAAAAACTTGTTTGAAAACACTGACTGTGTTGGGCTGGAGAGATGTGCTTCAGGGGACTAAAGTGTTTGCTGCTAAGCCTGGAGGCCTGAGTTTGCTCCTTGGGACCCACATGGTGGAAGCCGAGAAGCAACTTGTTGTGCAAACTGTCCTCTGACCTCCAACGTATCATGGTACACTGTGCAAATGTACCTACAAATACATGCAAACAGACACATGTGAAAATGAAACCGCAAGAGCAACTGCTTGGCTGGCAGGTCACATTTCAGAACGTGGAAAATAGAGAAAGTCGGGGGAGAAACGAAATGAGAGGGGGAATCGGAAGGAAAGGAAAACCTCACAGATGAAGCTGTTTTAGAGTTGGTAACAACTGCTTTGTGGGCAGGAGCAGCACCAGCTGTCTTCCTGAACTGTCTGAGGGGCTCTACAGAAGGCTACGGTCACTCCGCCTTTAGTCCCAGCACGCAGGAGGCAGAGGAGCTCTCTGAGTCCAAGGTCAGTCTGGTCTGCATAGTAAAGTCTGGACCAGCCAGGGCTACAGAGTGAGACTCTGTCTCCAAAAACATTTAAAAAATAAAAAGGACAATAAAAAGAGTGGGGTCAGGGCTGGGGTGCTTGCCTTACATGGATAAGACCCTAAGTTCAATCCCCACTATAGCCAAAATGTAATAAAAAATTAACAAAAGAAACTGGGGGCTGGAGAGATGGCTCAGAGGTTAAGAGCACTGACTGCTCTCCCAGAGGTCCTGAGTTCAATTCCCAGCAACCATGTGGTGGGTCACAACCACCTGTAATGAGATCTGGTGCCCTCTTCTGGCCTGCAGGCATGCATGGAGACTGAATACTGTATACCTAATAAATAAATAAATCTTTAAAAAGAAAAAAGAAACTGGGGTTGACAAGGCAAGGACACAAGCAACTACCACTGTCATCCAAGGTAACAGCTGGGTACTGGCTAATGTACCAAGTGTGCTGCTTCGTTTATTATCAACTTGCACAAGCTGGAGCCATCTGGGAAGAGGAAAGCATAACTGAGGGATAGCCTCCATTAGAATGCCTAGGTCTTTCAGGGTACCGTCTTGGTTAACGATTGACGTGGGAGAGCCCAGGCAGCTATGGGCAGCGGCACCTCTATGCAGGTGGTCCTGGGTGGTATAAGAAAGCAAGCTGGCAGGCCTGGAGAGATGAGTAAAGAGTTAATACTGGTTGCGCTGCAAGAGGACCCAGGCTTGAGGCCCAGTACCCACATGGAGGCTCAAATCTGTCTGTAGCTCCAGCGCTAGGGGATCAGATGCCCTCTTCTAGATTCTATCAGCACCAGGCACCCATGTGGTACACATACATGTATGCAAGCAAAACAATTACACACATAAAGAAAAGTTTAAAAGAGAAAACGGGAGCAAGCCATGGGAAACAGGCCAGCATGCAGCATCCTCAGCCGTCTCCACTTCGTTCCTGCTTCCAGGTTCCTGCTCTATGGAGCCCCTGCCTTGGTTTTCCTCCATGATAGCTGCTGATTAGGATGTGGACTGGATGTGTGAGCCAAATAACCGCTTTCTTCCCAAGCTGTTTCTGGTCATGGTCTTCTCTCAGCAACCAAAAGCAAAGTGGGACACACTATGTCACCTGATTCTGATTCTTTTCTCTTCCTGACTGTCAATACTATAGTCTTCCATCTAGCTCGGCCTCCATCTTTGAGTATCACTGACTCTGCATTTGTCTGAATAGGGAGCTAAGGCAAATGACAGACACAGGTTACATAGACTTGGCAGACAAATCACCACTCAGTACCTGTAACCCAAGAAGGCCTCTGCCTTGACACTACTCACTTGAAGGGACTAAAGAGCCAATGCCGGGACAAATGCTCCATGGAGTAGCCCTCAACCCAGTCTGCATCCAGCTTTTTCACACCCGCAATGAAATACACAATGAAGATCTGTAAACACAAAATGTAGCATGATGCTTAAACAAACAAAGAACCCATGTTTTTTCTGCACAAAGCTCTGTGGTTAAGAATTTGCTGCTCTTACAGATGACCTGGGTTTGATTCGTAGCACCTACGTCAAGCAGCTCACAATCACCTATAACTCAAGTTCTAGGGCATCTTCTTCTGGTCTCTGTAGGTGATGTGGGAGTGTCATATATCAATCTGTTGATTTCATTGGTTAAGCAATAAAGAAACTGCTTTGGCCCTCATAGGTTAAAACATAGGTGGGAGGAGTAAACAGAACAGAAGGCTGGGAGAAAGAAGCTGAGTCAAGGAGTCGCCATGATCCTCCCACTCCAGACAGATGCAGGTTAAGATCTTTCCTGGTAAGCCAGCTCGTGGGCTACAGCAGATTATTAGAAATGGGCTAGTCCAGGTGCGAGAGCTAGCCTAGAAGAGGCTAGATAGAAATGGGCCAAGCAGTGTTTAAAAGAATACAGTTTCCGTGTAATTATTTCGGGTAAAGCTAGCCGTGCGGGCGGCCGGGTGCCGGGGATGCAGCCCTGCCGCTCCTACTACTACATGTAGGCACTGCATGCACATGGTACACACATAGACAAGTTGGCACACATGCATATATAAATAAAAATAAATATCTCCTGAGTAAATTGGGAGCATGGGAGAGGGAAGAAGGGGAGGGAAGAGAAAGGAAGGAAGGAAGGAAGGGGAGCGGAGAAAAATATATAGCTCAATAAAACAATTAAAAAAAATAAATGAAACTTTTAAAAAAATTAAAGGATAAACCTCTCGTCTTAGCCAGTACCCAAGAAAGAATACAGCCATTCCTCTAATCTTTCATCACATAGACATTCATCTAACAAACAAACGAAAAACAACTACCTATGTCAGGCACAAAGAAAAAAGTAATAATAAAAGCACAGACGTGATTATCTCATGAGAAGTCTAATCTAATAGACAAGGTGCTATTCATTCCATGAGGGGATGAGAACTCAGGGACTGAGGAACTGGAAAAATGAAGGGGCCTGGAGTATGCAGCAGGACAGAAACATCAAGAGACATCCTGCTCAGCACAGTGGAAGGAGGGACCCAATTCCTAAGCCATCCTCTATCTCCACATACATGCCATGTGATACATGCACACACACAAGCATGTACACACACACACACTAAATTAATAATTTTTTTTTTTTGAGATTAGGTCTCACTGTATAGCCCTGGCTGGCCTGGAACTCAGTATGTAGATCAGGCTGACCTTAAACTCACAGATCTCTGCCTCCTGAGGGCTGGAATTAAAAATGTGTACAACCATGCCCAACTATATAAATAGGTATCTTTTAAAAACAAGACAGAATCTAGGGAGGCAGAGGAGAGGGCCTCTAGCCACTGCCGACTAGCAACAGCTCACAAGGAGCCCCTTGCCTATGAAACCTTACTCCTTGGCTGGGAGGAGCACAATGTGTACAGCATTCTCCATGAATGAGTGAGGGTCCAAGGCTGAATTCCCGGAACCCGTGTAAAGGAAGACACAGTGCTGGGCATCTGTATTTGCTGTTCTCCCACAGTAAGACGGGAGACGGAGACAGCAAATCCCGGGAGGCTCCTGGGCCAGCTAGCCTGCCACAGGCAACATCAACAAAGAAGAAATGGAGACTCTGGACTCGATCCAGCTGTAAGGTTTGGACACACACACACACACACACAAGATTCCATACTTGGCCTCTCAGGACTGTGTAGTTCCAAAGGGGCACATGGACATTTTTCTTCTGGGCATTCAGCAGGCCATCAACAGACCTACAGGAAGGAGGAAAGACATCAAGAAAGGTCTCTTAGTTCAGCTACATTCCCACCCTCCAATCAGGCCAGTCCTATCTACCTACGAAATAGTTTTCAAACTGGACAATAGTGGCACACACTTTTAATCCCAGCACTCAGGAAGTAGAGGCAATTGGATACCTGTTAGTTTGAGGCCGCCTGGTCTATAAAGCAAGTTCCAGAATAGTTAGGGCTTTTATACCTAGAAACCCTTCCTCAAAACAAACAAACAAGAATAAAATCTTCAGTGTAGCAGGGTATCGTGGACATGACTACAATTCCAGCACTCAGGAGGCAGAGGCAAGGAAACTGCTGAAGTCTGGAGCCAATGGTCTACATATGATGAGAGCCCAACTCAAAACACACATACTTCAGTTTGTCCTAAGGAATCAGATCAGGGTCAAAGCTATAATAGAAAGGACAAGGAGGAACAAATTTGAGGGAGAGTTTCACAAATCTAAAGGGTGGGCTGGAGAAATGGCTCAGGGCAACAACCTGTGGTCATCCCGGAGCCCACAAAATCCTGGCCTCTGCACATACAGCACAGCACATGCACCCTTGTCCCCTCTACTGTGCTCCCAACCCCACATCACAGTAACTACAACTAAAACAACAAAAATAGACTGGGCATGGTGCACACTCGGGAACAAAAATAGACTGGGCATGGTGCACACTCGGGAACAAAAATAGACTGGGCATGGTGCACACTCGGGAGACAGAGCCCAGCACAGTCTACATAGCAAGTTCTATGACTACACAGTAAGACTATGTCTCAAAAAAAAAAGTAACTAAATAACTAAACAATAAAATCACAAAACAGGGAATGGAGAGATGGTTAAAAGCACTAACTGCTCTTCTAGAGGACCCGGGTTCAACTCCTAGAACCCACATGGTAGCTCACAACTGCTTCTAACTCCAATTTCAGGAAGTCCAGAACCATATTCTGACCTCCACCAACACCAGGAACACATATGGTACACATACATACATACAAGTAAGCTTAATATATACACACATGAAATAAAAAACACAGACACGGGGCTGGAGAGATGGCTCAGTGGTTAAGAGCATTGCCTGCTCTTCCAAAGGTCCTGAGTTCAATTCCCAGCAACCACATGGTGGCTTACAACCATCTGTAATGAGGTCTGGCGCCCTCTGCTGGCCCGCAGACATACACACAGACAAAGTATTGTATAAATAAATAATTTAAAAAAAACCCACAGACACAAAGGTGCATTAACTCATACACACACACACACACACACACACACACAAATAAACATGTATAGTACATTATCTCTTTTATTTTGTTTTGGTGTTTTGAGACAAGGTCTTTACAGCCTAGGCGGGCCTAGAAGTCACCTTGTAGACCAAGCTATAATCCTCACGCCGCTCTGCTTCTTTAATGCTGGGAATAAAGGTGTGCACCACCACATTCATCTACACAGTCTATTATCTCAAAAGGGGAGGGGCTGGGAAAGTGGCCCAGGTCACTGATCACTTGCCTAACCCATACAAGGCCCAGAGTTTGACCTCCATTTCCATGGGGGTAAAAAAAGAAAAATAAACTTAAAATCCTCCCCAGCAAAATAATGCAGAGCATAAACTGACATTTATAAAACTGGATCCGGGATAAAGGACTCCTGACTTTAAATTTTATCCTGCGAGAGAACGGAAAAAGCTAGGATACTAACATCAGATTTACTCTGAGGCAGAAACCAAGCAGGTTTGGAAGAAGTCAGGGAGAACGGGGCTTACACTGTGGGCAAAAGCCTAGGCCTACAGTCAAGGACAATGAGGCCGTTTGTTTCCTGCCTGCTGTGTAACTTTAGGCAGAGTCTTTATCTTCCCAAGACTTACTTTTTCATCTACAAAATTAGTTCACCTCTAGGGACCTCATATTTGTTTGTTTTGAGACAAGATCTTAATATAGATAGCCCAGGCTGGTCTCTAATTCAAAGCAATCCTCTTGCCTCAGCATCCCAAAGTGCTGGGCCTGAGCAACTAAACCTGACTCTTCACAGGTCTGAATGAGGAAAAACATTTAAATATGCCTGCCACAAAGAAAGTCCTGAGTATGTGATAGTAATTTTTTCAAAATGTCTAAAAATAACAAAAGTGGAACCTGAAAGTGGGGGATACCTGTCAAAATGACCTCTTAATTCTCTAGGATCAAAGCTAGACACCCTGAATGGGTTTCAAGTTTGGCAAAGGTGAGGACTGGGGTTTGGGAGCGTAACCTTGTGGTAGTGTACACGCAGGAGGCCGGGGCAATCCCCAGCACACGGGCACACACACAAAGCTTTACGGGAGAGAAATGTGTACTCATACATCACTGCTGAACCATCCCCACCAGCTCCTCTCACTGAAGAGAACCTCAAGGTCTCCTGCCCCACCACCCTGGCTCCAAGGCTTTGCCCCACCTCCCCTGACAGATGGTCACCTAGGCCAGAGCGGAGTGGGTTACTTTCTCCTAGGACAGCACTGCTGGGCAACCCTGGTGGTCCCTCTCCTCTTGGTATCTGCTATCATCTCCACCTCACAGGAACTTCTACTTTTGGCTCTAACTCTGCCTCTCTGGGCTCACACACAGAAAGTAAAGTCTGCACCCTGAAGTATATGAAAACAGCTATGTCTGGCTTTAGTCTTCTCTTCTTCTAAGAGGGATACAGGAGTGATATATCAAGGTACCTGGAGAGATATGGAAAAAGTAAAGGGGTGGGTGGAGCCATTTTCCTATGTCATTGCAATCACCCAACTTGCTGGCCCTTCCCCTTCCCAATCGATCCAAGTCAGGCAAGCAATATAGCTTAGTGAAGAAGGGCATTCACCATCAAGGCTACTTCAGGATTACCCAGAACCCACATGGAAGGAGAAAACAGGCTCCCCCAAATCCATCAAAGTCAAAGCATGATCTCAAACCATACTTTGCAAAACTTGGTTTAAAATGTCTTTGAGTCAGCATGGTGGCTCGCAGCTCTAATTTCAGCAGTCAGGCTAGGAACAGAGAATAGCAAGTTCAAGGCCAGCCTAGACGATGTAGTAAGTTCCAGACCAGCCTGACACACAGTAATACAAATCCCACCTGAAACCCCCCTCCCAAAAGACCAAAGCACCAATAAAAATTGTGCCTATGAGACAATTTCTAGAACTTCACTGGGCCCTGTCTCTCTAGCAAGCATCCTGACCCAGACACACCTTACCCCGACTTTTCAGGGCACATACCAGTAATGGTTTGCATCCATGAACGTCAACTGAAAGGCCAACAAACCATATAGATAGGAGTGGTTGTTCCACGATGTCTTGTCCAGGAGAAACACGTACCAGTAGGGTAGCAGGAATAACACACAGCTTAGCCGGTAGCACAGGCCCAGCATCATGCCCAGTGCCCCTGGGGGTTTGTGAGGAGAGGATTCAAGGTCAAAGTGTCACCACAGGCCCAGCTTCCCTGGGACTGAAATTAAGAAAGGTCAGCAAGCATTTTATAACCAGGCAGAGACTAAATGAAAGAAGAGTTATGGGGTCGTGACGGCTCACATGACAACAGACGAGCAGCATGAGGCTGAATCACGGAGGAAGTGCCACAGACATCCAATGACTTGGTTCACCAGCATGCTTCTGCTGCGTTTCTACCAGCTCAGTCAGTTCTCCCTAGTTCAGATCCCCAGCACCCAGTTCCCCTCACCCAGAAACATGATGGTGTAGACAAGGTACATCCAGTCAAGCGGCAGAGGGCGCAAGGCATCCAGCAAGGGAAAGCGGCACACGTCCAGCCCATCCAAGTATTTTCGGTCCAGGGAGCTAAGGCCCCGCTCCTGGGGAATGTCCAGGAGCATCAAGAACGCTATAAAAGCAAGTGGGGGAAGACAGCTGTTAGCATCTGCTAAGGAGGCACGATGTAACTCTCAGTACGCACAGCGCCACACTTGAATTTCACCACCAGCCTGGCTACACAGTGAGTCCCAGTCCAGCCTGAGAGAAATAGAAAAACCTTGCCTCAAAAAAAAACAAAATAATAGTCACTATTATTAGTCCCTACTATTAGTACTGAGCCTATTCTTGGCTAGGAATTACACTAGTTGTGTGGTCCGACAAACCCTAAAGCTAATTCCCACCAGTAAATCATGCGCATACTTTGTGAAGAGGTAGTGACGCTGGAGAGGTGGACCCACTGAGCAATCGTAAGGACTGTAGTTCAGATCCCAGCACCAATAACAAGCTGGGAATTCTATGCACAGCTGTAAGCCAGCTGTGAAAGGGGCAGAAACAGGAAGCTTGCTGGCTTCCAGCCTGCTGAGGAACCACAAGCCCCAGGGGCTCAGGGAGAGACTTGGCCTCAAAGGAACTAGTGAGTGGAGTGGGAAAGAGACCATTTTTCTAGCCTCTGTGCTCATGCGCAGGAACGCTCACCTGTGCACACATGTGGGAGTGTGCACACATGTGTGGGACTGTGCACACATGTGTGGGACTGTGCACACACGTGTGGGAGTGTGCACACAAGTGTGGGAGTGTGCAC
>NW_004949098.1:11631330-11631888 GCF_000317375.1 Microtus ochrogaster
CACACGTGTGGGAGTGTGCACACACAGGTAGGAGTGTGCACACACGTGTGGGAGTGTGCACACACAGGTAGGAGTGTGCACACACGTGTGGGAGTATGTACAAACACTCACACAATATACACATTAAAATAGAGCTTAAAAAAAAATACTTCACAAGCCAGTGACCCTAGAATACACCTTTAATCCCAGCACTGGGGAGGGAGGCAGCGGCAAGCAGGTCTCTGTGAGTTCTAGACCAGCCTGATCTACATAGTGAGTGGCAGATCAACCAGGTCTATTAATCTAGGACAGTGAAATCCTATCTCAAAAAATAAAAACAAACAAGACAAACGATAACAAAATGTCACAGAGCTGCAGAAAGAATAAGTAAGAGATATGTACAAAACACTATAGAAACTGTTAGGGTTCGATTAATTACATCTATAAAGATACACCCTACTGAACCATAAAAAGTGCTCTGGGGAACCTTCTTTTTTTTAAAAATTTATTTATTATGTATACAATATTCTGTCTGTGTGTATGCCTGCAGGCCAGAAGAGGGCACCAAACCCCATTACA
>NW_004949098.1:11632463-11636120 GCF_000317375.1 Microtus ochrogaster
ATGTAAGAGTTAGCCAATAAGAAGCTAGAGCTAATGGGCCAAGCAGTGATTTAATTAATACAGTTTCTGTGTGATTATTGTGGGGCTAAGCGGCCGGGAACCAACAAGCAGCCTCCTTATTACACTGACACACCCAGGAAGGCAGTGGTATTTGGTCAACACACTAAGATAAATAAGGGACACTCGGCTCTGGAAGCCAGTTTGAGATCAGGCAGTTTCTCAATCCCAGAAGCAGTTGCGTTAGCCAGTCTGGTTAATTATCTGTAGGGGTATTACCCGTTCATTACAAGACATCTAGTGCATCCTAGTACCAGTACAGATGCCAGCCACCATTACCTATTCCTCTTCTTCAAGAGTTCTAACTAAAAATGTCTCAAGGAAGCAAAATGGCCTCCAGTTGGAAGCTACTGGACTTACAGGAGTAGAGCCTCGGCACATCCTAACTCTCTGAGCTGCTAGGGTGTTTCTCTGAAATACTTCATTCCTAAGCAGCTTCCTGACATGAATAAAATGGGTCCCTTGTCAGGTGTGATGGTGAAGCAGGAAGAGCAGCACTCGAGAGGCCAGTTAAGTCTGATCTATGGAATAAGACCATTTCAAACACCAAAGAGAACTGGGGAGATTACTCAGTCTTGCTGTACGCATGAGAGCCTGAATTCAGATCACTAGCACTCATGCAGAAAGCCTGGCACAGCAGCCATCAGTCTCAGTGCTGTGGAGGCAGGAGACAGGACGGCTCCTGGGACTTGCTGCCCAGCCAGTCTAACTCAATTGGTGAGCTCCAGGCTCAGGAGAGACCCTGTCTTAAAAAATAAGGTGGAGGGCTGGAGAGATGGCTCAGAGGTTAGGAGCATTGCCTGCTCTTCCAAAGGTCCTGAGTTCAATTCCCAGCAACCACATTGTGGCTCACAGCCATCTGTAATGGGGTCTGGTGCCCTCTTCTGGCCTGCAGGCATACACAGACAGAATATTGTATACATAATAAATAAATTTAAAAAAAAAAAGAAGGTGGAGAAATGATTAAGGAAGACACCTGACGTTGACCTGCGGTCTACATGCACATGTGCACAGACCAAAGCATTTCTGAGCACTAAACCCTAACTAGAGGTGACAAGGCCAGGTTACGACTCTAAACTTCCAAAGAATTCTTCCATTATTCCAATACTTTCAGGTCTAAGGAAAAGAACACCTAAGAAATAACTAAGAAATAGGTGATTGCACTAGAGAGAATGGCTCAGCAGTTAAGAGCCTGCGCTAGTCTTCCAAAGGACCAGAGCTCAATTCCCAGCAGCCATATCAGGCAGTATAATTGCCTTTTACTCCAGTTCCAAGGAATCCAACACTCTCTTTTGGCTTCAACAAGCAACCAGATACCTGGCATACATTCACACATCCATACAGAAACTATCTAAATCTTTTTCCATTTAAAACAATCTAGAGGAACCTCAACTGAGAAAATGCCTCGAAGCAGACTGGCCTGTGAACACTGATGTGGGAGGGCCCCGCCTACTGTGTGGACAGGTGATCTCAGGTGGTATAAGAAAGCAGGCGGAGCAAGCCACGAGGAGCAAGCCAACAGCCACTGTGGTTCTTCCATGACCCTTTTCCAGTTCTGCGCTCCAGGTTCCTGACCTGACATCCATCCCTTCATGATGAACTACAACTGTAAGCTGAAACAAACCCTTCCTTCCACGATGCTTTTTGTCATGGTATTTTTATCACAGTAATAGAAGGCAAACTAACACACACACACACTAAATCTTAAAAAGAAATAGGATGTCATTTTCTCAAGCCCAACCAAAATGTCCGGGACCAGAAAATAGACTTACCAAAAAGAAAACGAAAGACAGCCAGGTTTGCGGGGTCCGTTGGTCGGTTAAGCAGGGTCACGACACTCTGCCAGCTGGTTAAATCTGTCCATTCAAACCCCAAAAGTTTCTCCATGCGGCTGCCCTGGCTGAGCCCTGATGTCCGTGCAGCCTTGTTTTTCTGCACTTTATCTACAACCAAGAAGTAGGGGAAATGTGTGCGTAGGAAAACCGAAGTCCCCACAGCCTAGGGTATCCACCCCACTGGGTTCTCCCATTGATCGGACTACCGCAAGCTTCTGGGTGGCAGGCCCTCCTCCAGAATCCTCCCACGGACTCACAACACAAGACTACCATCTCTCCCAATATGCCACTTCATCACTAAGGTCACCATCCCTCTCGCCAACCCTCAGCCAGCCTACCTGAGGAGGTAGCGGTCCGTGCAGAGTCACGGTGCACAGCCATGACTGCAGAGACAGACGGCCCTCTGCAGCCGATCGAGAGCAAGTGGAAACCCACTACTGTCTTGGGCTCCGCCCCCTCGACACGTCGTCAACACTCGCGCGGCAGGCCGGAAAGCACCCGCACTGTCGTGAAGGCCAGAACCCTCGGACGGGGACTCAGGCATAGGGGCGGGGATAAGTGTGTGGGCGGGGTGAGGGGCGGGGCGGAGCGATCCTGAGCAGAGGGTTGAGCCCTAAGAACTTGCGCAGCAGAGGGAGGAGGGGCAGGGCAAGGAGTTGGGGGCGGAGGATGGACAGCGCAGGGGTAAAGGGACACGCGTGAATCTAACCTTGGCATTGTAAGGGAGGAGTGACCATTCCCAGAACAAGTGTCTCTTTGCTAACTACCCATCACATACGCCTGTTTTGTCGTTTTGAGACAGGGTCTGTCTTTGTAGCTGTGTAGTCCCGAGCTCGTTTGTGTAGACCACACTGGCCTCGAACTTACAGACAACCGTTTGCCTCCAGAGTACTGGGACTAAAGGCTTGTGCCGCCTTTTGAAACATAACTAGCCTGCAACTCGCGGCCATCTTCCTGCTTCTGTCTCCCAAATGTTTGGACTGCAAGACTAAGACTCATACTTTCCTAACCTCTTTATGTCCTTCCTCTCTGGGTTTAAATGTCCTAAAGTGCTTCCTGGCATTCAAAAAAAAAAAAAAGACAAATGGTGCAAAAGGGCAGATTTTTCCAAAGACGCGGCCTCGAGAGTTAAGGATGCACTTGGAAGAACTGCCCCTGCTTAAAGCTAGTGTGTCAATACGTTCTGTACCTAAAGGAACTCCTAAATTTAAAAGCAGCAGGAAAGTTAAAAAGAAAAGAAAAAGGAGAGATAAGGAGCAAGCGCTCGCTGTCCAGACATCAGTCAGAAGGTACTGAACACAGTCGTAACATTGAATTCGCTACTGGAGTTGGCCCACAGGATAAGGAAAAGTATCCCAGAACAGAACGACTCACCACCATTTTGGTCTCGGTACACTCTTACACTGTTGGAAACAGAGGAAACTAGATTTTATGTTTATTTTTGTTTTATTTTGAGATAAGGTCTCATGTAGCCCAGCTGGCTCAAACCCTGCAGGTGAGGATTATGTGAATATTGACCCGACAGCTTCCACCTTCTGAGTCCTGGTTACAAACATACGCTGAGTTCTGTCTTTTGTTTTTCTTTTCAGTGTATATAAGTGTGAAATGCTCAGGCTCAAACCCAAATCCTAGAGTATACTAGTGTGTGTAAGTGTGTAATGCTCAGACTCAAACCCAAATCCTAGAGTAAACTAGTCTGTGTAAGTGTGTAATGCTAAGGCTCACACAAATCCTAGAGTAAACTAGTGTGTAAGTGTGTAATGCT
>NW_004949098.1:11636958-11655590 GCF_000317375.1 Microtus ochrogaster
GGAATGTGGCACTGGGAACAGACCTGTGTCTTCTGCAGAGTAGTAAACTCTCTCAGCAAAGGAGCACCTTTCCAGCTCCGATTTTGAACAGTTTTACATCGAGAAGATTTTCAAATGAGTATTTAGGTGTGGAGAGATGGCAGCAGTTCAGAGCATGTATATTCTTGTTCTTGTAGATAAACTGAGTTTGGTTCCTTGTATCCCCATTAGGTGGCTGAGAACTGTCTTTAACTCCAGTTTTTGGGGGTTTCCAGGCCTCTGGCCTCTGAGGGCACCTGCAATCATGCACACATTCCCTCACGCAGACATAAACACATAACTAAAAATAAATTTCAAAGAATACATCAATGCTAAGTGTAGTGGTATAAACCTATAATCCCAACACGCAGAAGGTGGAAGCAGGAGTCTCAAGAGTTCATGGTTGCCCTCGGGTACGTGGTAAGTTCCAGACCAATTAATGTAAAAAAAAAAAAACAAAATAAACAAGCAAACAAAAAACCAAAATTATATAACATACACATATACACATGTATGTTGACTTATTCAAAGACAAAAAATTATTACATGTTTAGACAAATTACATCTGTAACACAATAGATCACTGGTCTAGCATGTGGGAGTCCTATGTTTGATCCAGCAAGTACTACAAATTTTTGTGGAAAAATAAATATATTTTGAACCCAACTATAAGGTCCTTGTGGTGGTTTCAAAGAAAATGGTCCCCAAAGGGAGTGCCACTGATGGGAGGTGTGGTGATGTGGGATTCCCCTCTGTATGCTGTGAATACCATTGGTTAATAAAAAAATTGTCTTGATCCCATGATAGGATAGAATAGAGCTAGATAGAGAAAACTAAACTGAATGCTGGGAGAAAGGAGGTGGAGTCAGTGAGATGCCATGTAGCCCCATCGGCGACAGACATGCTGAAACTTTGCCAGTAAGCCACAGCCACATGGTGATACACAGATTAATAGAAATGGGTTAAATTAATATGTAAGAGTTAGCCAATAAGAAGCTAGAGCTAATGGGCCAAGCAATGATTTAATTAATACAGTTTCTGTGTGGTTATTTCGGGAGTCTGGGTGGCTGGGAAAATGAACAAACGAACTCCTACAACAGTGTGGCCTTGTTAGAGAAAGTGTGTCTATGTGGAGGTAGACTTTCAGGTCTTCTGTGCTCAAGCTACACCCAGTGAGACAGACCACTTCCTGTTGCCTACAAGCCAAGATGTAGGACACTTAACTACCTCTCCAGCACCATTTCTGTCTGAACAGCACGATGCCCCACTATGATGATAATGGACTGAACTTCTGAACTGTAGTCGAGCCACCACAATTAAATGTTTTCCTTTAGAAGAGTTACCATGGTCATGGTGTCTCTTCATAGCAATAGAAAACCTTACTAAGACAGAAATTGGTACAAGGGACTGTGTATTGCTGTGAAAGGCCTGGCGATTCTTTTGTTTGGAGAAATTTGGACTTTAGGAGTTTGGGTTAGGAAAGCAATGGGATGTTTTAAGTGCTGCTTAATGGGCCATACGAGTAGGAGCATGGAAGACATTAGTGATAAGGGTGATTTGAGCTGGGGGAGTGGGGGGAGGGCTGACTCAAGAAGTTTCAAGGGAGGGCTGGAGAGATGGCTCAGTGGTTAAGAGCACCACCTGTTCTTCCAAAGGTCCTGAGTTCAATTCCCAGCAACCACATGGTGGCTCACAACCATCTGTGTTGAGATCTGGTGCCCTCTTCTGGCCTGCAGGCAGAGCACTGAGAATACTGTATGCATAATAAATAAATAAATTAAAAAAAGAAGTTTCAAGGGAGAATAACTTTAGTGTGTGTGGCCTACAGATTAATCTTGTGATATTTTGGTCAAGAATGTGGCTGCCTTTTGCCCTTGCCCAAAAAGTTTATCTGAGGTATTGCCTGTGAGTCAGGATATAAGGACTCTCACTCAGCTCCTTCTCTGGCACCATGTCTACCTGCATGCTTGTATGTCTCTTATGACAATAATGGACTAAACCTCTGAAAATGTAAGCCATTCCAACTAAATGTGTTCCTTTATAAGAGTTGCTGTGGTCATGGTGTCTCTTCATAGCAATAGAAACTGTAACAAAGAGTCCTCAAGATATAGGCCTCCTCAGAACCAAACACTTCATGGCAGACCTGGTGTGAAATGAAGACAGTCTGTAGTAATAGGAGCGGCGGGGCTGCGTCCCCAGCACCCCAGCCGCCTGCTAGCTTATGCCCGAAATAACAACACACAAACTGTATTCATTCAAACACTGCTTGGCCCATTTCTATCTAGCCTCTTCTCGGCTAACTCTCGCACCTGGACTAGCCCATTTCTTATCATCTCTGTAGCCCACGTGGTGGCTTACCAGGGAGATTCTAGCCTATGTCCATCCTGGGTCTTCATCGCTTGTATCTGCCCAGGAGCGGGGAGCATGGCATCTCTGCTCCAGAGAGCAGAGCTGTCAGTCTGAGCTCACTTCCTCTTCCTCCCAGCATTCTGTTCTGTTTACTCCACCCACCTATGTTCTAACCTATGAGGGCCAGCCAAGCAGTTTCTTTATTTTTTTAACCAATGACCTTCCTCCATCAACAGTCCTTCCTCAATGCTCAGATAAGGGACTGGAAAGAAGACTCGTCAGTTGAAAGCACTGCTTCTCTTCCAGGGCACCTGGGTTTGATTGCTAGAACCCACATGGCTGCTCACAACCATCTGTAACTACAGTCCAAGGGGATCTGATGTCCTCCCTGGCCTCTGCAGGCACCAGGCACACACATGGTAGGAACACTCACAAGTAAAACACTTATACACAGGGAAAAATTAAATTTTATATTTTAAAGACATTTGGCTTGACTTTTGAGTATATATTGAGACATGAAGAGGCCAGGTGAAAAGCACAGAGTACGCATCTAAAACAGATTAATAAGGAACTAGCCCTTGATCTTCTCTGTGGAATCTGGCCAGTGATCCTCTGGCAGTGTCCTTCAGGTCCTGTTGATCTCTTTCCTTGACAAACTACAATTATGGAATCTGATAATATTCCATATCAAAGTGACATATTCTTTTTGACAATTTATTTCCCTACAGGCTACCTCTTCAAATCACCTAAAGTTGCTTTTATAACAAGAATTTATCAGAATAGGTAGAAGCGGCACATGCCTTTAATCTCCACTCAGGAGGCAGAGGCAGGTGGATCTCTGAGTTTGAGGCCAACCTGGTCTACAGAGCAAGTTCCCATACAGCTAGGGCTACAACAGAGAAACCTTCTCTCAAATAACAAAAATCAAAAGTAACATTCAGATATTCAGAGTTACAGCAGCATTTGTCTTGACACTATAAAGTCACAGTGTTTTTCTGTTTAACTTCTTAAAATTTATGTATATATTACGTGTGTGTTATGTGTATGCCATGTGTGTTACCACAGAAATCAGAAAAGGTAATCAGACCCCCTGAGGCTAGATTTACAGGCAGCTATCAGCTGCCCACTCTGAGTGCTGGAACCTGAACTTGGATTCTGGAAGAGCACTTAAGTGCTCTTAACTGCTGAGTCATCTCTTCACCCTTACTTTAACTATTTCTAAAGTTCTTTAATTTATTTTTCACTACTTTGTGATCCAAACCCAGATGACCACTTAGTGATAAACTGTAGGGATCTAAGAAACAGAGAGTTAAGTACAGAATATTTCAAAAAAAGACTGAGAAATATGCCATGTGATAAGACCTTGAAGATGGAAAAACCTGAATTATAGGTGGAATGAACTTTAAATCACTATCCTGTTTTGTAACTGGAGGTTTCTCATCCCACCTGGTCCCACAGCAACTTCTAAAATAACCACTCAGATGCTTAATATTAATTACATACTGTTTGGCCTATTTGCTCAGGCTTATTATTAACTAGCTCTTTTTTTAAATATTTATTTATTTATTTATTATGTATACAATATTCTGTCTGTGTGTATATCTGTAGGTTAGAAGAGGGCACCAGACCTCATTACAGATGGTTGTGAGCCACCATGTGGTTGCTGGGAATTGAACTCAGGACCTTTGGAAGAGCAGGCAATGCTCTTAACCGCTGAGCCATCTCTCCAGCCCCAATAAGACATATTTATAGCATATAGAAGAACATCCCTCATCAGGTGGCTCACACCTTTAATCCCAGTACTTGAGAGTCACACGCTTTTAATCCCAACACTAGGGAGGTGGAGACAGGAAGGAATATGGCTGGGCAGAGAGAGGAATATAAGGTAGGAGGAAATAGGAGCTCAAGGTGCTCAGTCTGAGGATCTGTGGAGACAGGACCATGCCCCCTTTGGTCTGAGGATTCAATAGAGGTAAAAAGTCTCCCTAGTGGCTGGCTCCTTTACTTCTCTGATTTTTCAGCATTTATCCTGATATCTGACTCTGGGTTTTTATTATTAAGACCTGATGGAGGAAGGTCATTGGTTAATTAATAAAGAAACTGCTTGGCCTGATAAGTTAGAACATAGGTGGGTGGAGTAAACAGAACAGAATGCTGGGAGGAAGAGGAAGTGAGCTCAGATGCCACGCTCTCCTCTCCAGGGCAGACGCGATGAAGCAAGCCACCAGGTCAGACATGCTGAATCTTTCCTGGTAAGACTGGTGCTACACAGATTACTAAATATGGGTTAGGCAAGATAAGTCACCACCTCGTGGTGCTACACACATTAATAGAAATGGGCCAAGCAGTGTTTATATGAATACAGTTTGTGTGTTGTTATTTCGGGTATAAAGCTAGACAGTGGCCAGGAGCCAGGCGGCGGAACACAGCCCGTAGCTCCTTCTACAAAGACCAATTAGAATTTACACTATACCTGGTTCTGAAGCCCTGCGCTCCTTCCTGGTCCTGGGGGATGAAGACAGAAAGATGACAGCCAGCATTCACTGAAGGAATCAGTGAGCCCCAGGTTTATGAAAAGATCTCATCTCGGAAACACCAGGTGGAGGTTAGAGAGATGGCTCAGTGGTTAAGAGTGCTTGTTACTGTTGGAGAAACCAAAATTTGGTTCCCAGCAACGATATGATGGCTCACAGCCTTCTCTCACTCCGGTTCCAGAGGATCCTGACTCCCTCTTGTGTCCTCTTGGGGCACTGCATGCACACAGTATAGAGACACACATGCAGGCAAAATAAACACATAAAATAAAAATAGTAAATAACCAGGTGTGGTGGTACCACGCCTTTAGTCCTAGTACTTGAGAGGCAGAGGCAGGTGGATCTATGTGAGTTCCAGGACAGCGGGTCTGTTACACAGAGAAACCCTGTCTAGAAAAACCATAACAACAACAGCAATAATGTCTTCTTTTAAAGCTCAGATAGAAGCTACCAGCCATTAACATCTGGGCTATGCCACATGTATGCATGCACACACACATACACACACTGCAGCATGTGCATTATGTGGCCGGTGTCTTCACTCTAATTTGGTTATGAGACAACCATTTATCACTGCTCTGACAAGCTGAAGTGTAGAGAGCTGCGTGGAGCCGCACATTAAAGATGGCGCTGGCTTCTGCCCTCCACAATCCCGAAAGTGAGCGCTCTCTGATAAACAATTCCTTATTTGGCTAAGACTGGACTCTATGATCATCACCCGATGATCGCAAGCTGCTTGCGTGTGCGTGGACCAATGGATGGTGCCCACGTGGCTATCCAGGGTTGGTAGCCCAGGCCTATTTAAGGGCTGGGAGTGGCTTGCCCGGGGAGAGAAGAGAGAGAGATACAATTGTGAAAAAGGTCCTGAATAAAACTGCTTGCAAGAAGCGCTCCGGTGTCGCATCATCCTTGCCGGTCGAGGCAGTCGCGATACTGAAGAAATAACCTGGGGGAGAGAGATGCTCAGCACTCATCAAAGGAAACAACATTATTCTAGCAGCATCCACTCCTTTTTTAAAAGGTTTACATATTAATTATGTATGCAGCATCTGCCAACATGTATCCCTGGTGGCCAGAAGAGGGCACCAGATCTCATTACAGATGGTTTTGAGCCACCACGTGGTGGTCCGGACTTGAACTCAGGACCTCTGGAAGAACAGCCAGTGCTCTTAACCCCTGAGCCATCTCTCAGCCCCACAGCATCCATTCTTGTCCAAGCCTTCCAATGTTATAGATTTGTGGTTACATGATACACTTTATGCTCATAACTGATGTGTCTGAGGAGTTGGTGTTGAATTTATACCAGCAGAACAGAAAACATATTGTGTTTACATGTCAATGGAATAACCTGCTTTCGTTCTACAGAGAACAGAAATCAAACACTCTTGGAGTTCCAAAATCGAGCCTCAAAACATTTTGCAATTTTTTTTTATTTAAATTGCTAAGAGGCTTGGTGCTATTGGCTAATCTGCCTTCCAGTAAATACACTGCGTCTTGGTTGGGTTTCTGTTGCTGTGATGAAACACCATGACCAAAAGCAACATGGGGAGGAAAGGGTTTCTTTCAACTCCCAGTACCACATCACAGCCCATCACTGAGTGAAGTCAGGGTGGGAACCCACGGCAGGAACCTAGAGGCAGGAACTGCAGCAGAGCCTCTGAAGGAACGCTTCTTACTGACTTGCTAGTTCCTGGTTTGGTCAGCCTGCTTCCTCATACAACTCTGGATCACCTTCCCTGGGGTGGCACCAACCCAAGTGGACTGGGTCTTCCCACATCAACCACTGGTCAAGAAAAATGCCCCCACAGGCTTGGGTAAATGACTCTAGCTGGTGTCGAGTTGACAAAAATACTAGCCAGCACACAGTTCTTATTATAGAACCTATATAAATAGAACAGTCACTGGACAAGTGGATCAGCTAATAGCTCTAACAGAAAGAAGTTGACTTTTCTTTCATAAACCCCAAAAATATATTTCCCACAAAGCTCAGTGTTGTTTTATATACAATTCTCTTACATTTTTTGTTCAGTTAAACATAGCTACATTCTTTTTTTTCCCCTCTGTGTAACAGCCCTAGCTGTCCTGGAACTCATTCTGTAGACCAGACTGGCCTCAAACTCACAGAGATCCGCTGCCTCTGCCTCCCGAGCGCTGGAATTAAAGCCTGTGCCACCATCACCCAGCATAGCTTCTCTGTTCAATCTGTTTTGAAATGTTAGTTAAAGGATAGGAGGGAAATATGGCCATACAGATATTTAACTGGACAAGAGGAAAAATCAATTTAATAGACTTTTTAAAAATCATTCTAGACTCTTCTCTGGTACCACACATATCCATACTGTACAGGTGGTTTTATTTATTTATTGTATTATGATATATTTGGGGGTGCTTGTCTGTGTGTGTGAGTTGAGAGCACTTGTTGGGGTCAGAGAACCACCTTAAGGTGCTGGTCTCCACCTTCCATCCATAGGTCTCTCTGCTGCAGCGAAAGTCGGGCTCTCTGGTTTGCAAGCATCCTGAGAGTCTCCTGTCTCTTTCCCATCTCCTCTGAGAGTGTGCTGGGGTCACAGACGCTTGCTCCTTTTCATTCAGCTTTTTTTTGATTCCATGGAGCTCAGCTCAGATCATCAGGCTTACACAGCAAGTGATCTTACCTAGACAGCTAATATTATTTATTTTTAATAGCACTGGAGAACACCACTTTCTGCACACTCAGCAAGCACTCTACCACTGAGCTATAGCTTCAGTCCTTTAAAAAAAATTTTATTATGTATAGTGTTCTCCCTGCACGTATGCCAGCAAGCCAGAAGAGGGCACCAGATCCCAGTACAGATGGCTGCGAGGCACCACGTGTTGCTGGGAATTGAACTCAAGACATCTAGAAGAGCAGCCAGTGTTCTTAACCATTAAGCCATCTCTCCAGCCCAATCCCAGTGATTTTTTTAAGGAGAAATGGGAAACACAAACCAGAAAACTCCTGGAAGCTTGCAGGGCCAGCTCATTAATCTGCCTAAGTAACAGTGAATATCAAGAGACCCTGTCAAATAAGATGGATAATTAGTAGCAACATCCAAGATTGTCCTTTGACCTTCATATGCACACCATGGCACACATGTGAACAGACAAAACTACACATATTGCAATCCAGGGAGCGGGGGATGTAGCTCAGTTGTTAGAATGCCTGCTTAACATGCATGAAACCCTGGGTTCGGTCCCAAGCACCACATAAAATAAGGTGAGGTGGTACACATTTGTAATCCCAGGAGGTGGAGGCAGGAGAATTAGAAGATCACAATTATCATTACTTAATTGGATTACTCAATGAAATAGCCTGAGATACATAGCACCATTTCGAAAAAAAATAAGGGCATAGAAAGATGGCTCCGTAGTTAAAGAACACATACTGCTCTTTCAGAGACCCAAAGTTCAATTCCCTGCACCCAAATCGGCCAGTTCACAGCTGCCTGTAACTTCAACTCTGATGCTTTCTGGTCTCCATGAACAACTACACTCATGTGCACACATCTACACACACACACACAAATTAAAATGAAATAAAGGGGACTAGAGACATAGTTCAGCAGTTAGAGCACAGACTACTCTCCCAGAGGATCAGCGTTCACTTCCTAGCACACACTTGGAAGCTCACAACTATCTGTAACTCCAGTTCTAGGGGATCCAATGTTCTTCTTAAAAAATAATAAAAGAGGCAGGGGGTGTTCTTCTTAAACACGGGGCACAGGACAGACACGCACGGCGGAACAAACACAGACACGACACGGCGGCTCCCACGTGGGTCCACTTTAATGGGGGAGGGAAACACAGAAGGACAAAGGATGTGGGACACACGAGGAAAAGGCAGGACGAGAGGAGGGGGCCTCGTGTGGCCCTGCCTTTTAACGGGGGGCACCAGGGAATCTGGGAAGGATATCCCATACCTGCGCGCAGGTGTGCGCACAGGTAACCATAGTCCAGGAGGAGCATGGGAGTTGTAGTTTTCCAAAAGAACAACATCCAAGACCTAGTTCTGGCCTCTGTGGGTACCAGGCTCACAAATATACATTAAGGCAAAACACTCACATACATTTAAAATAAATAAAAATCAAACAAAATATTTTTTAAAACATCAATAGGGTAGCAGGAGCCATGTCTCATCATTAAGAGAGCTTGCTTCCTGGCACCCACATTGAGTGGTTCACGACCACTGTTGCTCTGGTTCCAGAGTGATCCAATGTGTCTGGCCTCTGAGGGCATCACACACACACACACACACACACACACACACACACACACACACACAATTTAAAAGGAGGAAAGAAAGAAGAAAGAAAAAGGAAGAAAGGAAGCAAGGAAGCAAGCAAGCAAACAAGCAAGCCAACCAGCCTGGAAGTATGATTTAATAGTTAAGAACATTTACTGCTCTACCAGAAGAGAGTTTGGACCCTAGCACCTGTATCAGTAGCTCACAAGCACCTGCATCTTCAGCGCTAAGGGATCAGCTTCTGGTCTCCAAGAGTACCACACAGGCATGCAAGCAAAATCTCAATTGGTAGCTCTGACCTGCTTGGAAGTTGCCAGGCTGGCCTTGAAATCACAGTGCTCTCCCTGCATCTGCCTCCCAAGTACTGGGCTTGACCAGTAAATCATTTACAATTTTTAATAAATAAATGTAAAATAAAACAAACAAAAAATTCAAGCCCGGCGTGTTGGTGCGTGTCTGTAATCCCAGTACTTGGGAGATGGAAGAAGGAAGGCCATTAGCTGAATAGAAAGTTTGGAGCCAGCCTAGGTTACATGTGACACTGTCCCCAAAACACAAAGGAACAAACAAAGCATAAAATGAATAAAGGAGCACAGAAGTAAGTAGCCAACTCTGTAAATATGCGACAGGAGGAACGTGGATGGATACTGTTCCAATTTGCTGCCTCTGTTGCTCTGTTGCCAGCATCACCGGTGCAAATGTCAACATGGTGGTGTTATTGTAGCTGCTGTCCTTGAAGACCCCAGGAGCTCTGAGCCACACTGAGCAGCACTGCTAGCAGATGTAGACATGAAAGCAGGGGTTATTGGGGCCAGATGTGCTTGGCAGCTGGAAGCACTAGACCAATAGTGTTCCTGCTGTTGGGGACATGTCCACTGCTAGGTTATCCTAACAGGCAAGGCAGGTCACATCGCTTTGGAAACTACAGACCTATAAGAAATGGGTCTCGCAATCACTATCACACTGCGGCCCAGCAGGCAAAACATCTGTACACAGAAAACAAAAAGTAGAAACCTGTGGCCCAGAGGGAGTCAGTGTGGCCTGGAAAGTTTGCATTGACTCTTCCAGGATCATGCACAGTGGTGCTTCTGGGCTGTAGCTCAGCGGTAAAGTACGTGCCTAACGTGCATGAGGCACTGAGTTTGGTCCTCAGCAGTACCCACCCGCCCCAAGTTAATTCTACCGTGTTTAACATCCCAGTCTGTTATATACAAGTGGCTCGCTCTTGTAATCCCAGCACTTGGGGGGGGGGCGGGTAGAGGCAGGAGGGTGAGGAGTTCAAGGCCATCCTTGCCTATATATTGAACCGGAGATCAGTTAGACGATGTGAGACTCAGTCTAAAAAACAAAGTGGGGAGGGGAAGAGGGAAGACGGCAGCAATAGAATGGAGGGATGGAGAGTGGAGTTTGAGTAGAAGGGTGTACTTAGCAAGTGTCAAGTCCTGAGTTATCCACAGGACTAATTGTTGTTCTTTTGGAAAACTACAACTCCCATGCTCCCCCTGGACTACGGATACCTGTCGCTCCCCGTTAAAAAGGCAGGGCCACACGAGGCCCTCTCTCTCTTTCTCTCTCTTTCTCCCTCTCCTCTCTCTCCCCCCCTCCCTCTCTCGTCCTGCCTTTTCCTCGTGTGTCCCACATCCTTCGTCCTTTTGTGTTTCCCTCCCCCATTAAAGTGGACCCACGTGGGAGCCGCCGTGTCGTGTCTGTGTTTGTTCCGCCGTGCGTGTCTGTCCTGTGCCCCGTGTTCAAGAAGAACACCCCCTGCCCCCCTTTTATTATTTTTTAAGAAGAACACTAATAATAATGACAATAACTGTGGGGGCTTTAGTAAGAATGATCCCCATCCATTTGGACGTGTGGTTCCCATTTGGAGGACTGCTGGGAAGAATTAAGAGGTGTGTTGGAGGAGGCCAGTTCAAAAGCCTCTCCAGGCCCAGTGTCTCTGCCAGCTACCTGAGGATCAGTTTGTGAAGCTCTCACTGCCTCTCCAGTGCCATGCCTGCCACCAAGCAGACTCCCCACCATGATGACAATGGACCAAGCTGCTGAAGCTGTAAGGCAGCCCCCAGTTAAATGCTTTCCTTTATCAGAGTTGCCATGGTCATGGTGTCTCTTCACAGCATCAGAACACTGACTAAGACGATGACGAAGGCTGGCAGGATGGCTCAGTGACTGCTGCCAGGCCTAATTGCCTGAGACTGAGACTTGGGACCCACTTGGTAGAAGGAGACAATCAACTTCTGCAAGTTGTCCTCTGACCTCCCCTTGAACACGCATGTGCGTGTGCACTCTCTCTCTCACACACACACATGAAAAAAATTATGGGCTGGAGAGATGGCTCAGTGGTTAAGAGCACTGGCTGTTCTTCCAGAGGTCCTGAGTTTGATGGAGGTGGGTCATCTGTCTATCTGTTGCTTTCATTGGTTAACTAATAAAGAAAACTGCTTGGTCTGATAGGGTAGAATTTAGATAGCCAGAGTAGACAGAACAGAATGCTGGGAGAAAGAAGCAGATTCAGTGAGTCGCCATGGTTCTCCCACTCCAGACAGACGCAGGTTAAGATCTTCCCTGGTAAGCCACCTCGTGGGCTACACAGATTATTAGAAATGGGTTAGTCCAGGTGCAAGAGTTAGCCGAGAAGAGGCTAGATCTAATGGGCCAAGCAGTGTTTAAAAGAATACAGTTTCCGTGTAATTATTTCGGGTAAAGCTAGCCGGGTGGCGGGACGCAGCCCAGCCCGCCAATCTTATCTCAACACTGAGTTCAATTCCTAGCAACCACATGGTGGCTCACAACCACCTGTAATGAGATCTGGTGCCCTCTTCTGGCCTGCAGATGTACATGCAGGCAGACCACTGTATACAAAATAAGTAAATAAATAAAAATGAAAAATTAATGATAGGGAAATAATAGGCAACTTCTGTAGTCATCTATCTAATAGGAGTGAAGATACACTAAAGAGAGACACTTGTGCCCCTGCTTAGGCTGTCAGACTACTGGTTCCAAAGAATTAAACTTTCTCCAGGATTCCTGAACTAGAGTAAGGGAAAGGCTGAAGTCTGGTGTCAGGCAGGAAGAAGATGCCTCCCAGGAGAGATTTCACAGAATTCTGTCTACTATCAGATTACTAGGTCGGCCAGGCTAGAGTAGAGGCCCTGAGGGGTCCATGGTTTAGGGAGTGCACACCGGCCAAGCCTGCTCAGTTATGCAAGCCTCTATCCTCTATCTGAGTCTAAACCTCACGTCAATACCCTAAAGGTGGACTTGGGGTCACTTGACCTCTTTATTTGCTGTTCTCTCCAATGTGGACACATCGAATCAATCTCCTCTCTCTGTTTCTATTACTTGTCTCTTTAATTTATGTCTTGGGGTTTGATGCCAAATCTAGCTTGTTGGGGCTTTTTTTTTTTTTTTTTTTTTTTGGTTTTTCGAGACAGGGTTTCTCCGTAGCTTTTTGGTTCCTGTCCTGGCACTAGCTCTTGTAGACCAGGCTGGCCTCGAACTCACAGAGATCCGTCTGCCTCTGCCTCCCGAGTGCTGGGATTAAAGGCGTGCGCCACCACGGCCTGGCTTTGTTGGGGCTTTTATAATCCAGGTTTTGACCCTAAGAACTCTAGTGGTACCACTAGAGTAGAAAGTCCTAAATCGTAAATATATTCTATGGGAGCACTGGGGAAAATGAACTAGGAGATTAAGAAAGTTTTCGTCAGTTTGTTTTGAATTTTGGCCTGTGGTGCAGCCCAGATGCTAGAGTGCTTCCTTAGCATGCACAGGACCCATTGATGATATCTAAACACAGATGGGCAATGGACCTGCAATCTCAGGGACGAGGACATGGAAACTGGCCATTCCCTGGGGCTTGCTGGACAGCTAATGTAGTCTAGTTGGTGAATTCTAGGCCTGTGAGGGACCTTGTCTTTAACAAAAGGAAAAAAAAGTGGCTGTTGCCTGAGAGGAATCATACCCATTGTCCTTGGACCTTTACTCCCAAATGTACCTGCACACACGAGCACACACATGCACACAAGGCAGTAGCATTTGAGCTGGATTTAGTATAAGTACAATTTCAGGTTGGAGAGATGGCTCTTCAGTTGTGAGCAATGAATATTCTTCCAGAGGATCTGAGATCAGTTCCAGCACCCACATGGCAGCTCACAACTGTCAATAGCTCTAGTCCTAGGTGATCCCATACCCTCTCTGGCCTCTGACTACCACCACAAGGTGCGCAGGCATACATACGGGCAAAACACCAGAGAGAGACAGAAGGGAAAAGGGATTTCAAAGTCAAGGACAACTTCCTTTGAGAAATTGGAAGTTCTGGGTGAGCTAGACAGGTGGCAACATTCACCTAGAGTCTTCTGGATACAAGAAATACATCTGTCTTAAAAAACAAAATGTCGGGGGGCTGGAGAGATGGCTTAGTGGTTAAGAGCATTGCCTGCTCTTCCAAAGGTCCTGAGTTCAATTCTGGTGTCCTCTTCTGGCCTGCAGGCATACACACAGATAGAATACTGTATACATAATAAATAAATATTTAAAAAACAACAACAACATGTCCAGGGGCTGGAGAGAGGGCTCAGCAGTTAAGACACTTTTGACTGTTCTTCCATAGAACCGCGTTCAACTCCAAGCATACACGTGACAGCTCACACCAGCCTGTAACTCCAAGATGTGATACCCTCACACAGGTATACATGCAAGCAAAACACCAATATGCACATAAAATTAAAAAATTAAATTAAAAAACAAACAAAATACCCCCACCCCCGGCATACAATGAATGGGTTGCATTAATTCAACAGCCTTTGCCTAGTGACCTGCTTCGGTTCAGGGAGCGGCTAGTTTCCGGTGTACCCCTTCAGGATTCATACAAAGCCTTCAGCGTTACGTCTCATGGAAGAGTCCAAAGGCTGGGAGATAAATTTCTTCATGGGTCTTCCCTAGTAAAAAAAAATGTTATTTTGTTTGCATTGTGAAGAAACAAACAAACAACAACAACGACAACAAAACCCCACTTTATTTAGCTCTAACGTTAACATCCAAAACATTGCATGAGTTGCCATAAGGGGAAGCTCTGTCATATAATACTGAGTAAGGCACAGCCCCTGCCATCTGCCAAGGAAAATTAAATCATTTAAACTAACAGTTTTTTTTTTTTCAGACAGGGCCTCACTATGCAGACCAGTCTAGCCTGGTACTCATTTCTCTTTCCACTTGAGGCTCCTGAGAACTGAGATCACAGGTGTGTGCCACTACCCCTGTGCTAGGCGCTTTTTTCTTTCTAAGTTTGAGATGTGGTCTTTCTGTGTGCCAGGCTGACTTCAGCTTCCCAAGTAGCTGGGATAACAGGTGCCATGCCACTACCCACGTCTAGCAATTAAGATTTTTTTTTTAAGTGGAGTTGGGAGGTTCCAAGAGGCCTGCACTCAGGCCTGCTGAAGGTTAAACCACAGAATGTTCCGATAGGCTTGGGTAAACAATTGAAGTCAGTATCTGCTGGCCTTCGACATTTCTCAGCAGGAGTACCCTCAATAATTAACAAGGAGGCTTACAATCTAGGATGTCTGCTCAAGCAATGGCTGCCTCCCAAAGCCACTCTGGAAATCCCCAGTAGAAAGCAAAACCAAAAGAGCCCCTGCCTTTGCCTCCTGCACGGTTTTAGGGTGTTCCAGTCCAGTCTGTCCAAACAGCTCCTAGATAAATGCTCCCCGACCTTACTTTGACGGATTCTGTGTTTGTCTGTTTTGGTTTGGTTTCTGAGATGATCTCAGTATGTAGCCTTGGCTAGCCAAGAGCTTACTATGTAGACCAGGACCTCAAATTCAGAGATTCATTCTTAAATTTTTTTAAGTAGTGCTGTGTTTCATAATTTAAATATAAATTGGGCATGGTGCCCCATGCTGATAAACCCAGGATTGGCAAGGTTGAGGCAGGCGGATTATCATAAATTTGAGGCTAAGATTATATAACAAAATACAGTCTCAACAATAAATGAAAAATGTAAGTTTTGGAGAAGCAGAATGTGTTTGCAGCTACAAGTGTGCATGGGAAAAGGATAAACATCGGGGAGAAAGACGCAAATTCAATTCTGCTGGGAATTCCAGAAACAAAGAAATATGAGAAGAATTTCCACAGGCCCAAGGAATGAAGAAGCCCTTCAGCAAGGAAGGGTGTTGGAGGACAGGCATGGGTAGGGCTGAAAAGGCTGTCTCCTGAAAGATTGGGAAAGTGGATGGACTCCTGGAATGCCTGCCCGGAAGTCTGCCTTGAACCGGGAGGCAAGGTGAATTCACTCAGGTTTGTTTGGGGAACCCAGCGAGTAGTCGCTAAAGGATGGATGGGATTGAAAGGTAAGTTTGGAAAAGGATGGAGTTGCTTGAGCAGAGACCAGTGGACGCCCACTGGGAAGCTGGGGTTGGTGAAGAAAGTGAACATGTAAATGACCAAGAAGGAATGACAGTATGGAGCCACCCAGTGTGGTGCTGGGATCAGACCCAGGGCTTGGCCTGGCTAGAAAAACAGTCACAGAGCAATGCCCAAGCCTTTGCTTTATGCTTGCTTCATTTTGTAGTTCATTGCACACACTGCAGCCCAGGCTAGCTCTCCTGCCTTACCACCCAAGCTGCAGTGTGTGTCACTGTGCCTGGATCACCATGCCTGGATCACCATACCTGGAATCACCATGCCTGGATCACCATGTCTGGATCACCATGCTTGGATCACCATGCCTGGAATTAGCCTCCTTGTTTTTATTTTGTTTGAATTTCTTCTCAAGATAGTTTTGTTTTTAAATAACAAACAAAACCCAAGGCTCTCCTACAGAACAGCCCTTCAAAGGAGGCATGTAAAGTACGAAAGTGGCCCTAAATGCAGCAGGCCCACCACACATTTCTCCCGGACAACAGGCCTTCCTGCTCTGCAATCACGTGGGGCATTTAACTCGTCAGCCAAAGGAAACTGGCTCTCCCCAAACCCGGCATCTAGACTGAAGTATGATACAAGACTCTCTCACTCTTTAGCCGGGTCTAGCCTGGAACTCACTATGTAGCTCAGACTAGCTTCCAACTTAAAGTGATCCCCTACCCCTGTTGCTCAACTGCCAGAACTCCATGCACGAACAATCATACCCAGCTTTTGTTTGTTTGTTTAAAAGATGAGGTCTTCATATGTAACCCAGCCAGCCTAACACTAGTTGCCTTTTCAGGCTGTAATATTCCTCTTCCCTATTTTCTCATTTTCTTCCCTTTCTCTCACTTGCGTTTTTCTTAGTTGTCCCTATTTGTTTTTAGACGGATTCTAGCTATAACTGTATAGCCAAAGCTGGACTTGAACTCCCAATCCTTTTGCCTCCGACACTCAAATACTAAGTACAGGAATGCCTGACTTTTTTTGTTTTATTGTTTTTGCTTTGAGGCTCTGTTAGCCTAGGCTGGCCTCAAGCTCACTGTGAGCCCAGGCTGGCCTCAGACTCACTGTAATCCATCCTCCTGCTTGGCCTTCACAGGCTGGAATTAGAGGAGTGAGCCACATGCCTAGCATCAAAAGTGATTTTGCAAGTAGCCTTCATTCTCATTCCTATCTGCAGAACCAGAAACTGGAAGCTCCAGAGAGAAACGGCTTATCTGAGGTTACCCCAGCTGAATCAGCAGCACAGCAGAAGATCGTAAGACAGAGACCATCCTTAAAACACCACCATGGCTTCTCTAGCCTCGACCTATGACCTGCTGTCCTTATTCCTTACAAAGTTACGGTCAGTCACTGAGGGTGAGTTCCCCCGCATCAGTCACTGAGGGTGAATCCTCCCCCCCCCCCCCCCCCCCCACGTCAGTCACTGAGGGTGAGTTCCCCTCCCGAGGTCTGTATGGTGAGGCTGCAATCCCAGCACAAGAATGGGAAGACAGGGCTAGAGAGATGGCTCAGTGGTTAAGAGCACTGCCTGCTCTTCCAAAGGTCCTGAGTTCAATTCCCAGCAACCACATGGTGGCTCACAACCATCTGGAATGAGGTCTGGCACCCTCTTCTGAAAGAATGGGGAAGACAGTGGGATCATTCTCAACTGCACCATGAGCTCCAGGCCAGTCCCAGCTCCATAAGACCTTGTCCCAAGGGAAAAAAAAAGAAACCACACTTTAACAAGGGGCACAGAAAAGTTACTGAGCTTTTTATTTCTTTTGAAGCAGACCACTCTCTTCTTTCTAGAAAAAAAATCCATGCAAAACAATCTCAACAGGCGCTCCCACGCCAGAGGCTAGGGTTCAGTGGGAGGCAAGGGGGAAGAGAGGAAGGCAAGCAGAGAGGAAGGCAAGTGGGGGGGGGGATAAAAAAAGAAAAGGGAGGAGGGAGGCAAGGGGGCGGGGAGGCAGGAAAAGGAACACCTGGGCATTTTGGTTCGCACCTCTTATCCCCAAATTTAGGAATCTGGGGAGGAAAGATCATTGAGTTTCAGACCAGCCTGGACTATATCATGTTCCAGACCACATGAGCTCCATTAGGAGATTCCGTCTCAAGATACAAAATAAAATAAAAATAATAAATCCCAAAGAGAGAACTGGAGAGATTGTTCAGCAGTTGAGAGCACAAGCTGCCCTTAGTTCAGTTGGCCACACCCACATCAGGGGGTGCCCACAGTTCCAGGGATTCCAAGGCCTTCTGTGTCTTTCAGGACAGTGAAAGGAGAGGCAGCTGTGACTCAACCTCCAGCACCCATCCCCAAAGAGAAAAGCATAAAGTTTTTATTAGTTGTGCAGTTTAATTTTCTCTACTAGTCAAATGAAAACTGTACAAGGGGCTGGATGTGCAGCTCAGATGGTGGAGCCCTCACCTGGTACTGCAGGGAGCATTAGATTCAACCCAGCACCATACGAAAGCATGGTGGTGCACGTGTATCGATCTTAGCTGAATAAGTCCAAAGCACCATTTCAACTGCCATCAGTTGGCTGGTTTACTGAAGTCATGGTCTGGCTGGCCACAGCTCACACTATGTAGCCTGAGGTAGCCTTGAATGTGACTGCCCCGGCCTCAGATTCCTGAGTTATGGGATTATAGGTGTGGGACACCACACCAGCCTATAAGATATTAATGAAATTTATTAAAGTGTAGTATTTTTATACTACATTTTTTAAAATCTGACATGCACTTTATAGCCTCAGTTGTCACTAGCCAGATTGTGACTGTTCAAAGGCCACATGAGTCAGCACTGTATTGACAATACATGTCAAGGGTTTGGGGGTGGGAGGTCTGGGGGCAGACCCTGGACTCCAAACATTCTGGAACTCACTAAGTAGACCAGTGCCTCAGACTCACAAATATTCCCCCTGCCTCTGCTTCCCAAGTGCTGGGATTAAAGGCACCCACACCTGGCCCAGATGGGTTATGTCTCGTAGACCTCCTTCAGTTCAGGATGACTCTTTTAAAATACAATTCTTTCCTTTTAAAAATATTTAATTTCATTTTTACTAATTTTATTT
>NW_004949098.1:11655691-11666904 GCF_000317375.1 Microtus ochrogaster
TGTGTGTGTGTGTGTGTGTGTTGCACAATAGTACAGCATCTGCTGGGGCCAGAAGAGGACGTGGATCCCTTGGGGCTAGAGTTGCAGGAAACAAGCTGCCTGATCCAGCTGGGTGCTGGAAATCAAATTTGGGTCCTCTGGAAGAGCAGTACCTGCTTTAGTGGATGGCCATCTCTCCAGGTCCCAGTTCTTTCTTTGTGACCACTTGAGCCCTGCCTCGCCGAGAGAATCTGCAGACTCTAAAGACTTCGTTTAGAACCGACATTTTCGTCACCTGTTGACCTTTGGCTAAGATCAGGTGTAGAGCTGACCTTTTCTGTTGTAACCTCATTCCCATTTATTCTAGCTTTTTCTTTTGCTTTACTGGGAAGGAAATGGGTTGTGCAGTTTTAAGGGGTTGCTGGGGCACTGGAGAGACAGCTCAGCAGTGAAGAGAAGGTATTACTCTTGTAAAGAGTCTTTCTCTTGAAAGACCCTCGGAGAGGACCGTTTTTCGGGGAGACCTCCCCAACGCCAAGGAACAGGCTGAGACCGCACGGATGCAAATCGCAAGAGGTTTATTGAATAGACACAGGTACCTGTGGGCAGCAAGATCTCTCGGAAGACTTGCGCACCTGCCAACTGGAGGGCGGGCTTTTTATAGGGAAGAGCAAAAAGCAAGTTTTACAGAAGCAAAAGCGTGGTTATCGGTAGATCCGGAATGCGGCGGGGTGTCAGCAAAAGCAAGTTTACAGAAGCAAAAGCATGGTTATCGGAATGAGGCGGGGGGCATGACTGTTCCTATCTTATAGATATTCTGTTTTGCAATCAACCTGCTTTGTTGATGTCCTATCTTACCTATCTTATTGACATCCTGCCTTGCAATCTTCCTATCTCAAAGACATTCTGCTTCCTCAAGCACATGGGATGTTCTTACGAGAGCAGGCTGGCTGCTGATCCGGAGAATTTTTTTTATTTTAAAGCAAACAGGATGTTCCCCTGGGAGCATGCTAGCCGCGGGTTTTGAGGAGGGGGTCTGTAGGGTCTTTCACTCTGTCTTGCCTGTCTTGTCAGCAGTTAAGAGAAGGTATTACTCTTGTAATGAGTCTTTCTCTGTCTTGCCTGCCAGCTCTCAAATAATGACACAGAGACTTATTATTTAAGAAAGCTCGGCCTATAGTTTAGGCTTATTCGTAACTAGCTCTTATAACTTAAACTAACCCATTCATATTAGTTTACGGTCTTTGCGTGGCATTACCTCTCTTCCATCTTGCAACTTGTATTTCCTTTCCACGTTTCCTGATTTCTCCTGAGTACCTAGATTCCTCATTCTCTTTCTTTCTCCCTCAGAAGTCCCGCCTATACTTCCTGCCTGGGCTGTGCAGGTTTTTATTACAACAATCACAGCAATACACCTTCACACACTGTACACCTATCCCATAGCATAGTCTCCCAGAGAGTGTTCAGTTCCCAGCACCCACAGCAGGCAACTCACAGCTGCCTGTAACTCACAAGGAACCTGACACCTCTGCCCTCAGGCATACCCACACATACACATAATTAGAAATAATAAAAATAATCCTTTAACTTTAAATCCAGCCTGGTCTACAGAGTGAGTTCCAGGACAGGCTCCAAAGCCACAGAGAAACCCTGTCTCGAAAAACCAAAATAATAATAATAATAATCCTTTAAAAAAATCTAATTTTTAAAAAGTGTTACTAGTTGGTTTGATTTACTTCCGTAAAACTAAGCATGCATTTGGGGGGGTGGAGGGAGCAGCTCATCCAGGAGTCCCTGAGCATGCGCAAGAGAAAACACAAAGTGTCTCAAAATGATACAGGGATTCTAAATTTATTAAAGGCTTTTTTTGTTTTGTTTTGTTTTCGGCTCTTATTTGTCGGAAGAGGGAAGAACTAAGATTTCCTCCTTGGCACTGTTATTTCTTCTGGGGTGGGAAAGAATGTCTGCCCTCTTGGTGCCTTGTTATTGTTCTGTCTTGACAAACTCCATCCGGAGAAGAGCAGATTTTCTCTGGCGGACAGCCACATGTGGTGGAAAAACCCTTTACCCCAGGCCTCCTCCTAATTCATTGGACAATCTTTGGACAACTGAGCAGGGTCACCAACCCCCATGGTGACCTTCGGAGGGAAATACAGTACTGCTGAACTCTAGAAGGAAAGGAGAGGTTGGTGAGAGAGCCGCCGTTTCCCCACTGTCCTCTGCCCTGCGGACACAGCTAAGGTGCCCTACCCTTTCTGTTCACACTCTTCCATGGCATAAGGTCAGCCTCGGCACCTGACAAACCCTGAGAGGAGAAAAAGATTCTCTCAGACCCAACTTGGAACGTTCCTAGAGTTTATGTGTGTGTGCACATGTGTGTTCATATACCCACAGAGGCCAGAAGAGGGCATCCAGCCCCCCACCCCCACCTCAGCTGCAGTTTGTGGGCAGCCAGAAGTGGGTGCAGGGAACTGAACTTCTCTCCTCAGGAGCGGCAGGTGCTCATAACTGCTGAGCCATCTCTGCAGCCCCGTTTTCTGGTGATTTTAGTGCTTTCTTCTCACTCAGGTTGGCCCTGGGGAACAAAGGTTGCCCAGCGAAATATTTTCACCCGTACATTCGTTTCTATCTGAACACGGCTAATTTAAGTCCCTGAAAACTAGAATTACTTCTTTGAAGCATAAAAAGGAGAGAGTTCACGGGTTTCTGAAACTTAGGAAGGTTGGTTGATCCTTTCTTTTCTCTTTCTGGACGACTTAGACACTACCCCCTCCCCTCCCGGTCCGGAGCGCCCTGTTGCTTTAAGCTTAAGCTTTTGTTTGGGAGGAGACTGGGAGGGCGGCAGAGGGCGGACGCCTACCTGGAGAAACCTGCAGTTAGGTGTGGCAGGAGCCGGAGAGGCTGGAGTCGCGGGATGGGCAGGAGGCGGGCAGAAAGTTGGAGTAAGCAGGAAGTGAAGCTGTGGCTGCGCTAAGTGGAAACAGACTAGGCGAGACTGTGAGGCCCAAGTGCTCCGAGACATGGTGAGTGGCGTGGGGACTAGGAAGAGAGAGATTTAGGGGGGCTGCTAGAGGGGGATCGGGTCTGGGGGTTGCTTGTGTCGGGATAGGTAAGTTGGCGACAGTCAGAGGGCTGGCCCTCTAGGGCCAGCGCCGCCTCGGTCTCCTTACTTTGACAACTCGTCCACAATAGCTCTGCACTCCCGGCCAGGGGTTCCTGACACTTCTCCACCGCCTTCCTCCCGTGACCTCGGTGCTGGATCGGATCAGGGTTTCGGTGGGGGCTGGGGGACCCGAATTCCAAGCCAAGCTGCTGCGCCGCACCCTCCCCCTCCTCCGCCTCCTCCAGCTGGGCCTGAGCCCGGTGTTGTGACATTACCGGGCCACAAGCGCCCCTGCTCTTTGGGGCTCAGATTCCAGCCCAGCGGGCTGGAGTTCTCCCTCCTAGCCTCGCACTGTATATCTGCAGACATCTGTAGATCTGCCTGGCCACCAAAAGCAGCCCCTTCTCTAAAAACATTAGCAACAGCACCTGAGTTTGTAAAGCAGCCAGGCGTCGGTTCTCCCTGACAATCTAGCTTCAGCCCACACCCCGTGACTGGTACCTGAGGCCCCCTGAATCACCAGGGAGGAGTTCATGCCTTTTCCCTCCTAGTTCAAAAGCCTTATCTAGAAGCCGTCTGCAAAGAGAGACCGCAGCGGGGAGAACTTTTAATATCTATATAAGCAGGCGGTGGTGTGTGGCCTACACCAGGCGCTAAACGCTGGGGAAAGCAGAAGTGTGTGGTCCAACGCTCATGACGCTTTCTGGGGGCCACAGCTGTCTCCAGAGGCACTTGGGATGGTTGGGCCAGGCAAGGGTGCTCTGCTGGCCAGCTCTCACACTTAGAGAGAACCCACTAGGATTGGGAAGAGGGTAGCTGTGGAGACACCGCTGAGGAGAACAGAAACGCCGGCTGTGTTATCTCCTTGACTCTCTTTGTGGAGAGTGGGAATAGGGATAGGTGGGTGTGTGTTGTTCAGGGACCCTGAAAATCCCAAATAGAAGGCGGATGATAGTCCAGAATCAAATCTCATCTTCAGGGACTTAAAAACACACAAATGTGGCAGCCAAGGTGGCTGATAGGTAAAAGGGCTCTCGGTGAGCGCCTGCCAGCCTGAGTTCAACATCTCCCCAGTTCTACCCATCCAACTGGAGAAGACAACCCACTCAGGAAAGTTTCTTCTGACCTCCACATGAGTGCTGCGGTGTGCATGTATATCCCCCACTCTGCATCCACACATATACATACATACGTGTGTGTGTGTGTGTGTGTGTGTGTGTGTGCATCTATAGTACACTTATACAGGACTCGGTTGGTAGCATGTTTGCCTGGCATGCATGAAGCTCTGGGTTTGATCCCCAGCACCTCATAAACGAGGGCTGGCTGTGCACACCTGTAATCACTCTCAGCACAGGGTAGGTAGAGACAGGAGGGTCAGTTGTTCAAGGACATCCTACTTAGGAAGCGAGGCCTTCCTAGGCTGAGACCCTATCACAAATAAATAAGTAAATAAATAAATAAGGAAAGCAAGCAAGCAAGCTGGGGAGGTGACTCAGTGGGTGAAGTACTTGCCACATAAGGATGGAGATTTGAGTTGGATCCCCAGATGCGCGTTAAAAAAGAAAAAAAAAAAAAAAACCAGGTGTGGTGGCCACAAGCACTAGGTGTGATGGCTCCAAGGTGTGATGGCTCACAGCGCTAGGGTGGGTGGGCTTGATGGCCAGGCTAATCTGAAAACCCCAGGCCAGCTCTCTAAAAGTCAGCCTGAGGGGGGTGGGGAGAAAAAGCAAGGTAGCACACCGCAGGAGCACCTGACCACAGGAAGCTAATCTCTGGCCTTTCATGGTGGGATACACACCTGTGCCCCCCCCCCCCCGCATGTGGATATAACTAATATAAACAAAGAACATTCTCTTGGTAACAGTTAAAGTATTAGAAATGGCTAAAATCTGCTTCAGTTCTTCAGCCTCCTCTGGCCTCTGGCTCCTCTGCTGTTTGGCCTAATTAACCCCTGTATTGACATCCAGGAGGATGCCAGTGGGGGTGCAGGAAATGACCGAGTTAGGAACCTGCAGAGTGAGGTGGAGGGAGTCAAGAATATCATGACCCAGAATGTGGAAAGAATCTTGGCCCGAGGGGAAAACTTGGACCATCTCCGAAACAAGACAGAGGACTTGGAAGCCACGGTGAGCTGGGGAGCAAACCGGGACTAGAGGGAGAGATCTCATGGTGTGGGGGGAGCTCTGGGGGGGAGGCAAAATGAGCAGACGGGATGGCAGACTGCCATGTCCACCGGCCTCTTGCCTATTCAGAGGACTGTTGATTCCCCTCTGTGGTTGGTACAGAGTCTAGTGAGTGGGTCTATTTGGTCTTGGGCGGGGGGTCCACCCATAGAGCCACTTCAGAGATAGCTCAGTCACCTGCTGCATTCTTAGGCTTCTTTGGGGCTGAAGCTGATTCTTCTTTTGAAGCCCTTGACAATCATTTGGAGTTGACGTTCCCAGGGCAAGTGGCCCTTGGCTTGTAGCATTTTCCACAAGTTATTAGGCTGGTAGTGGGAAAGTAGGGTTTTGCCGAGTCTGCTTTAAAACAGGACTGGGAAGAGCAGTGGAAGTCTTTGATCCCAGGACCCCTCTACCTGCCAAAGGCCAGAATAATCTCTCCACACATCTTGCTTAGACCTTTCCTCATTGCAGTCATGAGATTAGGCCAGCTTCTCAGGGAAGTTAAGTCCACCATCAGCCAAGGCTCAGTTTCCACATGCTGTGGAGAACTCTGGCTTTCTGGGTCCCATGTGTGATCTTGGAATCTAGTGCTTTCTGTGAGGTAAGATGGAGACTTAGTGTCTGGAAGTTAACTTGGGGGATCAGGAAGCATTTTCTTACTTTCCCAACCCTCTGGAGAAGACAAAGTGTCATGGAGTCGGTAGATGTTCCCATCTGGAGCACACTCCTGTACCCTCAGCCTGTGGGTCTGTTCTCCAAAGGCCAGACTGCTCTGCCAATCAAACAAACCTACACTATGAGCAGCTGTAAAAGACCCCTCGGTGTGCAGGCCAGTGGGGGGGGGGCAAGAAAAAAAGGGAGGCTGGAGATAGGACTCAGGCGGTAGAGTTCTTGACTAAAATTCATGATACCCTGGGTTTAGTCCCTGGCACCATATAGACAGCTGCCTGTAATCCCAACTCTTGGGAGGCAGCATCAAGAGGATCAGAAGTTCAAAGCCAGGCCGTCAAGATGGCACAATGGGTAAGGGCACTTGCTGCCAAGTCTAAGGACTTGATTTCCGTACCTGGGGTGTGCATGTTTGGTTGACAGACAAGACTCAATTCCTACAGAGTAAGCTCTGACCTCCACTCTGTATGCACACCACACATACAAACATAGATAAGTCAATATCATTTTTAAAAGTTCAAGTTCATCCTTTGCTACATAGCAATGGAGGCCAATCTTCGCTATATGAGACCCTGACTAGAAAGAAAGAAAAAAAAGGAAGGGAGGGAAGGAAGGAAAGAAGGAAGGAAGGAAGGAAAGAAGGAAGGAAGGAAGGAAGGAAGGAAGGAAGGAAGGAAGGAAGGAAGGAAAAGGAAAGGAAGTCCTGGCCCCTGCCATGCTCAGAGGTAAGCTCCATGAGCTCATGAATTCTAACTCTGAACTTGGCCTACAGATTGTTGTGGAAAGAGATTTATCAAGTAGGAGGGTAACACATTGTAGCACTCAGTGGTCAGAGATAGATAGATCTCTGAAGTTCCGATCCAGTCAGGGATATATAGTGAGACTCTGGCTCAAAAGTTAAAAGCAAGCAAGCAAACAAACAAACAAACAAACAAAGAACCCAGAGAGCTAGCCCTGGGGTAAAGACTCCTGTCACCATGCCCGATGGCATGAGTTCAATCCCCAGGACACAGCGTGGAAAAAGACAGCTCCTGCAGGTTGTCCTCTGTGGTGATATGGCAGCACACAGGGGCACAGCAAATGTTATCAAAATATTTTTAAAAACCTTTCCATTCCCATAGGAGGATGTGGTGCCATATACCTTTAATCGCAGTACTCAGAAGGCAGAGGCAGACAGATCTCTGTGAGTTCAAGGCCAGCCTGGTCTACAGAGCAAGTTCCAGGACAGCCAAGGCTGTTACATAGAGAAACCCTGTTTCAAAAAAGCAAAACGAAGCAAAAGGAACTGAAAAACCTTTCCATTCCCACTGTAATGGGAAAAATTTGTTTGTTTGTTTGTTTAGAGGTAGCTATACCCTAGCTCCAGCTCTTTGTCCCAGGTTGTTACTCCAGTTTATAATGTAAACATCTACACTCCGGCATGTGGGCCTCCATTTGTCCTCTGGTCCTGAGGGAAGGAGCACTGGGTCACTACTTTGTCTTGTCCCTAACAGTCTGAACACTTCAAGACAACATCGCAGAAGGTGGCCCGGAAGTTCTGGTGGAAGAATGTGAAGATGATTGTCATCATCTGTGTGATTGTTCTTGTCATCATCATCCTCATTGTGCTCTTTGCCACTGGCACCATCCCCACTTAAGAGCCCCTTTCATCCCACCCTAGTCTTCAGGGGTAACCCTCCCTAATGTGTGCCAAGAGGGGCCCTCTCCTGCCCTCCTCCGCAGAAATGCTGCTTAGTCCCTGTGAGGGCCTTCCGCTACATCATACGCTCCAGAAGCACCTTGACCCCCTGGGAGGAGAGAGCTGCAGTGTGGCTGCATCTCAAGGGTCCTGAGAGTGGGGTAGAAGGGCCTGCTTGTGGTTGGGAGACTTCTGGTGACTGGTGGACAATAAAGACCTTTCATGTCCCTGTGTGTATGAGGCGCTTTCCTCTCTCTCTTTTGCCCTTTGCCCTCTGTTTCTCTCTTCCTGAGGATCCCCTCCCCTCCGGATGGGTTTCTCCCAATCTAGGATCAAGATGGTGCAAAGACAGAGAGCACAGCTTTATAGAAGAAAGATGATTACAGCTGTGAGTCACCAGACCAAGCTAGAATCAATACTTTTGTCTGACACACACACACAGACACACACACTCTCTCTCTAGTGTGGGTGTATGTGTATACATATATATGTATGTGTGTGCATATATATATGCATTATATATATGTATGTATATGGACTTTTGTTTTTTAAAAAGTATGGGTATGTGAATGCAGGTGCCCCCAGAGGCCAGAAGATGTCGGTTCCCCTGGAATTGGAGTTACAGCAAGCTGTGAACTGCCCATCATGGGTGGGGAACCAAACTTGGGTCCTCTGCAAGGAGTTTGCACTCTTTTTCCCCCTTAGGTAAAAAATTTAAATTTGTTTATTATTAATTAAAATGTAATTATACTGTGTTGTTCTCTTCAGCCTCCCCATGCTCCCTCATGCCCTCTCAAATTCATGGCCTCTTTAGTTATTGTTTTACACACACACATGCACACACACAAATACAGCCTGCTGATGTTTGGTGCTGCTTGCATGCTATGATTTCACATGATTTCAGGGCTGACCACTTGGTGTTGGATAAGCAGGTAAGGAGCTCATGTCTGGGGAAGACTGATTTTTCCTCTCTTAGCATCCCTCAGTTGCCTGTCGTTTTGTCTACGGCTGGGGCCCCTTGAGAGTGCCCCTTCCACGTTAGCGTGTTTATTGATGTCCTTGTTCAGGTCTTCTGTAGGCAGCTAAACTACTAGACAATTTGCACGTTTTGTTTTGTTTTAGAAACAGGGTTTCTCAGTGTAGCTCTGTCTATCCTGGAACTCACCCTGTAGACCAGGTTGGCCTCAAACTCAGAGACTCAGAAGTCCGCTTACCTCTGCCTCCCAAATGCTGGGATTAAAGGCATGCACCACCACCACCCGGCCAATTTGCACTCTTAACCAAAGAACCATCCATCTCTCCATCTTCTTCCCTCCCTTCCATCTCGAATATATGTGTGTATGTACATCCGTGTGGTGAATGCAGGTGCATGTGTATCTATATGTGCTTGTATGTGTAAGCCAGAGGTCAATGTTGGATGTCTTCATTGCTTTCTACCTTACTATCTAGTCTGTGCCCTGTTTTCCTTCCTTAATGGTACTGGTGATTGGACCTACATTATTATGTATGTAAAATAAGTACTCTACTACTGAGTTATAGCTCCAGCCCTTACCATACTTCTTGAGACGTGTAGGCTGAGGCTGCTCATTCATTCCTGGCCACCCAGACCTGAAATAATCACACAGAAACTATATTAATTAAAACACTGCCCAGCCTATTAGCTTGGGCTTCTTATTAACTAATGCTTACATCTTAAATTAACCCATTCCTATTATTTTATATTTTACCACAAGGCTTGTGGTATACTGGTAAGGTCCCTGGAGCAGTTGTCCCCTTCAGAGGCTACATGGTATCTCTCTGACTCCTACTTTCTCCCAGCATTCAGTTTAGTTCTGCCAGGAAATAGCCTAGCTCTATTCTTCCCTGCCATAGGCCAAAGCAGCTTTATTCATTAACCAGTAAAAGCAACACATATACAGAAGGACTTCCACATCAGAGACGGGGTCACTCAGTAAACCTGGAGCTCAGGGATTTGGCTAGGATGGCTGACCAATGAGCTCCAGGGATCTGCCTGTCTCCACAGTGCTGAGGTTACAGAAGCCTGTGTCAGACCTTTACAGGAAACTGGAATCCTAACTCAGGCCCTCATGCATGCACAACAAGGGCTTTCCCTCCTGTTTCTCCCGAGCCCTTCTGTTTTTCATCATAGCACACTGTTCATAGGCCACAATAAGGATTTCCTAAGGATCTTACCACAAGGAGAATTAAAACCTCCATAGCACTTTAGGGTAGGATGTGGAATTCAGTGTCTTCCTTGGACCTTGTTATGTCCCTTAACTAGTCTCCTGGATGTGTTTGCAAAGATATGACATGCCATTTAGAACCTGGTTCAAGGGCTCTTCCGCCATTCTCTTCTATGGCCTTGGTATAACTCAGAGCCAAATGCTGAAGGAACTAGTCAGCTTTTCCTTTGTTGGTCGTTCTGTGTATTCTGTTTACCTTTTTCCACCATTGCTCTTCTGGGTCTTTACAGGGCCCTGGATCTCAGCTGTTCTGAGGGGGTGGGGGCAAGCATCTCTCCCCGGAGTCCCATGCTGGTCACAGTCAATGTCACAGGACAGGCCTGCAGCACAATGAGCTTTCTGTCTTCTGGACCCCTCCTCCCCACCAGGTTCTTCATCAGCACTGTTCTTTCCAGGGCCCAGTCTGCATTGGTTTGTGGGAAGGGTTCTTGGCTACCTCTACCCCTGTTTCCTCCACAGCCTTTCCAGAATTAGAAACAACCTGTTGTTGGGAGGATGTGCGGAAAGGGCAGAGTTAAGAGACAAAAGTTGGAGACTAAATAGAGACCAGATTCTGGAACCATGCTCCTGATTCCAGGCAGGACCGGGAAAGTACCAAATAGCCCCTCTTGGTCTGTTTTGCCATGGCAACACCTACCCTCTCTTCCCCAACCCGCTCTGAGGTGCTGTGTCTAAGCTTGGAAACCAGTGGTCTGTCCTCACGGTGGCTCAACCCCAGCGAAGAAAGCCTCTGATCCTTTGGTTAAGAGGCCTCCTTTGGAATGTCAAGGGCAGTCTGGAAGATGGAAGACGGCTTTGGTTATTTCTCCACAGACATTCAGGAAGGCTATGCAAATGCGAGGGATGCACCAGCAGCCTCGGCACAGGAACAGGCCTGCAAGTTTCTCATGGCGAGTTCGGAACAGAGAAAAGCCAGAGCTAGCACTCCCACAGTGCTTTTTACATTGGGGTGAAATTCTTAATCAAGTCTCACTTTGTAGCTTTGTAGCCTAGCCTAAGCTGTCCTGGAACTTACTGTGTAGTCCAGGTTGGTCTCAAACTCAGTCAGCCTTCCTGCCTCATCCTCGTAAGTATTGGGATCACAGCCATAAGCCACAGTGCCAGCTCAGTTTGTCTTTTTGTTTTGTTTTGTTTTTAGAGAGGGTCTCATGTAGTAAACACTGATTTTAAATTCACTATATATAGTAGCTGGGCAGTGATGTCGTGTGTCTTTAATCCCAGCACTTGGGAGGCAGAGGCTGGTGGATCTTGAGTTTGAAGCCAGCCGAATCTACAGAGAGAGTTCCAGGACAGTCAGGGATACACAGAGAAACCCTATCTCCAAAAACCCCACTGTGTATCAGACCAGGACTTGGAATTTTTTTTTTTTTTTTTTT
>NW_004949098.1:11667004-11704679 GCF_000317375.1 Microtus ochrogaster
TAGCTCTTGTAGACCAGGCTGGTCTCGAACTCACAGAGATCCACCTGCCTCTGCCTCCCAAGTGCTGGGATTAAAAGCGTGCGCCACCACCGCCCAGCGGCTTGGAACTTCTGATCTTTCTGCCTGGTTCCCCCAGTGCTGGGATTTCAGGCATCTACCACCAGATCAAGTTTCTGTAATGCTGGAAATCAACCCCAGAGCTTGGTGCACGCTAGACAAGCTCATGCCCAGCCGCAGTTTACAGCTGAATTTTTCCCTTAACACCAGTCTTTTTAAAAAATATTACTCTTTTGAGAGGCCAGGTCACCATCTTGAACCCCAGATTGGTGCCTAGTTCAATTATCGTCAGAGAGCCTTCATCCAGCAACTGATGGAAACAGAGGCAGAGAATCACAAACAAACATTAGGTGGAGTTCTGAGAATCCTGCGAGAGCTAGGATAAGAGCGAAAGGAAGGATTGTATGAGCCAGAAGGGTCAAAGCACACTATAAGAAAACCCACAGAGGGGGGCTGGAGAGATGGCTCAGTGGTTAAGAGCATTGCCTGCTCTTCCAAAGGTCCTGAGTTCAATTCCCAGCAACCACATGGTGGCTCACAACCATATGGAATGAGGTCTGGTGCCCTCTTCTGGCCTGCAGACATACACACAGACAGAATATTGTATACATAATAAATAAATAACTATTTTTTTTAAAAAAAAATACCACAGAAACAACTAACCTGGGATCACAGGAGCTCACAGAGACTGAACTGACAACCAAGGAGCCTGCATGGGACTGCCCTCTGCATATATGTGACAGTTGTGTGACTTGGTCTTCTGTGGGACCCCTAAAAATGGGAGCAGGGGCTGTCTCTGACTCTTTGCTGACTCTTGGGGTCCTTTTCCTCATACTGGGTTGCCTTACCCAGCCTTAATACAAGGGGAAGTGCTTAGTCCAACTACAATTTGATATGACATGTTTGGTTGATATTCGTGGGAGGCCTGTCCTTTTCTGAATAGAAACAGAGAAGGAGCAGGTTGAGAGGGTGGGCAAGGTGGGGAGGGACCAGGAGGAGAGGAAGGAGGGGCAGCTGTGGTCGGGAGTAAAATGAATAGGTAATTTTTAGAATTACCTTTTCTTTAAATTACTTTTATTTCATGTGTAAAGATGCTTTGCTTGCATTTGTGACTATGTACCACATACATGACAGGTGCCCTTAGAGGCCAGAGCAGGGCATCAGATCCTCTGAAGCTGAAGTCATAGACAGTAGTGAGCTGCCATGTGGCTGCCAAGAATTCAGTCTGGGTCCTCCAGAGGAGCATCCAGTGCTTTTACCCACTGAGCTAGGGCTCGCAGCCCACGTTTTAGTCCTCGACTAAGAACATAAGACCTAATATATTTCCCCATGAGTTTTCGCGAAGTTCGGATTACAGGTATCATTGCAAATCTTTTGCCTTTTTGATTACACCTTTCACACAGTCCTTAAAAACAAGCTCATAGCCTTGAAGTTGGCCTGGGGCTGGACTGGGCCAGTGGGATTTAGGAAGAAGACTGCTTATCTGTTCATTGGCTCCTCTTTAATTTTTCCCAGTTCTGCAAGAAAAGCTGTGGTATCCTCACCACCCCCTCCTTCAAAATCCCATCTTCCTCTCCTGCTAGAGGTCCCCCACAGCAGGCAGCAGGAATCGAAGGAGAAGCTGCACATTCTCGGGCTGGACCATCCCTGTTTGTTTTCCTTGCAGCAGCTTGCTCTCCAGCTCGGGTGTTCTTCAGGACTTCCCATGTTTGTGTTTTATCTTTGTAGGAAAGGAAAGGTCTCTCTACTTGAGTGCTGTTCTGGAAGCTAGCTCAGATCTATCTTTTCCTTTTCCGCCTCTTGTTGGTCGCCGTTGTCATCTTTTATTTCAAGCTGGGATCCATCCCTGCAACTTTAGAGGCTCATTCATCCATACATCATTGAGACTTTTAGCTCACGGAAATGTCTGCAGCATTTTAGCATTAAAAAAAAAAAAATCCCCACTCCCCCGTGTCTGGCCATCAGAGGACAATTTGCAGGAGTTGGTTCTCTCCACTATGTGTTCCAAAGATGGAACTCTGATTAGGTTTGGCTTCAAGTACCTTTATCCAATGAGCCATCTTGCCAGATCTGTTTATCATTTTTAAGTATACAACTCGGTGACATGTAATGCTGCCTGCTCCATCTGAAAACAATCAGAACTTTGGAGTGGTTGATGAGTTTTTAATTTCGGGTGAGATAAGCTCACCAAGGTGACAAACACCCATTCTGGAGTGTCCATGACATCTCAAGCACTTAGCACTCACAGATGCTTGTTGCATGACAGAATGACGCCTCCCTGGCTAACTTCTTTTGCAGTCGCAGATCCAAAAAACATACCCTTTTCACTAGGCTGGACGGAAGTCGGACGCTGGTGACCCGGTAGGAGGCGCCCCACGGGCCCTATTGTCGCTTTCGGTTTGCCCGGGTCAGGCACCTCTCTGAGAAGTCGCCCCCCCCCCTTGGCCCGTGGGCCCGCCCCGCCCCGCGGCTTCCTCCTGGATCGCTGGCACTGAGGCCGCACCGGGCAGAGGAGCCCGAGCCGGCAAGCAGGCTGTGGCGGCGGCGGCTGCAGAGGCGATGGTGAGACGGGCAGGGGCAGAGCGCGATTGTGCAGGGGCGTGAGGTGGGAGCCCGAACCCCAGGGGTGTGGGTCACACTGGTCGCATGAGCCAGACCCAAACTTTGCAGGCAGCAGGTATAAGAGACTCAGAGTGCGCCCCGTCGGGGCGGAGTGAGCGGAACTGCAGCTTCCCACGCTCCTGCCCCAATACCGGGCAAGACACTTAACCTCCACAAGCTTTCTTTTCCGTGCCATAAAGTAGGGGCAGCAGCAATACCTACCTACCTTAGTAGGTCCTTGAGAGGTTAAAGGAGATGTTTATGGTTGGTGTTGCCAGACACTCAGAACCCTCTGCTAAGAAGTAGTAGGTAATGTGATGACCTCTACAGGTCTTCCTGGGGCTCAGAGTGCCAGTGCTGGCCCAAGGGCTGGAAACCTGAGTAGATGCTTGGGCGAGGTCCGCTGTAGGCCGGCTGCTGAAGGATAAACACTTTCCCCAGGGAAAGAAAAAATAAGTTGTTTGCTAGAAAAGTTCCTTGAAATTATCAGTGTGACACAGGCTGACTCTTTCCTAACCTCTACCTAGTGACATAATCCTGAGTTAAGTCACCCATACTCCTGTTGCAGACCTGCCATTTCCAAGGTGCCAGGATGCCCCTCCCCTTGGGACTTCTGGGAGGATGGGCCAGACTGGAAGCAAGTTCAGTCCTCTAAGGCTAGATGGATGTGGCCTGGCTAGTGGTGGCAATGCCTGGATGGCTTCGTCTCTAGGGAACGGGAGGCAGGAAAAGGAAGTGGGGCAGGAAAGTAGTCCTAAGCTTTGAGGCCACACCAGGAAACTGAGGGAGTCTCTGAGAATGGGCTTGAGCTGAGAGCCCACTTCCTAGAGTGCAGGGTAAGAGATGGGAGGAGGTAGGGGGTGGGCTTCCAGAGCGCCCTCAGCTCCTGGGGAGCTGAAACGAAGGTTAGCTATCTGGCTCTACGGGAGAACCTTGGGATGCTCACAGGTGCATTCCGTGTAAAGGGGGTTCAGTGCCAGGAAGAGGGCTCATTATTCCTCCAGCCTGTCTCCAGCTCCATCAGCTAACTCTTCCTCCCTTCTTGTCCCCCTTTCTGGCTCCACCTCTTTCCCTTTGCCACCCACCCCTCTGACTACCTAATTGCCCCACCCCTTTCCTTTCCTTCCCTTTTCTTCTCCGTGACTCACGGGGTCAAAAAGGATATAGCAGTTCTTTTGTGCCACTAGCACAGAACAAAGCGATGATTGGGAAGATGGAAAGCGAGCAATCATTTTTTTGCAGTGTACAAGTGTGGTGTGCATGCTTGTTCACATGTGTGGGCAGGTTCGCGTTTAGGTGCAGATGGAAGTCAGAGGTTGATGTCAGCTCTCTCAGTCAACAGCTCTCTGCTCTGATTACGGAGGCCCGGTCTAGGGCTGAACCCGGAGCTCTCCAGCTTGTCTAGGGTAGCTTTTCCTCGCCCTGAGCACTAGGAATACACATGGACCGCTTGACTTTTATGTGGGTGCCCTGGAGTCAAACTCAGCTTTTCATACGAGTGCAGGAAGAGCCTTATGCGTGGAGCCATCTCTCCAGAACCATAAATAAGTTTTTAAAAAGACTTGATCGTATGTGTATAAATGTTTTTCCCACATGTGTGAATGTGCACTGTGTACACAGGTGCATGTGGAGTCCAGAGGAGGGTGTTGGTTCACCTCATAGTGGAATGGTAGATGACTGTGAACTACCAACTGGGTGCTGGGAACTGAACCCAGGTCCTCTGGAAAAGCAGCAAGTGCTCTTAACCACTGAGTCAGCTCTCCAGCCTCACTATAAATAATTTTAAAAATTACTTAGCTTGCTTGTTTGTTTTTTGGGGGACAAAGTCTCATATAGGTCAGGTTGTCTCTCACTATAAAGCTGAACCACCACGCCTGACTAGAATTAACTTTTTTTTTTTTTTTGAGGCAGTCTTGCTATTTAACCCTTAACCTACCTATGCAGACAAAGCTGGCCTTGAAACTGCAGCAGTGCTCCTGCCTCTGCCTCCCAAGTACTGGGATTACAATTATCTGGTACCATGCCCAGCTATTGAATAATTCTTTTAGTTAGTTTGTTTGTTTTTATTTTTGTTTTTTCTTGAGACAAGATCCCACTATGTAGATTGGACTGGCCTCGAACTCTGCCTATTGAGTTCTGGGATTAAATAGGTCCACAACAATGCTCAGTCAAAAATAATTCTTGAAGTCATTCATTTGACAGAACAGGCCTCTCGTTTGAACCCAGCATCAAGTGGCTGGTAGTCTTTAGCGCCCTCTCTCTGTAACTAGTTTAGCTTAGGGTCTAGACTTGTGGCCCCTGGAGTCTGGCCGTTCTACCTTCAGATCGGTTACCTACTGACTCCGGACAACTCTGGACTGTAAAACAGGGACGATAACACTGTCCAGTGAGTTATTGTGAAGACTGAGCCAGATCCCCCGTGCACAGCTGGTCAGTGCTGCTCAGGTTATGTACCCACTGAAAAGTGTCTGTTGCTAGTGTTCAAGACTTAAGGCCTGTAGCCCCAACACTCAGGGGCAGAGGCAGGAGGACCCCCAAGTCTCAGGTGAGCCTGTGCTGTCTATTGAGAACCTCTTTCATTTTTTTTTTAAATTAGAATTTCTGAAAGGGCTGCAGTGTGTGACGTCCTAGGTTCAATCCCCAGGGCCACACAAATAAACAAGATCTCAATAGCCTGTGGGACCTGAGCAAAAGAAAGCCGAGGCTGGGTCAGAGCAGCAGTTCTCGAGGATCCACGGAAGGTTCCCCACTTAGACAAGATGATAGTGTGCAACAGGGAAGACCTTGGCCGGTTATGCATCTCGTAAGGAAGGAAAGAAAAGGAAAAGGTGACTCTCTTGAGGAACGTATACCCACACCTAAGATGTCCTTACTAAGGTCCCCAACTTTTTCATGGTGGGGGGATGGTGTTGGCTGGAGTGGTGGCTCAGCGCTGCTCTTCCAGGGACCTGGGTTAGATTCCCAGCACCCAGATGGTGGCTCACAACCACCCCTTTCCAGATGCCAAATTCCAAAGAACCTGACTTCCTCAGGCAGGCACGTGGTGCACATACAAACATGCAAGCAAAATACTCATAGATAATAAAATCCATCTCAAAAAACAAAACAAAACACTGGCTGCTCTTTCAGGGGACCCAGGTTTGATTCCCAGCACCCACATGACAACTAACAGCTGTCTGTAACTCCAGTTCCAGGAGGTCACACACCCTTTTTATGGCTTCCTCGGGCACTACATGCACTTGGTGCACAGACATACATGCATACAAAACATCCATACACACAGAAATAAAAAAATGAATAAACAAATCTTGGGGGAAAAAAAGAGTGGGCAAAAGGAGGCAAGTGTGCATGATGGTATACATGTAGTGAGTTCAAGGCCATCCTGGAAAGAAAAAGAAAATGGGCTGGAGAGATGCCTTATTGGTTAAGAGCAATGGCTGCTTCTACAGAGGACCTGAGCCCAGTCCCCAGTCTCCATTTTAGGTGGTTCATATGGCCAATGCCTGAAGAGACCAGATAGGTTGTTAGATGCCCTGGAACTGGAGTTGCAGGTGCTTGTACCCATCTCATGGGTGCTTGCAGTCAGAGCAAGGTCCTCAGGAAGACCAGCCACTGCTTCTAATCGCCGAGCCTTCTCTCCGGCCCCCATAAATATTTTTTAAAAATAAATCTTAGGGCTGAAGGGATGGCTCATCGGTTAAGAGCACTGATTGTTCTTGCAGATGACTTGGATTTGACTCCCGGAACCCACACGGCAGCCGACAGCCACCCAAAATTCCAGTTCCATGGAAGTCTGAAATCCTTTTCTGTCTTTCTTGGCAACCAGGCACATACATGGTACCCACACATACCTGCAGGAAAAACATCCATTCACATAAAATAAATAAATCAAAAAAAAATCTTATGTTTAAAAAAGAAGTCTGTCATAAAAAGGAAAGGTGATGAAAAATTGGTTTCCATTAATACTAATTAGTTATTTATTTGCGTTTAGTGTGGGTCAGGTATTGCTTAGGCTTTTGTTTATAATATATCCCACAGGAGGCTGGAGAGATGGCTCAGTGGTTAAGAGCATTGCCTGCTCTTCCAAAAGTCCTGAGTTCAATTCCCAGCAACCACATGGTGGCTGTAACGAGGTCTGGTGACCTCTTCTACAGACAGAATATTGTATACATAATAAATAAATAAATATTTAAAAAATATATCCCACAGTCTGAGCTGGGGTGATGAGCTCTGTGAGGTAAGTGCAGTTAGCACCACTTTACAAAAGAGGAAGTAGTTGGTCAGAAAGGTCACATCCTCAGGTTAGTTAATCAGCTGGTAATTGCCAGAGCCAGGTAAAATTTGAGGCGAGGGAGGCAGCACACCTTATTCTTGAGATCGGGTCCTCCCGTCTTCCAGGCCCCCAGCAATGAGGTTATAAGTGCTCACCAATACACACAGTTTTTACATGGGTATGAGCTAGCAGGCTCTGGGAATTTTCCTCTACCATGTCACATGCTCTGCCCCCCCTCCTTGTGCTAGGGTTATGTTCACGCTTGGTCACACCCTACTTCTTGTTTTTAAGAGGCAGAGGCAGGGAGATATCTGTGAGTTCAAGCAGCCTAGCTGGTCTATATATTGAATTCCATGCTAACCAGAGGTATGTAAAATGAAACAAAAGTGGGCAGGGCGGGAGGACGTGCTCAATGAGAGATCAAAGGTCTGAAGCTCTCCACAAGCACGTGTATGTGTGTGTGTGTGTGTGTGTGTGTGTGTGTGTGTGTGTGTTCCTGTTCTAGCACTCTCTACCACATCCCTTTGAGACTAAGGCTTTTACCAAACCTGGAGTCAGAATGGCAGCCCATAAACAATAATCCTCTCCCTTTGCTCGCTAGGTAGCTGGGGGTATTAGGATGTGCAACCATAACTGGCTTTTTACATGGGTGCTTGGGATCTGAACTCAGGAGCAAGCACTTTTACCCACTGAGCCATCTGCCCAGCCTACACACCCCAGCCTCTGCCTTGAGAAGGTCTCGTGTTGTCTGAGAATTTCCAATTCTCTTGCCTGTCTCTGAAGCATTGGGATTGCAGGTGTGTGTCATGCCTAATGTTTTTGTTTTGTTTTTGAGACAGATCGTACTACATAGCCTAGACTGGCCTGGGACTGGAGATTCCCCAGTTATGCATGCCACCACCCCTGACTTGGTTGGGTTTTATCACTTCCTCCACACTGATTTCCACCCCTTGACTTCTGCTGCTTTCCCTAGCCCTGCCCAGCCTCTCCACCCTCTGCCAGGTCCCTTCACTAGTGGGCTGTGTCCCTGTCTCTGCCAGAATGACCCAGCTCCATTCCAGTACCTGCCCTTTTGATTACAATTCTGACCCTTGTAATCTCCTTACTCCATGGGTGACTAGGACACTTTTTATGTCTCGTGTGGAACTTTACCCTTCTATGATGGCACCACGTATTTCTCTTTCTCAGCTAGGGAGAGCTCTTCCTGAAAACAGGTACAGTTCATCCAGAAAATATCTGTCATGTGTCTGCCAGCTGCCAGGCCTTTGGCTGAGTGACAAGTGGCACAGGGTAGCTTGGCCCTTGCCCTCTGTTTGCTCAGCTCTTCCCTGACACTTTTCCTAGCAATTTCTCTTTCATACTGTGAGCAGAGACCTGTGTATATAGTTAGGGTCCTTTTATCTTTGGTTGAGGAGACCAAAGTGGGCTGGGATTTGGTGGCTGTGTTCCCTGGAACATACGTATCCTTTTGGGTCTGGGGCCCATCTTGGCTCCCCATAGGCATAGGCCTGGCTTTGCTGGAGAGGAGAAAGGCTCTGGACTGTAGTTGGAGCACAGCCAGCTCTCCATAGAAAGTGAGTCTGTTTACCCTTTGTATGGGAATAAGAACAACAGCTGTAGAATCCGGAACACAAGAACAGAGCTGGGGATGTAGTTCAGCAGGTGGAGTGCTTGCCTGAGCGTGAATGAAGCCCTGGGTTTTCATCTCCAGCAGCACATACGCTGGGCATGGTAGAGCACACTTGTACTAGTACTGCGAAATGAGACTAAAAGGGGCAGAAATACCAGGTCATTTTTGGCTGTATAGTGTGTTGGAGGCCAACCTGGGCTAAACAAGACCTTGTCAAAAGAAAAAAGAAAAGGAAAGGAAAAAGTTAAAAGGTAAAGAAAGAGGAAGATGCTGGGGCTATGGCTCCGTAGTTAGCAGCACCTGTCACTGGTGCATCAGCATTGGTAGGGCTTTCCGGTTACCAGACTCTTCCAGGTTCAGTGAGAGACCCAGTCTCAAGGGAGTAAGATAGACAGTGACAGAGCAGGACACTGGCATCATCCTCTGGCCTCTGGGTGCATTGCAAGTAGGTGCTCCAGCAAAACCACTAACAATACACTCATATGCTACCCAGAGTGGGGGACAGACAGACAGACAGGGGCTGTGAAATGGCTCAGCAGGCAAAGCGCTTTCCACACAAGCCTGCTGACCAGAGTTCAATCCCCAGAATCCATGGGAAAGTGGACAAGTTGTCCTCTGACCTCCACATCTGTGTCCCCTTACAATCATAAAAACGAAAATACCCACAGCATCCCACCAAATGGTGATTCTCGTTTTCAAGTTCTGTCCATTCCCAAATCTGTGCTTTGGAGTTCTGGGATGTGGGGAGGTTCAAACAATGGAGCCTTGTCCAACAATGCAGTAGTCACGGCGGGGATGACAAGTGACTCAGGAATGGGAGGACGCATGAGTCCCCTGTTTTCTTCACTGCTGCCTTGGGTTCCAGCCTCTGAGCACCTTCTGCCTCCTTAGTTTGCCTGCACCACTCTAAAAACAAGCTGTTTTTCTGGCTCTTGGGTAAATATTGATCTGTTGGGGTTTCTGGTGCCTGTCCCTCGAAACTCCTGCTGAGCTAGATAAGCAAATCAGGAGAACCTCTCTTGAGACTAAGGGTTCCTTTTGGATAGGCGATCAAGCAGCTGGCCCCTTTACTGGGTCCTTGGCGTGATCAGCATTGTGCTGGCCTCCCAGGCTTCAGGATGCCAGCGGATGGACTAGGATGCTGCCCCCTGCTCTCCCTCTGGGAGCATGTGACCTAACTGTGGAGAGAGGACTCGTGCTGGGAATGCGCTGGGGCTGTGTGCAGGGGGGCAGCTGTGGTGGTCCTCTGTGAGGATTCTTGCCTGTGGAGGAGGGAAGCCTCTGTGACTACCAGGTCTCTCCCAACACGTATTCTCCGGTTTTAAGTGGAATTCTGTCAAATGCCAACATGTCTGCTGCTGTGAACAATGGGAGATATGGGCTGGCAGGAAGGGGTGGGGGTTGATGCTCTGTGAAAAGGAGATAGATTAGGGATGGGCTGGGAAGGACTAGGCTAAGGGGAGGGAGTTTCCCGTGGTTTGCTAATCCTCTGGTATTTGTCTGCTCCTGGTCTCCCCCATTCTCTTACCCTCTCCCCCTCTCTCCCTTTTTTCTTTTCATACGCCCCCCCCCCCAATTGAAACGTGTGCCCGTCTCGTCTTCAAAACAAACTGGGTTTCTTGGTTAGGTGAAGCAGTGCCAAAGATTGTCACTTGGATTCCATTGAAAACTACAGATCCCAGTGAAGTCCTGGGTGACTAGAAGGCTGGAGGCCAAAGGCCAGAGGGTCTCAGATTCCCAGGAGGAGAGGAAATAGAAGGTGGTCACTGAAGTGGAGAGTAGGTTAGCTCAGAGGCAGAACTGGCCTGACTGGTCAGCTGTCTAAAGAGGCAGAGATGAGCTGCTCAGTTGGGGAGGGGTTCTAGGCAGGGATGCTGATATGGCCTGGTCTCCAATGACCTTTCTGTCCTGCGGAGTGGATTTTTTTTCTTGCCTGGCTTCCTGCTCTTTGCCACTTCTTGGGGTCAGTGGGGAGTCATAGGACAGATGAACACTGGGTAGATGCCATCTTGGAGCAGGTGAACAAAGCATCTGCTTTGTGGGAAGGTGGAGACCCGGGAAGTTCCCAGTTTGAGCTAACATAGAAGAAGCCAAGATACTGAAATCCAGAGAGGATGGACAAGGAGCCCGGAGGTCAACTGCTCAGAAGGCAGCCCTTTAACCTGAATAGCTCATGCATTTACACACAAAGGATGCTATTACTCATCTGCCATACCCAGACATTGTAGGGGAGCGGGGAGTTCAGGTCCTTTGTGCCAGGAGGAAGGCTCCTGGATGGGGAACTCTTGCATCCTTGACCTTGGGCTTGGTGCTCAGGCAGGGAAAGAATTGGAGCGATGCCAGCAGCAGGCGGACGAAGTGACGGAAATCATGCTCGACAATTACCAAAAGGTCCTGGAGCGGGATGGCAAGCTGGCAGAGCTGGAGCAGCGCTCGCACAAGCTCCTGGACATGGTGTGTGGCCCCGGGGAATGGGGAAGGGACAGAGCTCTTAGGCTGTGGTGGGGAGGCTAGAGGTGGGGTCTGGGACTTCTGGTTTCCTACTAGAGGATTTTACAAAGATACACTTGGGTTGGGGCTATAGCTCAGCTGATAGGGTGCTTAGCTAGCATGTGCAGCCCTGGGCTCACTCCCCAGCATGGCGTGAAACACAGCAGTGTACGCCTGTGATGCCAGCACTCAAGGGATCCAGAGGACCTGAAGCTCATTCTCAGTCACACAGTAAGTCCAAGCCAGAGCTACAGGAGACCCTGTCTTACAAACAAATATAAACAAATAAACCTAAAAAGTCTTTGGAGCTGTGTGCATTCCTAGCGGTCATGGGCTAGGTGGGTGTGAGCTAGCAGGGTCGAGAGTCAGGTGTTACAGCAGTGTTTGAGGTCAGGAGCCAGGTCAGAAGGGTTCCAGAGTACAGTGAGTGGAGGGGCAGCAAACAGGACAGGGAGATGCTGGCATGCAGATGGAGAGCTGCCTTTCAGGTCCTGTGGGACCGTTAACTCTCTTTCTCTTGGTGTCTCTGGGTATCCACAGAGTTTGGCCTTCAGCAAGACAACCAATACTCTAGCCCAAAAGAAGCGCTGGGAGAACATCCGGTGCCGGGTCTACTTGGGGCTGGCAGTGGCTGGTGGCCTTCTCATCATCCTGATTGTGCTGCTGGTCACCTTTCTTCCGGTGAGCGATGGGGAAAATAGTCAACCATAGGACTTGGATACAGGAACTGCCGTAAGAACTGGAACTGACCCAGCCAGGCCTGGAGGAAAGGCTGAAGGACTGCACAGGCCTGTCCTGGTCTCCAGGGAATCCTGGTGTTTGCGTCTGTCTGGGCCTCCTGACTGAGTGCTGAAGGGCATCCTGGATGTATGCACCTCTACATCCCCCATTATGTCATGGACTGGCCCTTGAGGGCAGCCTGCTGCACTGGCCCTACTAAGTTTCACCGCTGGAGCTGAGTAAAAGCTGCTGTTTGGTTAAAAGGGTGCTCTCTCTCTCTCTTTCTCTCTCTCTCTAACACACACCCACAGACACAGAAATATAACTGACACACATACACCACAAACACAGATGTGTACATACATACTCCAGACACAGAAATACCTCATACACACACACACACACACACACACACACACACACACACACACACCCCACGGGCCCAGAAACATACTACATACTGTATACACACATATATACACTAAATTAATGTAATTTTATTTATTTTTTTTAATTTTTTTATATTTTATTTATTTATTATTTATACAATATTCTGTCTGTGTGTATGCCTGAAGGCCAGAAGAGGGCATCAGATCTCATTTCAGATGGTTATAAGCCACCATGTGGTTGCTGGGAATTGAACTCAGGACCTTGGAAGAGCAGGCAATGCTCTTAACCACTGAGCCATCTCTCTAGCCCTTAATGTCATTTTTTTTTTTTTTTTTTGGTTTTTCGAGACAGGGTTTTCCTGTGGCTTTGGAGCCTGTCCTGGAACTAGCTCTGTAGACTAGGCTGGTCTCGAACTCACAGAGATCCGCCTGCCTCTGCCTCCCGAGTGCTGGGATTAAAGGCGTGTGCCACCATCGCCCGGCCCCTTAATGTAATTTTAAAAATAAAAAAAAAGATTTTCCTTTAGGATACCCCCTTCCTTTCCTCTCCTCCTTGCCCTTGCCCTTCACAGACAGGCCTTTATGTAATATGGGGGCACGGACACAGCAGCCCACAAAACAGACCTTTTTTTAAAATTATTTATTTATTATGTGTATAGTATTCTCAGTATTCTGTCTGCATGTATACCTTCAGGCCAGAAGAGGGCACCAGATCTCATTACAGATGGTTGTGAGCCACCATGTGGTTTCTGGGAATTGAACTCAGGACCCTTGGAAGAGCAGACAGTGCTCTTAACCGCTGAGCCATCTCTCCAGCCCCCAAAACAGACCTTTTTGTGGAAAATGAAAATCTATCATTTCTGACATCTTGAGGGTTGTCAGAGGACCAACAGGACTCCAGATGGAAGAACGGAGAAGAAGGGGCTTGCTGGGAATCCAGCTCAGTTCTTAGAGTGCTTGCCTAGTATGAACAAAGTCCTGGCTTTGATGGTGGCTCACACATCTATAGTCTCAGCACTCAGGACATAAAGGCAGGAAGATTACAATGTCAAGATCATCCTTGGCTACAGTTAGATAATGTCAGTCTGGACTATGTGAGACCCTGCCTCAAAAGCAAAAAGGTGGCTGCAGAGATGGCTCAGTGGTTAAGAAGGCATACTGCCCTTGCAGAAAACCCGCATTTGCAAGTTCAGTTCCCATCTCTCAAGTCAGGCACTTCATAACTACCTGTATGTCCAGCTTCAGGGAGAGCATCCCTCTGTGGGCACCTGCACTTAAGTGTACACACACACACACACACACACACACACACACACACACACACACAATTTAAGCAAACAGAAAACATGCTGAGATATAATCCCATAAAGTGTTTCCCTTGAAAATACAGGGACCTGAGTTACATCTCCAGAACCCCTTTTAAAAAGCCAGGTGTATAGTCCAATATGATAGCATTAACCTTTTTTTTTTGTTTTGTTTTGTTTTGTTTTGTTTTGTTTTTCAAGACAGGGTTTCTCTGTGGCTTTGGAGCCTGTCCTGGAACTAGCTCTTGTAGACCAGGCTGGTCTCGAACTCACAGAGATCCGCCTGCCTCTGCCTCCTGAGTGCTGGGATTAAAGGCGTGCGCCACCACCACCGGCGATAGCATTAACCTTGATCTAAGCACTGGGGGTGTGGGGACAGGTAGATCTCTGTGAGATTGATAGCCTGATCTACACAGTGAGACTTTCTCTCAACACATTAACAAACAAACAATAAACAATATGGTGGCCTTGTACATCCAGAACTGGAAAGGTAGGGACAGATAAACCCCTGGGGAATCACTAACCTCCAGCCTAGCCTAATTGGTGAGCGCCAAGCCAATAAGAGATGCTGTTTCAAAACTGATCTGGTGAGTAAAGACTGTGGAGTTGGGGGCTGGAGAGATGGCTCAGCAGTTAAGAGCACTGACTGTTCTCCCAGAGGACTTGGGGTTCAATTCCCAGCACTCACATGGCGGCTCACAACTGTCCTGTAACTCCAATATCCTCACACAGATATACATGCAGGCAAAACACCAATATACATAAAAATAAATAAATAATTTTTTAAAAAAAAAGACTGTGGCATTATAGCTGGTCTGGTATGTTTGTGCACACCTTGCCCAGCTCTTGGAAGGCAGAGGTAGGCAGATCTCTGTGAGTTTCAGGCCAGCCTGGTCTACAGGGTGAGTTCCAGGATAGCCAGGGCTACACAGAGAAACCCTGTCTTGAAAAAACAAAACACGATAATAACAATGCTCATCTCCTCTTTATCGCTGCTAGTTTCTCAGCTCCAGCTAACCAGCATGGATTGTCCTAGCAGAGCTAAGATTCACCTCAGTGGTGCCAGTCTCTTGTTAATCACCACTGGGTCTTTAGCCCCAGCTGACCAGAGACACAGATTTGTTTTTGCTTGTTTGTTTATTTGTATTTTTTTTATTTTGAGATAGGGTTTCTCTGGTTATCCCTGGCTGTCCTGGAACTTGCTTTGTAGACCTGCCTGGACTTGAACTCACAGAGATCTGCCTGCTTCTGCCTCCAGAGTACTAGGATTAAAGATGTGTGCCACTACCACCCGGCTAAGCCACAGATTCTCAATTCAAATATATCTCACAAACAGCCCTGGCAGAGTCTTTAAGGGACTCTTGGTGTGGGAGGTCCTTCTGTCTATGTGTTGCTTTTCTTGGTTAATAAATAAAGAAACTGCCTTGGCCTGTTGATAGGGCAGAACTTAGGTAGGCAGGGAGATGGAACTGAATGCTGGGAGAAAGAAGGGCGGAGTCAGAGACGCTGTGGATCCACTGCCAGAGATAGACATGCTAGAACTTCGCTGGTAGGCCATGACCTCATGGTGATACTCATATTAATGGAGATGGGTTAAATTAATATGTGAGAGTTAGCCAATAAGAAGTTAGAGCTAATGGGCCAAGCAGTGATTTAATTAATATAGTTTCTGTGTGGTTATTTTGGTTCTGGGCAGCTGGGACTAACAAGCGATTCCCTGCAACAGACTCTCAAACTTGCCTCTGAAATGTCTTTAAGCCAGGCCGTCATCAGCTGCATGGCTGTCAGCATTATTTTCCAAGTTCCCACAAGTTCATTAAGTTCTAAGACTTTAACAACTTTTCCAGCCCAATGTTCCAACTTCCTTGATGGAGGTAGGTCTTGTATCTTATCTGTTGCTTTCATTGCTTAACTAATAAAGAAAACTACTTGGCCTGATAGAAAATTAGGTAGGTGGATCAAACAGAACAGAATGCTGGGAGAAAGAAGCCGAGTCAGGCAGTCGCCATGATTCTCCAACCCCAGACGGATGTAGGCTAGAATCCTTCTTGGTAAGCCAGCTCGTGGTGCTACAAAAAATATTAGAAATGGGTTAGATCAATATGTAAGAGCTAGCCAATAAGAGGCAGGAACTAATGGGCCAAGCAGTGTTTAAAAGAATACAGGTTCTGTGTAATTATTTCGGGTAAAGCTAGCCGGGTGGCGGGAAGTGGCCCGCCACTTCTATTTCAACACTTCCTTACCAGTCTTCCCACATAATATGTTCAGATCTGTCATAGAAATACCCAAGTCCTAGTGCCAACTTCTGTTTTGTTTGCTTCTATTTATTTATTTGGTTTTTTTCTCTGTAGACCAGGCTGGCCTCAAACTCACAAGAGATCCCCTGCCTCTTGGTGCTGTGATCTTCCTGAGTGCTGGGATTAAAGGCATGTGTCACCACTGTCTGGCAGTGTTTCCTTTCTATTGTGATAAAACACTATGACCAAAAGCAACTTGTTGAGAAAAGGGTTTATTTCAACTTATAATTGTAGTCCATTATGAAGGGAAGTAAGCACAGAAAATCAGTTTATTTCAACTTATAATTGTAGTCCATTATGAAGGGAAGTAAGCACAGAAAATCAGGGCAGGAACGGAGGCAAGAACTGGACGGAGGCCATGGAGGAACCCGGCTGCCTGCTTTCTCAGTCTGCTTCCCTATACAGTGCTGGGGTGTCACTGCCTGTAGTGTGCTGGGCCCTTCCATATCCATCACTAATCAAGAAGAGGACTGTCTACAGGCTCGTGGGATGGAGGATTGTTTTCAGTGGAGGTTCCTTCTTCCCAGATGACCCTAGCTTATGTCAAGTAAGGGTCATACTGGCTTATTAGTCTTTGTTAGAGGCAATGTCTCCCTAAAAGCCCAAGATGGCCTCTTAAATTCTCAGATTACAGGTATATACCACCATGCCTGCTCTAAGAATTTGTTTCCTTCCCTGGGTTTCTTATCATCTTCCTCTGCTGAGAAAGATGGAGGAGATCCCTTTGTACTGTTAAGTAGGTCAGCAACACTTACTTTGGGTAAGCCACTTCTGGGGCTCAGATTTCATTTATATAAAAGCCCACAGAGGTAATGAGGGTGCAGCTCCATGGTAGGGCAGGTGCTTGCAGGCTCTGCAGTTAAGCCCTCATGAGAAAAAAAGAAAAGCAGAAGGTACCTCACTACAGTATCAGACAATTACAGCGATCAGATATAGGTTTTTGCTCTGTGTCTCTCCTTTTATCCTGTTTTTTAAATTTTTAGTTTATTTTTATTTTTTGTGCATTGTTGCTTTTGCCTGTGAGAAGGTGTCAAATCTTAGAGTTGCAGACAATTGTTAGCTGCCATGTGGGTACTGGGAATTGAACCCAGGTTTTCTGGAAGAGCAGTTAGTGCTCTTTATGGCTGAGCCATCTCTTCAGTGACTCCCCCCCACCCCAACCTTCCAGCTTATCCTGTTTAAGACAGGCTCTTACTATGTAACCATGTAACCATCCTCGGGCTGTCACTTTTTTGTTCTGGTTTGGTTTGGTTTAGTTTTTCGAGACAGGGTTTTACTGTGGCTGTACTGGAACTCTCTTTGTAGACCAGGCTGGTCTCGAAGGTTTTTTTTTGGGGGGGGGGATTTATTTTTATAACTGTGTATGTGTTTCTGCCAGTTGAATGTAGGTATGGGGGAGAAGGGAGACAGAGGGGTTATCTGGAACTGGAGTTGCAGGAGATTGTAAACTGACTATTTGAGTTCCTAACCATACATGGTTTTGTCTTTCTTCCTCTTTCCTTATTTATGTTTTTTACTTTTTTTTTATTTTATTTTTTTTATTTTTCGAGACAGGGTTTCTCCGTAGTTTTTTTGGTTCCTCTCCTGGAACTAGTTCTTGTAGACTAGGCTGGCCTCGAACTCACAGAGATTCGCCTGCCTCTGCCTCCCGAGTGCTGGGATTAAAGGCGTGCGCCACCACCGCCCGGCTATGTTTTTTACTTTTATTGACTGAGACAGGGTCACACTTTGTAGCTATGTTTGGCCTCACACTCACAGAAATCCCCCTGCCTCTGCCTTCTGAGTTCTGGGGTTAAATGTACTTTTTTTTTTTTTTTTTTAAATGTGTGTGTGGGGGTGTTTTGCTGCCCTTCTGTCTGTCCGTCCTTGCGTGCCGGATGCCCGCCGAGTGTAGGAACCCTGGAAATTGTCTTACAGATGGTTGAGCGCCGCCTGTGGGTGCTGGGACTAGAACCTGGGGCAGCCGAGCTTCCTCTCCAGCCCTTCCACCCTTTATTTTTATACCCAGAGAATCACAAATGCGTGGGAATTATCCTCTCGAGGAGTAGGCGGGGCAACACGGGAAACTCAACCAACCAGACTCAAGACGACTTCCGGCTTGCGCTTCCACTTGTGGAACACGGTGAGGGCCCTCGGGGCGTGACGCCGGGAAACTCCCCGGAATTCCCTCGTTCTCCAACTCTATTGGCTTTAACCTTTGGTCACCTGATTCTTCTGACCAATGAGAAGCTACTGAACCTGTACTTCCGCGCCTCTGTGCGGCCAGCGAGCCACTAAGCCCACCCCACGAGTACTCTGATTGGCTACCCTCTCAAAGCCCGCTCGCTTATTGGCCGGGGCGGGATCCGGCTATCCAGCGGCAACCTAGAGCTGTGTCAGACAAGCCTAGCAACCCGGCAGCCATGGCGTCTTATTTTGATGAGCACGACTGCGAGCCGTTGAACCCTGATCGCGAGGCCCGCAACAATATGTTGCTGGAGCTCGCGAGGAGAGTGCGCGGGGCTTGGAGCTGGGCCCCGGGCAGCAGGTTTCTGGGCTGGGGCTTGGCGGAGAGGGCGGGTAACCTGGGAGATGGGTCTGGACAACGCGAGTAGACGGGAGTCATTAATTTGGGCCGTTAATGAGCAGGACTCGCCAGGGGATCGTGGGAAGGACTGAGCTGGAAAGGGTGGGAGTCTCAGAGGGAGACACCGGAGAAGATTGTCACGGGGGAGCGGACACGACCTGTGTCTGTGCGCGTAAATTGGATAGATTCTAGCAGTAAGCTGGCACAGAAGTCCACTGCCGCCCCGGAATCAACTTGGCGTTACCCCGTCATTACTGAACGACTTCCTTGAGACCGCTACTTCGTGTAAAATGGGAATGAGCAGCGAGCTAGAGTTGTCTGGTCACTATGTCGTGCTGGTGTTTTTCTTGTGTTTTGTTTTGAGACAGTCTCACTGTGTATCCCTAACTGGCCTGGAACTTAATACCTAGAAAAGGCTAGCCTCGAACTCACAGCCTCCCAAGTGTTGTGGGAGGCTTCGTCCCGCCCCTACCCCGCCTTTTTTTTTTTCTTGAGCTGCTATTGTGTACTGGTCATTATTAGCTAGGACACGTGTTTTTGTCTGTGTCTAGGGAGTTAAGGGGACCAAAAATGTGTGGTTTCTTTAGTTGTGACATTACCCCCTCTTCCTCAGATCACTCTTTAATAGGATGGACTTTGAGGACTTGGGACTGGTAGACTGGGAACACCACCTGCCGCCACCAGCTGCCAAGGCCGTGGTAGAGAGCCTCCCCAGAACGGTCATCGGTAGCGCCAAGGCTGGTGAGGATACAAGGTCTTCTTTTCTGTTTAGGGCAGATAAGCCAGACCTGCCATCTCCCCCAAGCCACCGCAATCTGGCCTGTTAGTTTTCTAAGCCAAGTCTGGGTCTGAGTGGGAGGTAGGGTGGGGCCTTAACAGTTCTCCTGATCAGCACATCCTCTTCAAGAGCTCAAGTGCCCTGTGTGCCTTTTGGAATTTGAGGAGGAGGAGACTGTCATTGAGATGCCCTGCCATCACCTCTTCCATTCCAACTGCATTCTGCCCTGGCTAAGTAAGGTATTTCATCCAGCCCTTACCCTGCCCTGATAACCAATTCTAAAACTTCAGTTTTGGTTATGGACTGAGATGGGAATTAAGGAAGGGTAGGAGCAGGGGTGGAAATCAGGAGCAGGAAAATGCTGGAATACTGTCCTGATTTTTCTAGACAAATTCCTGCCCCCTGTGCCGCCATGAGCTGCCCACTGATGATGATAGTTACGAAGAGCACAAGAAAGACAAGGTAGGGGCTGGTGATTTTGTGGAGGGATACAGTGGGCTTGGTCACCCGTCCCTCCACCTCAGCAGGCTTGGACAGGTCTCTTGACCACTTCATGTTGGCTGTCTTCCAAGTCAATTTAGTAAGGGGCAAAGGCCTTAGCATTGCTGATGCTAGGAACCTGAAAACAGGCTCCATGACAGCTGCTCTGTGGCCCTATCCATCAGGATTCAAGCCTGGCCCTGCCTAGCCTGTTGTCTTTCTTCCAGGCTCGGCGGCAGCAGCAGCAGCACCGCCTGGAGAACCTCCATGGAGCCATGTACACGTGAGGCACCATCAGGGCTGTGAGCTCGGCCTCTGTGACATCTATGCCCTTTTGCACTTTGAGTCTTCATTAAAGGTTTCTTTACCCACTCTGCAGGTGCACTGCTCACGCGCCCGAGCAGGGGCTCTGCATCCTCAACCCTGCCGCTAATGAGAAAGATGGCAAAGGTCTCAAATGGTAGAAGGTGCCAGGCTGCATTTCCCTTTCTGCTGGCTCTAGACTCTGGGTGGTGGGGCCCTGGTAACAGCCAGGGCTTGGGTCTGAGTGTTCTTGGTTAGAAGTCAGACTGTGTCAGGGCCTGGCACTTTGTAGCTTTTTGAAACTGATAAACTAACTTGCACCACCCCCTTCCGGAAGAATCGAGTTAACCTTGGAACCTTTAGTTAACATTGGAATCCTGGGGGTGTTCTTTAGTTCCACAGAGAAAACTTTTAACATTGTAAAAGTTGCTCTCTGTATCCTGTCCCTGTAGTCCCCCGGGTATCAGGAAATCAAAGTTCAAGCCAGCCTGGGCAGGGGAAAGAAGTTAGACTACAAACAAAGCCAAGCCAGGTCTTTAGCTTGTTTAGACTCAAAGGGGGCCAAGGTTTTTTTTTTTTTTTTTGGTTTTTCGAGACAGGGTTTCTCTATGGCTTTGGAGCCTGTCCTGGCACTAGCTCTGTAGACCAAGCCGGGTCTCGAACTCACAGAGATCCGCCTGCCTCTGCCTCCCGAGTGCTGGGATTAAAGGCGTGCGCCAGGGGGCCAAGGTTTTGAGAGTGGGTTTCTTTGTGGCCCTGGCTGGCTGAGCCTGGTCTACACAGAACTTAGGAGATCCTCTACCTCCTAGCTCCCCTTTACTAGGATTACTGGTATGTACCACCATGCCCAGTCCCTTCTGATGTATTTAGATGGCACCTGTCACTCTTAGTTACTGGCAACCCTCAAGAATCTTTCCAGGATGAAAGGGTTTCTTCTCATCCCTACCTACTGGATCAGACCCTCCCTGATTCTCCAGAACAGACTGCAAACATGCAAATTAGAATTCTTTTAATAGATATAAAAAAGTACTAAAATACTCATGTGGTTCTGCTGTGTTATTTGCCCTAAAGGAAGTGAGGGACAGAGTGAAGAACCCAAATGCAGCTGGGTGGGCCTTCCCTTATGCTAAGGCATGCTCCTCCCATCATCCAGACTTATGGGCCCCCGCTGCCCCAGCCCCCAATTCCTGCAACAGGAAACCCCAGTGGTCTGGCTCTGGCACTGGGAGTAGAAGGCACCTGAAGGGCTGGCAGGGCAAGTGAGGACAGGTGACCTTTAACTCAAAATACTGCTCTGGTATGGGGTAACAGGACATGGAGCAGAGCAGCTGGTGAGACCACGCTCCTCTATGGCACAGGTGGATGTTGGATGGCCACTTCTCCAAGAGTGAGGAAGCCTAGATCCCAACAATACTCTAAAAAATTGTTTTTGGTACAAAAGAAATGCAAAGAAGGTAGAGGGTGTGGGTACTGTGGAGGCTGGGCCAGCCACCCTCCAGACTCAGATCATGGCAATACTCTCAGGAGCACAGTTGAGGTGGGTAGAGGTGCTGCTGCTCCCAGAGGACTTACAGGCCCTGCCAGGGGTGGGCTGCAGGGCAGCCACCAGTGTGCCTGAGGAGACTGTCCCAAACTCATAGCTAAAGGTGCCATAGAAAATGAGGATATCGAGGACAAACACCCATTCACACAGGGCAGCCCCATGCTGCAGCTGAGAACTCTCGTGGAAGAAGAAGACTCCACCTGGAGTAGGTAGGGTTAAGGAAAGGTTCAGTGGGATGTGTGGACTTGGCAGCACTGTTCAGCCATCCCGTATATTTAAGTATGCTGAGGTAAAGGCTCAGACCTCATAAGGAGACTAGGGCAACGGTCACTGGGCTCAAGATCCCACCCCTACCCCCGACTTGGGTGGGAGAAGGGTTGAGCTAAGGGGATGAAGTCCTGGCTACCCTGTCCCAGAAGGATACTAAGGACCAGGGTGATGAAGGCGATGACAGCTAGCACACTTCGCAAGTGGGCCATAGCCAGGTCCAGGGTGGTGGTAGCCCCATGGTAGAAGAGAACACATTGCAGGCACACAAAGAGCAGCCCAGCAAGGAGGGCCACACCGGCTCCGATGTAGTGTAGAGACTTGGCATGGTCCACCTGGCTCAGACAGGGGCTAATCCATGAAGTAGCCCCACCTCTCTTTCCCCATCCATCGCTTCTCTTTCCCTCCTCACCCCCTCCCTTCCTGGATCAGCCTCCAGGCGCTGCCCATGCAGGCAGCTAGACCCTATTAAGGGGAGGTGGGGAGGAGGCACCTGAAAGTTGCCGACCACCACAAGGCCCGCAGCATTGGTGCAGCCTGTGATGAGTGCTGTGGTGTTAATCCAGGAGTGCCGGTTCTGCTCCAGGAGCTGCCCATAGCGAAGGAGGCAGATCAGGGCCACTAGGGGAAGACAGTAATGCTGTGGCCAGTTCCCTGCCCTCCTCCAACCTTCCCAGCCTGCTCTCCAGCCTCTTGCTGAGAGCTACAAGGTTGTGGACAAGAAGGTAGGACTTTTTGTGTCCTTTCCGCCAGTGCCAGGCTTTTATCCAGGGCAGCTAAGATTAGTTAGCATCTGGCCTTCAGTGAACAGGAGAGAAGTTGCCCCCTCACCAGCTCTTGGTGATCAAAGTAAACATTTCTGGGTTTTTTTGGAGATGAGGGTAGGGATGTTATAGTATCACTCACCCATAAAAGCACCCACGTTGCCAATGAGGCTGAAGAGGCAGCTCTCTGGGGGATATGTTCCAGACTTGCTGAGGGGAGGGGTGAGGACAGTGAGGCAGGAGTACCCATGCCCTCTTCACCCCTCCCACACCCCTTGAGGGGGCTTTATCTGTACTTGGTCCTTCAGCAGGTGAGCCTCTGATTTAAATAGAGCTCAAGTGTAGGAGAGATAAAGAGGTGTCCCAGGTGCCTGGCAGATCTGAGACTCCTTGCTGAGGCCTGCAGCTGGGCTAAATCTCCTTGAGCTTGTTTTGGGCACTCAGAAGTGCTGACCTTAAATCCAGGTACTTTCATTGGCTAACTGTATGCCCTGAATGAGTATCTCCAAGCCTCTGTTTACACATCAAAAGTGAAAAGAGATCCTAACCTGAAGATGGATGGAAAGGCACTACTGGCATATAAAACTCAGCAGGATGCCCAGTCCTAGAAATAGCAAGTAGTGCATTTATTCCTTTGAAACAGGGTCTTACATTGCTCAGGCTAGCCAAAAACTAGCTGGGATGACCTTGAATTTCTGACCCTCTTGCCTTACTCTCCAGAGTGCTGGGATTGTGGGCCTGGGCTACCACATCTAGTTTTATGTGGTGCTGGGTTTTGTGAATGCCAGGAAGGCATTCTGCCAATTGAGCTACATACTCATGCCCAGGCTCCCTTGTCTCTGTTCTTCCCTGAGACAGGGTCTCACACAGCACTGGCAGGTCTGGAATTCATCTTCCTACTTCCCAAGTGCTGGGAGTATAGCCCTTTGCCACTAGCCTTGGTAATATTACTTGGCTAAGTGTGTTTCATCTTGAGATCCAGAGACAGTCCTTTGCTTGAGGGGGTTTCTGAGGTGCAGAGGGACCTAGAGTCTGTCCAGGTTCCAGGACCTACCTGATGAGAGGAACGTCGTCAAGGGTGCAGCAGGTCTTGGGGCCCCCTTGTTCAGTGGGGTCAGGGGAGCAGGACTCGTTGTAGGACCTGGCAGGTGGACACAGGGTAGACTAGGAGGGGATCTCAAAACCCTGGAAATCTTTCCGACCTCCCCAGGGCCTGCTTGGAGCATAAGTAAAGAGGATGAAGGGATGATGGGAAGTGGGTGGGCAGGCAGGATGTCATGCCTGGAGACCAATGTCAGGGAACAGCAGTGAGGTCTATGGTCTCCATGTGGCTTGTGGGCTCAAAGAGGGACAGAGATGAAGGGAACTTGAGAGTGAGGCCATCTGCAGAATGTTCCATACCAGTTTTCCACTGGGCACACGTGGCGGTTCATCACGGCCATGGCATACCTGTGGAAGCAGAACTTCCTGTCACCTGTCCCCATGGTTCTTCAGGCCCAGCCACCCCCTACTGGCTCTTTGACTTTTGGCCTCATTCAGCCTCACTGTCCCTGCTGTCATTTGGTGGGGTGAGGAGGTAGGTACTGATGCTATAGCAGACCCTGCAGAATTGCCTCCAACCAAAGACCCTCTGGAGGTGTCCTGCCTAGAAGTATATGTCGAAGCTGTCTTGCTGGACTGCAGTGGTGCCAGCTTGTCTCACGAGGCTGTGTGCCCAGGAATCAGGCCAAGCTTTGGAGACAGAGTGACCCTGGGTACCCACCATTCTGGAGCCTACAAACAGGTCAACAGATTTTTTTATGTGCAATCAAAAAGGTCCTGTTAGAGCCCCCCCCCCCCCCCCGCTCGACCCACACTCCTCTTACTTACACTGTCCATATGCCCGTGATGGAGAATGCTGACAGGCTGACAGGAAGGAGGATCCAGGCGGTCATGAGGGAGTGGAGCCAGGGTGGTGGTGGTTTGGGGGTAAGGACAACAGGTAGGTGGGGAAGAGGGGGCAGGCCCAGCTACCTTGAGATATTTCAGCCACAATCATCAGCTGCCCTGGCCTGGTGGGGGAGAGAGATCAAGGTCCAGGGTCTGGTGACTGGCCAGGGCGGGGGGAGGGAGGGGAAGGGTGGGCAACACTTCACCCAGAGCTCTCCCTGGGCTTTCGAGCGTCCAGATTTTGGGCTGAGCCCCAGCCGGAACGTGGCACCCTCTGGCTATCCATCTGGGGCCTCCGCGAGATTAACTCAAATGCCACCGGCGCGCTGAGACCCTCGGGCAAGGCTGTAACATCTGGAAAGAGAGCCACGCTCCCCGACCTGAGGGACACCGGCTCGGTGGAGGCTGGAGCTAGGACAATCATGGGGATCATGCCAAGGAAAGCCTGGAAGGGTTCGCCCGGCCGAGAAAGCGGCTGCGAGGCGTTGGCGTGCGGGCAAACCACCTGACCACCGCGCCCGGGCAAAGGGGCGGGTTCTCGAGGGAAACCCGACCGGGTCTCGCTCGGGTAGGCACAGGGACCCCAGCTTGGGTAGGAGTCTGCAGTCAGCGACAACTCCCCTCCCTCCAGAGCCCGGCTCCCCAAGGCGAACCCTTAGTGGCCGAGAGAGAAAAGAAGTCCAGTACGCACCTCCCCGGAGCGCCCCGCCGCCGCCGCCGCCGCTGCTCCCTGCTCGGCCCCCTCGTGGTTGCGTCTCCAGCTGCGGCCCTCGAAGCAGCCCTGAAAGGTTTAAAGGGCCGAGCGGCCCCGCCCCTGGCGGCCCCAGGCCCGCCGCGCCGCCCGCCGGGACGTGGAGTCCGCGTAGCCCCGGCCCCGGTGCCGGCGCCCCGCCCGAGACTACAACTCCCGAGCCCCCGCGGCAATGTCACGGGGGAAACGTGGGCGGTACCCTAAGTCCAGGGGACCTGGGCGCCGGGGGCGATGGCCCGGACACCTCTGACACCGAGATCTAGAGGGCAGTTGTGTTTGTCATTCCTGCGGTGGGAGTGCGGGCTGGCCGACCCTGCAGCTCCGCCCGTGACTGTAGCCTGTGGCTGTCATCGTACACGTGGCTGAAAGAAGCCTTCCTCCACTGCCTCGGCCGACTGTCAAGGCTTTCCCCTACCTCAATGTGGCGCCCCAAGCCTGCCACAATCTTGACAGGCATGAGGCAGGTGGATGAGAAGGCAAGTACCAAACCTGGTCCTGGCTTAGGAAACCCAAAGCACGTTGGATTTGGTTTTGCCCACCCCAACCGCTTCCCTCCGACCCGCCCCATTAGCAAACTTTGGAAGAAGGCTGCTTTTATTTTTATTCTGGGGGCATACAAGAACACAGAGTACTGGCCAGAAGTCACTGTGTTCAAGATGTTTCCCGACTAACGACTCAACACTTAAATAAGGTTTAGGGTACTAAAGGATATCCATTTTAAATACATACAGGTGCCTGTGTAGGGCCAGTAAAGATGAACACACCCAGGTGCTCTTTGCTAGAGGGAAAGGTGAGGGACTAAATGGAATCTGGGAAGAGATAATAGGGAATAAATTACCCATTAGTCTCCCTTCAATTGACGAGCTGAGAGTGTACCCGGAACATTCTCTCCATGAAGGAAAGGGCAGGCTATGTCCTGTGGTGTGATAGGTGTGCCTGGCTCTGCCTATGAGGCAGCCGAGCAGTGGGGTCCCCGTGAGACCACTCTTAGGAGAGTCATTATCCCAAGGGAGCACAGTCTCAGGCTGGTAGAGGGGGGAGATAGACTGGTGAAACCAAGGTTAGCTTCACAAAGTCCCTTGTGCTGAAGCAAATAGAGCAGAACAAGCTGTGGATTGGGGCTTCAAGAGGAGAAACCTTGCGGGGAGCCAAATGGAGGACAGAAATGGTATAGGAAACCACTGAATGGCCATTTCCCCCTTACCACCAGGACTTATTAGGGAAAGCAAGATCGAGAAACATGACTGTGCAATCATTACTGGACAAGACGAGCTTGGCTGAATGGACAGGGGTGGTGGAGGTGGGTATAAAATCCAGCCCAGCTTCTGACTGTAGGGACAAAAGTTCAGCTCTCAGTAACACAGAAGTAGTATCTTCCTGTCCTACTGCATTCCGACCTAGCCAGGTACCTTCTTTCTTATATGTTCAAACAGGACTATGACCTATCGCTGAAAGCTGCTCCCCCCACATAGTGTCCTATTATGTAATCCAGACTGGTCTCAGACTAATGATCCTTCTGGCTTTGGCCTCGAGTGCTAGGATTACAGGCCTGTAGCACCACACCTGGTTAGCTTTTTTTTCCTTCCCCTCAAGATAGGGACTGTGTAGTTCTGCTGCTGGAACTCCTTGTATCTGGCTGGTGACCTTTTATTTTTAAAATTATATGTGATTTTTATTCCTTTCTATGTATGGTGTTTTGCTGCAAATCTGTGCACCACATCCTTGTAATGGATCCTCTGGGACTAGAGTTACGGCTGTGTGCTGGGAAATGAGCCTTTGTCCTCGGGAAGATTATCAAGTGCTTTTAACCGTTGAGCCATTTCTCTAGCCCCCAAATTATAATCTTTCAACTCCAGAGATTTGCCTATCTCCGACTCTTCGCCCAGGGATTAAAGGTATGCTCCACCAAGCTCAATTTAGCCTTTAACTTTTGACTATCACCCTGCCTCTGTCCTAGTACTGCTGCGACAGGACTCCATGGCTTTGACATTTATTTAGCTCTGCGATTCCTAAAGCTCACCGCATCCTACTGAGCTGGGTTTGTCTCTCTATCCCATCTCCACAAGCACTGCTGACTATTCTGACATGGTGTTGAGGTCACCTGCACTCTGGAGCTTTGCCACTGGAGGCACTTTGAGGTTTACCAGGTCAACCCGAACAATCCCTAAAACTCTTAAGACACAGGTCCTGATGAGGACCCGCTTGTTTATGGACATCTGGAGGAAGCTGCCTAAGAGGACAACAGTAGGACCAGATGGCTTTAAAAGTTTCAACTTTGATGCTATGTGAGTCTAGCTGTTATACTCTGACCAGAGCAGCTCTTAAAATAGTGAGCCCAGCAAGAGATGAGATTTTCAGTGCTGATTCGGTAGTGGAACGACTTTAGGGCAGGCATTTAACCTCCTGCCCCAAGTACACAAGTGATTTCACAACTCTTGGCAAAAACAGTGCTGTAAAAATAGTTTATTCGGTTAAAAAAGTACTTTCCACGATTTTGAAACAATTTTCATAATTCATTTTATTTATACAAAAACACCGGAAATGAGAATGTATGGCTTTTTCTGTTTAGCACCACACAGCCGGTACACTCCCATGTGGTTTTGCTTTGTTTTTTGCTGTATAGTTTAGGCTGCTCTCGAATGGACAGTGCTCCCCCTGTCTAAGTTTCTTCAACTGTTCACACCATTCCCAGCCTCTTGTTTGGTTGGCTCTGGGAAGAAGAGCCCTTTACTAGAAAGTTCTCACTTGTAGTTTCACTCCAGCTTCTATGGAAATCTGGGCTGGATGCCTAGGGCTCCCAGGGATAGGATAGGAATATAACTGAGTTAAGGTTTCAAATAACTGTCAACAATCCACAAGATTCCCAAAAAGCTCAGAGGTAGGAAAGTCATCTGTCCTTCACACAAAGGTCTCATTTAAGTTTGAGTTGTCTGGGAAGCACCACCCTGCCATTCAGACCTTGTCAAACACACAGCAGGTTGGCATACTTACCCCAAAGGGGTTCGAGCTATCTGGGTTGATCTAGTTAGTAGTACACCCCAGATGACCAAAGAGATGGGATGTTCTTCCACATTGACTAGACCCACCGCTGGCTGGACTGTAGTGGACCATATACTACTCACATCGTATACATTTTGTATCTTTTCCCTTCCTGCACTATACTCTTCAGAGACTTTCATGCTTGCCAGAGGACTGCAACTCCAGCTTTATCATTTCTACTTGCATAGCCTAAGGCCCCTTGCAAAACCATCTCTCTCACGAATGACATAAACTCTGACTCAGGAATTACAAAACTGTGAAATATGGGCTTAATTCTAGTTAAGAACTGAGGGGAATGAACATTCCACAGAGTAGGAAGGAGACTTTTTGTTTGATACGAGGTCTGTAGTTCAAGCTAGCTTCAAACTCAAGGCTTTTTTTTTTTGGGAGGGGGGTTTAACATGGGGAGTTGAGACAGGGTTTCTCTACATAGTCCGGCCTGTCATGGGACTTGCTATGTAGACCAGGCTGGCCTCAAACGCAGAGACCTTTCTGTCTCTGCCTCCCAAGTGCTGGGATTAACGGTATACGCCACCATGCCTGGTTATATGGCAATCCTTTCACCTCAGTCTCAGATGCTGGAATTACAGGCATGTGCTCTCCTACCTGACCCAGCCTCCCTTGCCCCCGTATTCTCCCCCACTCCCACCAAAAAAAAAAAAAAAAAAAAAAAAAAAAGACAGCCAAGACCTTATCTACTCAAATGAGTGCTGACTCTGAAGCAGTTGCTGTTAAGTTCTGCTTATAGCACACTGCTTCTACTGTGCCACAGCATGGCACAGTTCTGAGAGCTCACTATGGCTGTGAGACATCTAGAAGCAGGTCTGCCAAATGAACTGAACAGTACTACCATGGACCCCAGAGGAGATGAGAGTGACATAGCCAAGCTATGAGGCTGAAGACGCAGCCCCTGGCACTTCAGGGGTGCTGGAGAAACAGCAGCAGCTCTGACAGGCTGGCTCAGAATGACGGCTTTCTGTTAAGTGCAGGCCTGCAGCTTTAGGACAAATAAGCTAAGAATCAAGAAGGCTTTCTTGGCTAGAAAATCTTTCATACACCTGATAAGCAAAATGCTTCTGGGAAAAAGGCTGAGAGGAGTTTCTATCAGTCACCCTTCTGAGGTCTTTGTAGGCTCATATAAACACATAAAAGGACTACACTGAATGCTGTGTTCTTCTCTTTCTTCCTTTTCCAAGAAATGGGAATAGAGGCAAAATTTTAGGTGCTGGGTCCTCAGATTCCTCTTCAATAACTGAACCAGGAAATAGGAAAGAAAGCTCTAAGAACGCAAACCCCCCAAAGCAGCCAGAGTTCTAGTGAATCCTGTGTTTCAAGTCAGAAAATGGAGTGATTAACTGGAGACTAAAATGACCTGCTGGATGAAGAGCATAGAGTTTGGCAGAACCTCCTTCACCCTGGAGATTCTGGATGGAATTTAACCATGCAGGTCCAAAGGCACTGACAGCACATGTGCGCAAGTGCAGGGGAAAGGCGCTTTCCTTTGACAGCAGAACTGGGCTTAGGACCAACATGCTTAAGGCACTTAAGCCTGGGAATCAGCTCTCTGGGTCTAGAGCATTTAGGTCCCAGTCACACCCACAACCAGGCCCTTCTAACTTACCACCTAACTCACTGCCCCAGAATTCCTCTGCATGGCAAGCTGTGACTTACTGTTTTAATGACATCAAGATGCCAAACCCCATTACATCTGTTTTCATCGGAGTGGGATAAAACCCAGCAGCCCCTAAGTACCCTTAAAAACTACTGAGCTAATCGCTAGAATGAGGGTCTTGAGAGCCTCATGTAGAACCCTGGGGCAGAAGGTCTGGTTGTCGGCAGTCTCGGTGCTCACAGGCTCTTTCACAACTCACATTTCAAGCTGTTCAAGTTAGGCTCATTTCCTGGAAATCCTAGGTGCCTCTGAATTCCTGTGCACAGGATGTGTTGTGGACTTCAGACCTTAGCCTAATCTTGTGTTGGAAAACATGTCCCCCGTTGGAAAACATGTCCCCTGTTGGAAAACTGCTATGTCTGGAGATCTTTACCCAGAGGACCTAAGTTACATTTTTTTTTTTCTTGAAACAACTTAGGTTGGCCTTTAACTTGCAGCAATCTTCCTACTTTGGCCCCCTGGGGTTACAAGCGTGCATAACCATGCTCAGACATAATCTGGGGAGGTAGGAAAGCTTCGGGTGAAGAAGTGTTCATATCACTTCATCTATTATGTTCTTTAGGACTCTCTTTTTGCAACTACAGGCCACCTCCCCCAAAGGCAATTATAGCTATTGTCAACTTTCCCAACTTCAGTAATTCAAGACTGTTAAGCCATAATTGGAGAGTTATTTTCACATTTGTTTTGATAATTCCCCTCTAGTCTGAGCAGACGGTATATTCTGTTTATAGCTGGGGAGTGAATTTGGTAGACTTAGCCATTTGAGACAGGGTCTCTCTTCAGAGCCCTGTCTGTCCTGTAACTCCCTCTGTTCCAGGCTAGTCTTGAACTCACAGAGCTGCCTGCTTCTACCTCCTGAGTGCTGGGATTAAAGGTGTGCATCACCACTCCCAGCAGGAAGGTTTTTCAACAGATAACTGAAGCTTAGCTCAGCATCTTCTTCCTAGGTCTCCTACACAGACATCTACACAGTCAAAAGCAGTGGGGCATATGAGCAGCTTGGGAAAGTCATGGAAGGAGATATGTTTCCAAATAGGCCTCATAAACAAAGTTCTCCTGCTTTATTGGCATCAAAATTACTTGGAGAACTTGGTAGGAAAGCAGGCTCCCAGAATCCCCACTTCCAAATTCCTGAGTGGTCGAGAAACAGTCATGTTGGGAGTGTGGAAGAAATGGATTCTACCCATGGCAAAAGATAGGAGAAAGGAAAACTGACAACTGGTCTAGGGGAAGCTGGGTGGATGAAAGTAGAACATCAAAGAACCACAAAATATCAAATATGGCTCAGGAAAGGGCCTGGCAAATAACCTCATCAAGATAGCAGCACATGGGCAAAGGATTCATAAGCCCTGGTTCTCCCTGAACTCTCTACTCCCAAAACACCAAGTTAGCCAAAACTGTCCAGAAAATTCCAGAATGTTAGGTCAGACAAATGGGCCAATACAAAGAAACAATGGCTGTTGGGAGGTAGGCCAGATGTGGTCCTGCAACCCCCTTGTGGTTAGAGCAGCTTGGAGAGGGGGGACAAGGATCCCTGAAGATCATATAGACTGGTCCTGGTACCCTCAAACTAGAGGTGAGCTCCCTGGGCGAAATTCTGCCAAGTGCAGTGAGTCCTGCCTGAATGCCTTCAAGCTGGTCAGTGTTGGCTCTGGCGCTTTGCAAGCTCTTCCTGGATGCGCAGTCTGAGGGCCTCTCGCATGGCTGGGTCCAGAGGTGAATGTGCTGACACTTCCTCAGTCACCCTTCTGGGATCATCATCCTACGCAGAGGAAGAGTCAGGAAGCTCAGAGCCGGTCTCTTTCAGAAAAGTGACCTGCCCTGTTCCTAGACAGCATTCTCATTTCTCAGGAGTCCCCCGTAACAGTGATTCACAGCTGAGAGTCACAAGCTCTTGCTGTCCCCCCAACTAAGAATCGCTGTGTTGAGAAAGTTGTACCTGCTGCCACTGCCCAGCAGTCCCATGGGGAAGACATGTTTTCCCACTGGCCGTGACATAAACATCGGCTCAGGGACTAGCAGTAGCTTCCATCATGGCCCGGGACCTTCAAGCTGCAGCTGTTTCCAGAAGGCGTACCTGATACACAATAACTGATGTGACCTCTCCACTGTCTGCCTCATATTCTAAGCAGAAGAGCTGGCGGCCAGGAGGCTCCAGCTCAGAGCTTCCAGTACTGCTGCTTTCCCCCGCCTCTTCACAGTCTGGGTTGACTAGGTGGGCAGAGCCGTCTGTAAGGGCAAACCAGAATGAGAGGGAAAAGGGGATTGCTGCTAAATGCCCGACCCACAGAAATCATCAGAAAAAGGGCACCAAGAAAGGCTCCAGGCTTCCGACAGACTCTGGGTGTGCGTTTGGGGAGCTGTCAATCAGGACTTTAACTTTTCTATCTTTCTCTACTCTAGAATAGTTCTGTTAGAAAGTAGGTACTCTTGCACATGTCTCCAGCACATATCACTGGAAGCTGCTGGAAGGATGGGCAGAATTATGCCTGGGTTCAAATCCAAGCTCTGACATGCTGGACAACTTAACATTTCACCTCTTTAGACAGTGAAACAGAAATAATAGTTCTCAGCTTATGGTGTTCTATGGACTCAACGAGTTAATGCACTCAGGATCTAAACCCTCTATAAAAGCACACCAACTTGGTGTCATATGTTAGTTAATGTGAGTGTATGGTCACAGGAAAACCGGGAAAAGGCCATTTGCTTGGTTCACTTCATTTTATGTACTGGCTGTTTATGTTTTTAACTCTCAGCAAGGCTTTCTCTCTTCCAGGTGGTAGGAATATTAAAATACAGCATGGCAGACCACACCGGTGGACAGTGATTTCTGGTCGGGTCCCATGTACCTTCAGTGTTGCTTAACTGGGGTCACGAGCCCTGGAGAGGAGATCTGAGGGCGCTGAGGCAGTGGCTTCTGCGAGGGCTGTGGCAAGGGGGACGTGGGCCCTGACACAGAGAAAAGGGGCTCGCCCAGGGGGCGGGGCCTCGGGCTGGCTGCTGCTTACCTCGGTGACGCGGCAGGTACACCTGCAGGTCTGGCTTGCGGGGCCGCGTGGGAGCGGGTGTGTGGCGCCTCCTCGCCTTCTCTTTAGCCTGTTTCACCTTCTTGTCGTAGTCGTCCCTGCGGGGAGCCGAGCGGGAGTCAGGCTCTGTCACCCGCCCGAACCGGGCCGGGCCGGGCCTGGGGCGGGGCGATACCGAGCGATCTGGTTCCGGCGGATGTGATGTACGAAGCCGTGGCTCATGTCCAGACGCCCCCCGGGCTTGCAGCACAGTCCCGGACCAGGATCCCGTGCAGCCTCCATCCGGATCCTGGGCGCAGAGCCGCAGCAACCGTCAAAACGGCCGCGGAACTCAAGTCCCCAGCTGCGGAGTCCGACTTCCGGCTGCGGACTGCGACTTCCGGCCCCGTTGCACTTCTTCCGGTTGCGTAGGCGCCAGTGTTTTCCGAGTTTAGGAACCTGGTCTAGTGGAGCACCATTAGGGCGGGAGTTTTGCTTTCTTAGTAATATCACCAATCCGAAAGAAGAATTTTATAGCTGATGTACCAGGAAATTATAAAAAATGCGAGTTGTCCACGAACATTGAAAACTGTTGTTAGAGATGTTTTTCTTTTCTATCTTTTTAAAATTAGTTCTTTAGTGTACAGTACAGTGAGCTTCATTATGAGATCAAATGTATGTGTATATGTGTATGTGTATCTGCTTTGTTCGTATAAGGGCAGATTCTGCTCATGAGAAAGTGATATCTTGTCATTCCCATCACCTTTGCTCTTTCTCTTGTTCTTAATTCCTGACTGGCTTTCTTGTCTGTGGGTTAGAGGGTAAAGATGTTACGCGAGGAAGAAAACACAGACGCGGTGATCCACGTGGGTTCACTTTTAATGGGGGGGAGGGGTAACAACAAACAGGAAAAGGTGTACAGATACAGCAGGAGAGGAGAGAAAAGGGGAAGGGGAGAGCGCTTGGTGGCTCTCACTTTTTAAGGGGGAATACAAAGGCTTCTGGGAATATGTCCGTGTCCAGGAGAACGCTGGGAACTGTAGTTCCGCAAAGGAACAACACTCTCCCTTTAGATTTCTACCTTGCCTCTTATAGTTCTCTCTCTCTCTCTCTCTCTCTCTCTCTCTCTCTCTCTCTCACACACACACACACACACACACACCATTAAATCTATGCTCTGCCTCTGGGAAAACATGGCAGTATTTGCGATTAATCTTTCCAAATCTTACTGAATGTGCTTAACACGATTTCTAGATTCACTATTTCTCTGCAAATGACTATTTCATTCTTTGTGGCAAAGAAAAAAGAAAATGTTATATATGCCACTTGTTTGACTCTGAGCCAACTGTGCCTAAGTTTCTTTCCTTTTGTGTGTTTGAGTGTGCGGTGTAGGCCAGAGGAGACTGCCAGGTTTTCTGGTTTATATTCTCTATTTTTATTTTTATTTTTTTTGAGATACGGTCTCTCACTGAACCTGTAGTTTATCTGGCAGCCATCAAGCCCCAGTGGTCCTCCTGTCTCTCAAGTAGCTAAGTCCCCCCCCCCCCCCCGCATACTCAGCCCCTATTCCAGCAACATTGGGGTTGCACTGTCCCAGCCCAGATCACTTGCTTAACTGTCTTCATGGGAGGAAGCAAGGCTTTTGAGGGTCTAATATGTACAGCTGTCTCTTCCTTCTTTCCTTCTGCTATACAGCTCAGGATAGTCTCAAACTAACTCTATAGCCCAGACTGGCCTTAAACTTTGGGAATCTTTCTGCCTCAGCCTGAATGGATATTTTTTTAAGTCCTTGTTTTAAATGCAAAAGGCAGGAACTCATTATTAGAACAGTGATAAACTCTTGTACAACTGTGTGATGGAATATTGCAATGCAAAGTAAGGAACAACTGTCTATACAGTTGTGAAAGAGGCCAGATCAGAGAGAGTTAACACTGTATAGCACTTGAGTATAAAATTCTAGGCAATGTGGTCACCCAGTGGTTTGGGTAGGATTCCACAGGGGCACAAGGGCATTTCTGGAGTGAGACAAGTTTCCTCTCTGGATTATGGCAATGGATTCACAAATGGTCACACATCACAATTTAGCACATTACACTAACCAGACAGACATGCAGCACTCTGTCAATTCTACTTCAATGGAACTGTTCCAATAGGTAGGACTAAGGCATGGCTCAATGGTCAAACTGAATTTGGAGTTTTACTAACTAAACAATAAATGAGCCCTGGCAGAGTATTTGCAATTTCCTTATTTCAAGAGCCCTCTAAATGTGGTACTAATTGAAGTTCCCAGGTACAAGTCTGAATGAAAGGTAATTTGGGAATACTGACTCCTTTTCCTGTATAGGACATCAGTCCCGGATCAGGGGACATCTCTGGATTGTCGTTTCGAGACACAAACTGTTCTGAAGATATCTAGGGTCGAATGCTAGCTTCCTTTCTTCTACAATCACCGTAGCCCGTGAAAGGTTCCTATCTCTTTAAGCTGTGACGAGCAGCTGTGAAGCAGCAGGTTCCTAACTGTCTCAACAGGGCGGGTAGCACCTGTAAGGGTCCAGCCGCGTGTGTTGTCCCTCTCAGCGACTCGTAGCGAGCTGTGCTTCTGAGGCCAGCTCGGCTCCCGATTGGCTGCGTGTCCCCAGCGTGCGCGGCTCCGGCGCGGAAGCTCCTAGCGGCCGGCGGCGATGTCTAGCCGGTCTAAACGGCAGTCTCATTGTTCCACCCGTGGGAAGCGCGAATCCGAGTCGCGGGGTAGCTCGGGTCGCATCAAGAAGGAGCGAGACCGCGAGCGGGAGCCCGAGGCGGCGAACTCCCTGGCCAGCCCGGTCCGCGTGAAGCGGGAAGCCGAGCCGACTGCGCGGGAGGTTCCGGCGTCCGCGCCCCCGGCGGTGAGGGTGAAGCGGGAGCGCGAGGCCGACGAGGACTCGGAGTCCGAGCGGGAGGTGCGAGGTGCGCGGGGCCGGGCAGGGCGCGCCCTCCACGCTCGCCTGTTTTCTTCTTTTCTCCTTTTCCTTTTTTTGAGATAGGGTCTCAGAAACTTGCTGTTGTAGCCAGGGATGACCTTAGATTCCTTTACTGAGCTCTGAGATGCCCATTTTTCTCCTGCCTTTTACTTTTCCTTACTTTCTGTGCTTCCCTGCCCGAGGTTGAATCCAGACAGGACTGTTTTCAGTTGAAGACAATTCTAATCTTCACGTTGTCACGATACAACACAACCCCCCTTTATCGAAAAGCGCACGTGGGTCAGGTGTTCTGTAAATAAATTTACAGATTTTCCCCTCTCCAGCTTTTGCAAAATTCCAATATCTGGAGTAAGCCCGTTCAGTCGAGATCTCTATGCACCCGTTTAAAGTACTGACTTTGTATTAGTTAAGTATGGAGACAGTTCTGCTTCTCCTGGGTTTTGCAGGAGGTTGTTGTAGGACTTATATATTGTCTTGTCAATGATGTTGATACAGTCAACAGCCTTAGGAGAGAGATTGTATTATTCTATAGATTGTATTATTCAAGGGCTAGGTTTAATGGTGTACACCATCATACATGGTGAAAAAAAAGGGTTAGTGCATTTATTTATATGTGTGTACGCATGTACCATGGTGTACATGTAGAAGTCAGAGGACAACTTGTGGCAGTCAGTTCTCTCTTCCTGCCTTGTAGGTCCCAGGGATTGAATTCAGGTAGCTAGGCTTGGTGGCAAGTACCTTTAGTAAGCCATCTTGCTTGCCTGGATTTCTTTATGTAATACATGGATTAATCTTTTGTTGGTTATGTATGTAATAGATCTACTCTTAGTTTACCTTTTTAGAATGTTGTCACTACAAGAAAAGTAAAAGCTTTTCCTAATCTTAGTTGATCAAATTTTTCCATTTCCATGGGAAACTGAGTATTTTCCTGTTCTCTATTTATGTTTCTGTGGAAGAGCGAATCCTGCCCTTACTAGTCAAGTGTTCTTCCACAGAGTTACATCCCAGCACAAGTTTTCCATCTTAAAGTCTGTGATCTCTTTCTTCTCAGCAAAGAATGGCCGAGTGGATTCTGAGGACCGGAGGAGTCGTCACTGCCCATATCTGGATACCATTAACAGGTCAGTGATAGAAAGAGGATGAGGAAAAGGCTTGAGGATATATCTCAGCAGCAGAGCACTTGGGCTGGCCTGTCAGAGGCCCAGGGTTTAATCCCAGTACCATACAGTCAAAAATTAGTGGGTTTTGATATGCAGAATATAGTAAAAAATTTGTAGAAAATTCTCCAAAATGAGCAGTTGAACAGTTCATTCAAATTTTCCTCATTTTAAGCCTTTTTGCCTCAAGAAGCCTTGTGCTTCTTGCCATGTTCTTCCGTGTTGTCTCTTCAGAGTGGCAAAGTTTATTTGTTTGTTGTGTAGCTCTGGCTGTCCTAGAACTCAGTCTGTAGACCAGGCTGCTGTGGAACTCAGACATCCGCTTGCCTCTGCCTCTGGAGTGCTGGGATTAAAGACGTGTCACCATTGCCTATCGAGTGAACATCCATACACAGTAAAAGCTTTTAGCTGATTCTGAATTTCTAATTTATAACTAAGGGATACACGTGTACCTGAAGTTACAGTAGCATACTGAAAAACTTATTGAATCCACACCACTTATTTGGTGCTATTCTAGAGTTTCAAGATTCATTAAACCAAATATAATTATTTTCTTTGTTACTGAGACACTTTGAAGAAATTTTAATATCGACTTAAGCACAGGGTTAAGGGAAAGAGGTACTTACAAGAAGGCAGCTAAGTGTGTGCTTCTCGGAGAAGAGTTGCCAAGACACACCTAAGAGCATGGTGTGTGCTTCTC
>NW_004949098.1:11704934-11705852 GCF_000317375.1 Microtus ochrogaster
TTGCCAAGACACACCTAAGAGCATGGTGTGTGCTTCTCGGAGAAGAGTTGCCAAGACTTCTGTTTCTTCAAGATTTAGCTGTGTGTGTTCTTTCACAAGTTAGTGTATATCATGTGCATGCAGGTGTCTGTGGAGCCCAGAAGAGGGTGTCAGGCTAACTGAGGAGCCTTCTCTCCAGGTCCCAAATGTGGTTTTTGTGTATAGCAGTGATAGTCCTCTTATCTTGTATTTTCTTTGATTTCCAGTTGTCTACAGCCTATCTTCTAAGATAGTGCTGTCCAGTATAATTCTCCACAATACAGAATTGCATTTAAAATGCTGTTTGTTTTGTTTTGTTTGAGACAAGGTTCTGATATGTGGCCCAGGCTGACACAGAATTTTCGATCCCCCCACCTCAGCTGCTCAGTTGCTGGGGTTGCAGGTGTGCCCCACCAAGCCCATCAGTAATTGCTTTTCGTAAGGGCTGTCCCTTGTAGGACGTACAGGCTACACATGACTCTTGAGGATTTGAAATATGGCTTTAGCAGTTGAAGCACTGATTTTTTAGTTTCTTTGTCATACTTGAAATCAAATCCAGGCCTCTCATGCTGGACATGCTTTACCACTGAGCTATATACTTCAGTCCAGGAACTAAATTTAAAACTTAGTTATCAATGATCATTTGTGGCTTACTGGTCCCTCAACAGTACAACTATTAATATTTACTATTAAATCTCTCTCACAGTTGTGGATTCAGTGGACATAAAAGGCTTTTTTGTTCCTTTAATGTTGAACAGTCACACATGTTGCTTTGTGTTTTAATGACCAGGTCTAGTTGTAGGTGTTCTTAAACTTCTTCAGGTGCTTGCTCCCTCATCTCTCTCTCTCTCTCTCTCTCTCTCTCTCTCTCTCTCTCGGATTTCTTTCTTTTCTTTTCTT
>NW_004949098.1:11705952-11709728 GCF_000317375.1 Microtus ochrogaster
TTTGGTGTGTGTGTGCTAGGGTCCTGTGTTTGCTGGGCAAGTGCTCTGCCATTCAGCAGAATCTCCCAACCACTTTTTTCCATTTATTTATTTATTGAGATAGTGTTTCTCTGGGTTACAGCCCTGGCTGTCCTGGAACTGGCTTTCTAGACCAGGCCAGCCTCAAACTCACAGAGATCCACCTGCCTCTGCCTTCCAAGTGCTGGGATTAAAGGTGTGCACCACCATTGCCTGGCCGTTTTTTTTTTTTAAACAAAGATAAAATTTTTATTTATTTTTGAGCTAAGGTCTCACTGTGTAGCCCCAACTGGCGTGGAGTGCAATGTGCAGACTGGGCTGGCCTCAGACCCACAGACATCCACCTGCGTCTGCCTCACAAATGCTAGAATTAAAGGTATGTGCCACCATGCCTGGCAGAATTTCTTGTCTCTGAACAGACTGTTTACACTTTATGTCCTCTCACTCTCTCAGTGTTGCTGGGCTCTTACTTAGTCCTCTTTGTTGTTTTTCCTGCAAAAAATTTGAATATAATGGAAGGGTCTTTGTTTTTGCTATCTTAATCTATAGTCACTGACGATCTGGGACTTGTAGTCTTGCTGACTCAATCTTCCAGGTACCAGAATTAGAGGAGTTGGGCCTCTATGAAAAGTTGTCTTATATCTGTGGGGGGAGTGGGACCAAGACTCCCTGAAACATGCCAAAATCTGACTGTTGGATATATTACATATATTCAATATTTATATAGTTACATATGTTAAGTGCACATCCTCCTGTTACTTTAAATTGTCTGAGATTACTAATTCCAAATACAGTGTCAAGTGCTGTGCAGAGTAGTCATTTAGGGAATAATGCCAAAGGGGAAAATGTCTGTATATGTTTAGTGCAGATGTAACTTTTGTCTTTTCCAAATATTGATCCACAGTTGGATGAATCTAATGAAAAAGTGTGTTGTGGGCATTTGCGTTTGATGCAGACACTTTGAGCCTGCTCTGGATATGTGGTTTTATGTTAATGCAGTCTCTTAAGGACGTGTGTGCATTGTGGCGTGGAGAGCCACCACTGCCTCGTCCCTGTTCATTGTTCCTGTGCTCTGTCTCTCAGGAGTGTGCTGGACTTCGACTTTGAGAAACTCTGCTCTATCTCCCTCTCGCATATCAATGCGTACGCCTGTCTGGTGTGTGGCAAGTACTTTCAAGGTAAATAAATGGCTTGAATGATAAATGCGTTAAACTGTGAAGCTGTCTTTTTTTTTTTTTGTGGAAAGTAAGTTATTCTTGGGGACCATGTTTAATAGTTTCTGTCTGTCTTCCCAGGAAACTGGAGGTTTTCTCCTTGATCACAGTTGAGCACATCTGAAAGGGAGAAAGAATTAGTCCTAGGTCTCCTGGCACCTAGCTTCTAAATTTCTTTCTTTTCCCCCACCCTCTTTTCCTTCCTTTTGGCACTGTATAGTGAACCTAGGTTCTCAGATGTACGAGGCAAGTGTTCTACCACTGAGCTGCATACCCTGGGTTTCTGAGTCTAATGTTTTCTGCATTTATATCTTTGCTGTTTTGAGGTGGGGTCCGAGTACGTAGGCCAGGCTTACCTTGAACTTGAGCTTCCTGCCCCAGGCTTCTTGTGCTGGGTTTTGCAGGTGCCCTATCATCATCTCCTGAGAATACTTATTTAGTTCTTTTCTGAAAGTGTATTATTTTAACTCATTTAGACCAACAAGTAGTATGCATGTACATAGTATAATGGGGAAGTAAAAAAAAAACGAGAAGCCACATTTTTTGCTTTTGTAGGGAGCTTATGTGAGATCAAGGTTGACAGATAAAACAATCAACAAATCCTACATTAATGATTTCTGCTAGACTATATAGCAATGAATAAAAATGAGGACAGAGGGTAGTGAAATACATAAAGGTCAGTTTTTCTTCCCCTTTGATATTTGAGACAATACTTCAGTATGTAGCCCTGATTGAGCTAGAACTCACTGTATTGGCCTGACTGACTTGAGCTTACCTCAGGTCCCCTGTCTCTGGTCATCTGAGTGCTGGGATTGTAGGTGTTGTCATCCTGCCTGTCTCCAAAGTCACTTCCTAAAAATGTATTACATTTTAAGGTTAGTTTTATATATCACTGTGGATATTTGTGGACAGCTTGTGGGAATTGGTTCTTTCCACCATGTGGCTCCAAGGATTAAACTCAGGTCATTAGGCTTGGTGGCAGATGCCCTTACCTACTGAACCGTCTTGCCAGCTCCCCAAGGTCGTGTGTGTGTGTTGTGTATATTTTCAGACAGGGTCTTGACCCTCCTGTCTTCATCTCCCTAATGCGAGGATCACAGGTGTGTGTCACCATGCCCAGCCTTTTTTTTTTTTTTTTTTTAAATATGGAACACTGCACAAATTAGCATGTCATCCTTGCGCAGGGGCCATGCTAATCTTCTCTGTATCGTTCCAATTTTAGTATATGTGCTGCTGAAGCGAGCACCCTTTTTGTTTTTTATGGTTTTTCGAGACACATTTTTTTTGTGTGTGTAGCTCCAACTTTCCTGGAACTAACCTTGAAGATCAGGCTGGTCTCAAACTCACATAGATCCACCTGCCTCTGCTTCCTGAGTGCTGGGATTAAAGGTGTCCGCTCAGCCTTTATTTCTGATGTTTTAGGTTAGAATATGGAATGATGGGTCTCATACACTCTTTCATACACATGTGTCCTTGTGCTTTGTTTTCATTTCTTTGTTTGTTTTTGTTTTGCTTTTTGAGACAGTGTTTCTCTTTCTCTGCATACAGCCCTGACTGTCCTGGAATTCACTCTTGTACACCAGGCTGGCCTTGAACATAGAGCTGTGCTTGCTTCTGCTGACATTAGAAGTGCGTGTTCTGCTCCTCTGCATTTGAATGTGCTGCAGGAGAGTGATACTAAAAAGAGGAGTGCTGGAAGGGGATGCGGACGTTATCCCAGCTTCTCAGGAACCTGAGCTGGGGGGTTGGAAGGTGGAAATTTGGAGACAGCTTAGTCAGCTTAGCAAGATTGTGTCTCAAAATGAAAGAGTTTGGCAGGGTAGCCTGTAGTTGGTTTTTCTTTTTCTTTTAATTCTTTGTGGGCCTGCCACCCTGCTCCCAAATAAATACATGGAGACTTATTCTTACTTATGAATGCCCGGCCTTAGCTTTGCTTATTTCTAGCTAGCTTTTCTAAGTTAAATTATCCCGTTACATTTTGCCTTTGGGCTTTCTTTTCTTTTCTCTCTTTGTCTCTGTCTCTGTCTCTCTCTAATCCTTCTTTATTCTATGTCTTCTTCCCTTCTTAATTAGTGACTGGTTGTGTGACTGGGTGGTTGGCCTCTGGCATTCTCCTCTTCTTCTCCTATTCTCATTCCTCCTTGTTCTTTGCTTCACTCAAGCCTAGATTTTTCCCTCCTCTTTATTCTCTCTGCTTGGCAACCCCACCTCTCCCTCTTTCCCGCCTCACTATTGACCATTCAACTCTTTATTAGATCAGTCAGGTGTTTTAGGAAGGCAGAGTAACACAGCTTTACAGAGTTAAACAAATGCAACACTAAAGAATGCAACACATCTTTGCATCCTTAAACAAATATCCCACAGCATAAACTTAAGGACACTTTCACAACAGTAGCCTAGTGCTGGAGCATTGCCTAATGTGCGCAAAACTCTGGGTTAACATTAGTGCTGCTAAACAGTAACAAACATAAAGGGATGTAGCGAGGACAGGACAGGGGTGCAGGTGGGAGCTGAAGACAGCTGATGGGAAGGCAGCCTCAGGAT
>NW_004949098.1:11709875-11726205 GCF_000317375.1 Microtus ochrogaster
TTGTAGACCAGGCTGGTCTTGAACTCACAGAGATCCGCCTGCCTCTGCCTCCCGAGTGCTGGGATTAAAGGCGTGCGCCACCACCGCCCGGCTGTTCTTATGTATTAAATAGCATTTTTTTTTGATACTCCTAGTTTCTGATACATATGAAGTTAGTTTATATATATACTTTTGTTTGTTTGGTTTTTGTTTTGTTTTTTTTTGAGACAGGGTTTCTCTGTAGCTTTGGAGCCTGTCCTGGAACTCACTCTGTAGACCAGGCTGGCCTTGAACTGACTGAGATCCTCCAGTGCCACCACCGCCCGATCTACATGTATACTTTTATGTTGAAACTGATTTCCCTAACTTATGTCTTAGTGTTCTTTCTGGTTCTCTTTGTGAGAGAAGTTTATGTGGGGATTAATTTCATGGATGGCATAGGACTTACTTTGTTTTTGCTTTTAACATGTTTTGCACAAAGTAATGAGGCAAGAGCAGACTTGATCTGTGCCATTTAGGCCTTTCTCTGACAGCCCTTCCCCCTTTCCCACAGGCCGGGGCCTGAAGTCTCATGCCTACATTCACAGCGTCCAGTTCAGCCACCACGTCTTCCTCAACCTCCACACTCTCAAGTTTTACTGCCTTCCTGACAACTATGAGATCATCGACTCCTCACTGGAGGATATCACAGTATGTGTCCCTGGTTGCTGGTGTCGGCCACGTTGTTTTGTGAGCTATCCCAAGGGACTCTGGGAAGGGCCCTGCTAGAGAAAGTGAAAAAGTAGAATAAATTCAAGTTTCAAACTAAGTTCATGATGATAGTTCTGTGACCAGAAAGATTCTGTCCTGCCTCACAGCCCTGGGAGGCTTGGAAGCCTGGCAGGGAAGAAGGTGCTCCACTCTTGAGATAGATACACAAGATACCCCACTGGAGACGTGGGCTCCTGCTGGCTTCATAGTCCTGAGCATCCTGGGGTTCTGGCAGCCATTGATCATGGAGTTGACCAGACTGTAGGGGTAAAGACAGACGTGGAATTCAGTGACTCAGGATTAGACACAAAGCCCCTTGCAGATGAGCTCTGTGGAGGACTTACTCCCCTACCTTGGTCTTCATCCCTGGTGGCTGAGCCTTAGGGTGTAGAGTGGGGCATTCATGACCAGGGAATTTTTATTTTCTGGATATACTTTGTGAACCCTGTTTACAACAACCTGTCTGTTCTTTTTGCTTGGCAGTATGTGTTGAAGCCTACTTTCACAAAGCAGCAAATTGCAAACTTGGACAAGCAAGCCAAATTGTCCCGGGCATATGATGGTACCACTTACCTGCCAGGGATCGTGGGACTGAACAACATAAAAGCCAATGACTATGCAAATGCAGTGTTGCAGGTATGCTCAAGAAAGAACACTGGGGAGGGGAGAGTAACTGGAAGCCGCCAAGAAGTTAACACTTCTTAGAGAGTACTGTCGGAAGGTCCCAGACCCCAGGTGTCTGAGGACTCCACCTGAGCATTTGCTCTGCAGCCAGCAGCACACTCCTTTCTGGTCAAGGGGTGGCTCCCACATGCTGAGGGAGTTTTCGGCTTCTAGGCTTATGGCTCCTGCAGTCTCCAGATTATAAGAGGCAGTGGACTCTGTTCCTAGGCTAGGCCAGAATGAACCACTGTGGTGGGGTCTATTTCTTTTTCTCTCTTGCTTCCTCCTCCCTCCCTCTTTTTTTTTTTTTTTTAAATTTATTTTTATTTTTTGAGACAGACTTTCTCTATATCTCTGTAGCTTTGGAGCGTGTCCTAGAACTCGCTCTGTAGACCAGGCTGGCCTTGAACTCACAGAGATCGCCTGTTTGTTTCTGCCTCTGGAGTGGTGGGATTAAAGGCATGCACCACCTCCACCTGACTCTTCCTTTCTTTCTGTGTATATGTATGTACTGTGTGAGTATGTATCTGCACGTACGAATGCAGGTTCTTGTGGAGTCCAGAGGAAGGTGTTGGACACCTTGGAGCTGGAGTTGCAAGCAGTCAGACGTGGGTCCTGGGGGTCCTCTGCAGGATCAGGATGCATTCTAAACCGCTGAGCCATCTCTCTAGCCCTGAATGCTCTTTTAAAAAAGACTTTTGATTTTGCTTGCTTTTTTGTTGGTTTATTTGTTCAGTTGCTCTGTGTGTGTTTTTTTTTAAATTGTCTTTTTTTTTTTTTAAACTAGGGTCTTGCTCTGTAGCCCAGGCTACTCACTACATAGTTCAGGCTGTCTTCATACATAGTCCAGGCTGGCTTCTCTTCTGCCTCAGCCTCCCAGGTACTGGGATTACAGACCTGAGTCTCTGCTTGACTTTTTAAGTCCTTCATTCACTAAGTGTTTGTCAGCCTTTATTTTGTGTGACTCAGTGAAGGATGTTTCTCTGAGCTCTGGGAGCATTTTCTGAGGGTCAGTTTTTTCTTTCCTTCCTTCCTTCCTTCCTTCCTTCCTTCCTTCCTTCCTTCCTTCCTTCCTTCCTTCTTTCCTTCCTTCCTTCCTTTTTTTTTTAAGATTTATTTGTTTATTATGTATAGTGTTCTGCCTGCATGTATGCCTGCAGACCAGAAGAGGGCATTAGATCTCATTATAGATGGTTGTGAGCCAATACATGGTTGCTGGGAATTGAACTTGACCTCTGGAAGAACAGCCAGGAAGAGCAGCCAGCGCTCTTAACCTCTGAGCCACCTTACCAGGCCCTAGGGTCAGTTTCTTTTGGACATTTGAAGGCTGTCCTGGTCCTGTCACAGGCTTTATCTGAATGTTAGCTGGAACAGCCTGGTCCTGAGGGGTCCTGCAAAGGGCTTTGTGCTAACTGGAATGCTTGATTTCCAGGCTCTGTCTAATGTTCCTCCTCTTCGGAACTACTTCCTGGAGGAAGACAATTACAAGAACATCAAGCGCCCTCCAGGGGATATTATGTTTTTGTTGGTCCAGCGGTTTGGGGAGCTGATGAGAAAGCTCTGGAACCCGCGGAACTTCAAGGCACATGTTTCTCCTCATGAGATGCTTCAGGCTGTTGTTCTTTGCAGCAAGAAGACTTTCCAGATCACCAAACAAGGTGAGAGACAAGTCACCCACATCTCTGACTTGAGGACCGCATTTCAGGGGCATCTCAGAGCCGGTGAACACTTTTATTTCCAGTTGTCAGCGAATCCTGATAGGACATGAAGGGACTGTCTGTGGATAGGGGGTTAGGGTCTTCATTCTTTTCTGATCAGTGGGTCCAGAGAGATTTGTGTAGGGGACCGAAGAGACTGCAGCTGTATAAAGAGAATACAGAAATCTGTTTTATTTGTCAGAATAATGGTATTGCTTATGGGAGATCCTAGGCAAGCCCCTGTTGTTAAGTAGCTGCCGCTTGTGCTGCTCATTTGTTGTGTCCCCTGTTGGGTACTCAGGGAAGTTTTCCACTCTTTCTCATCTCTCAGCCCAGTCTGACTGCTGCTGAGTGAACTCTCCGGTCACTCTTAGTAGCCGGGTCTTACGCAGTACCACATCGCATCCATTTGTTCATCCTGCGCTCTTGGTTTGAGATATGGTCTCACTCTGTAGCCCTGCCTGGCCTGGCGCTCACCCCAAACTCACAGAGTATTTGAATTCTTCCTGTCTTTGCTTTCCCCACACTGGGTCATCCTCCACTTTTCTTCCTGAGTGTTAGAGCTACAGGTTGAGGTATATGATCGCTTTCTTCCAGGAAATGCCAGGCTAACAGGAAAGGTAATTGTATAGGAAGTAATTAGAGGATGTTAAGTGCTGTGATGAGAAAAGCAGCTTCTCCAGCTCGTGGAACAGAGACCTAGGTAGACATATGGGTAGAGTCCTGAGTGCTGGGTAGAGGAGGAGGTGGGTTGGTAATAGGCATGGCTAGGCAGGCATGGGGTTCCAGTATAGTTTGGGATGCCCAAATGTGTCTGGCACAGAGAGTAAGTAGTCACATCTTGGATTCCAGGTCAGTGGAGAACCAGGGTAGTGGTTAGGAAAGGGGATTTTCCAGTTTCTTTGTCTTTGTAACGAGACTGGGTTTTATCTTAAGGTTGAAAATCAGTTGGCACTTGCCAAAGTGTGACACAGTCCATGGGGTTGGGGGATGGTGCATGCCATTAATCCTAGCTCTGGGAGGCAGACATAGGCGGATCTCTTGATTTCGAGGCCAGCCTGGTCTATAAAGTGAGTTCCGGGACAGTAGGATACGCGCGCAAACACACACACACTATTCTGACATGGTAGTCCATGTGTATAAATAATCCCAGCACCTGTGAGGTGGAGATAGGACTCAAAAATCCCAAATCAAAATAGAAATCCTATTATTCTGATTGAGGAATGGATTACACAGAGAGAAAGGTCAGTGGCTTGGTTTTTAAATTATTTTTTTTATTATTTTGTGTGTGTAAGTGTTTTGCCTTTATATGTATGTCTGCATACCACATGCATGCCTGGTACCAGAGGAGGCCACAAAAGGGTGTCAGATCCCCTTGAAGTGGAGTTACAGACAGTTGTTAACTGCCATGTGGGTGCTGGAAATCAAGCCCAGGTCCTCTGAAAGAATAACAAGTACTATAAACTATTGAGCCATGTCTCCTGCCACCTCTACCCACAATACCTTTTTTTCTTTCTTTTTTTAAGATTTATTATGTTTACAGTGTTCTGCCTGCAGGCCAGAAGAGGGCACCAGATCTTATTACAGATGGTTGTGAGCCACCATGTGGTTGCTGGGAATTGAACTCAGGACCTTTGGAAGAACAGCCAGTGCTCTTAACTGCTGAGCCATCTCTCCAGCCCCACAATACCTTTATTTTTAAATAGACAGGTTCCTACTATGCAGCCCTAGCCATCCGGGAACTCGCCATGTAGACCAGACAGGCATAGAGATCCACTTGCCTCTGCATCCTACATGCTAGAAATAAAGGCGTGTGCCACCATGGTTGTGTAGTAGTGCCTTTCAGATTCTCAGGGACTTGGGAGAAGAGCACTAACTCGGAGATGATAAGATAAGTAGATGAGGGGCTGAGACTCGGGGTTTAGGAGTTTGGGGCAACAGAGAGTAAGATACACTTGGGAATAGATAGTGTATGTTGACGAGAACCCCATGATTTATTTCCAAATGAGCAGAAGTTGCAAAGATATTTGAGCATGGAGTTTCATAGTTTGCAACAGGCCAGTAACACTCTTCCGAACAGGGGGCAGCCACCTCCTGTGCTAGATGAAGCCTCACATATCCAGCATCCAGATTCATAAAATTACTTGGTTTCTGCACCAACTCTGTGATGTCTCAATTTTGTTTTGATTTTTAAGATTTATTTTTAAGTGTGTGTGTGTGTGTGTGTGTGTGTGTGTGCGCGCGCGCGTGTGTGCAGGTGCCCGTGGAGTGTGTGTGAGAGTATGTATGTGTATATATATAAATGTACAAGTGTTCCTGGATTCTAGAAGAGGCTGTTGGATCCCCTAAAGCTGGAGACTGGAGTTACAGGTAGTTGTGAGCCATCCGCTGCAGAGGCTGAAACTGAACTCAGACCCTCTGCCTAAGCAGTGAGCTTTCTTTTGTTTTTATGTCAGGGCTACAACAAGATATGATATTTTTATAGAGAAATTTATTTTGTGTACTATGGGTAGTTTTATCTGTTAGCCTTTCCTTCAGTTTTTGACACCTTTGCAATGTTAAAGCATGATGGTTAGAGTTGCAGAAAAGCTTTAGCCCTAAGAGTAAGCTTACCTTGTTTCCTCTTCCATAGTCATAGTTTGCATTGTCAGTTAAGTAGTTTCCCCAGTGTTTGAGACCCCAGTGTCTGGGCATTATCAATCCTAGATGTGTGTGGGTGCCTAGAGAAGTTCTTGCTTTGGTCATTTGTAATTAAATAAAGCATTGTGTGTGTGAATTTAGGAAAGCAATTTTGTAGAGCTGTCAGGCCTTTGGAATCAGGAGATGAAGTTAAAGCAGAGTACATAGCCTTATAGATTTTAACTAGATGAACAGAGGGGAAGTGAATGGAGACAGACATCTCGTAAGACAGTAGCCATTGTCTCAGACATACTTGGGAAGTCGGCACCTAGTTTCTTTTTAGGCACTCTTATCGTGGGCCAGGAATGTTGCTTGTTCCCAGAATCCTTTGCTTTGCATTGTGTGCGGACGCTTTCTTAGAAATAGCACTTTAAGTCACCTTCCTGAAAGATAAGTCTTTAAGATAGGGAAGTGAGGAAGGAAGTCAGAGCCACTCTGAAGGTGTGGATGTTACAGGGCCATCATTCATTATTATCGCTGGGTGGAGAGGTACAACTGTAGATCAAAATACCTGGAGAGAAAGAGAAGACTAAAGAGTAAGCTTGGGGGACTAGAGAGATGGCTTAGTGGTTAAGAGCCCTGCTTATTCATCCAGAGGTTCTGAGTTCAATTCCCAACAACCACATGGTGGCTCACAACTATGTGTAGTAAGATCTGGCACCCTCTTCTAACCTGCAGACAGAACACTGTATACATAATAAATAAATCTTTAAAAAAAGAATTAAAAAAAGAGTAAGCTTGACCTTGAAGAGTGTGGATGTTTGTTGTCAGGTAGAGGAGGATGCACAGGGTGGAGGATGCGTGGCTGGAGAGGATGAGGAGAACCAGCCAGTACGTGGTTGGGTTCCTTTCCTGCTTCTGAGCTTCAGCATGTTCTCTCTCCCTTTGTTCTCAGGGGATGGAGTTGACTTCCTGTCTTGGTTTCTGAATGCTCTGCACTCGGCTCTGGGCGGCACCAAGAAGAAGAAGAAGAGTAAGTCATGCTGCTTGTCCAAAGAGAGCCCCACTTTCTTGGTTTTTGCTTTTTTTTCCTAAAAAAACATTTATACTTATACTGCTTCTTCCATTTTGAGACAAAGTCTTGCTGGAGCCCCAGCTGGCCTGGAGCTTAGGTTCTTCCTGTCTCAGTACTGAAACGACTTAGATTCTTCTGCTTCCACCCCAGAAGTTCGGATTACAGGCATGTGCCATTAGGCTCTGCTAGACCTGAATTGATCTTGCCCTGTTTTTTTATTAGAATATGGTTATATTCTCAGTTTATTTTTTTTCCTGGTTGTTTTGTTGTTGTTTTATCTTTATTTTTTTTCCTGGTTGTTTTGTTATTGTTTTATCTTTTTTTTTTTTTTTTTTGAATTCTTTGAAATATATTCTTGCTGCCTAGCCCAGGCTGGGTTGGAATTTGTGATCCTCCTAATCTAGCCTCCCTTATACTGAGATTACAAATATATACTGCCTTGCCTGCCTGGCCCAGTAGATTTTAAGCAGAAATGCCAGGAAGATACTGGGTTAAGTGAAGTAAGACAGATAGAAGACATGGCTGTGTCTTGTCCCTCCAGAAGTGAACTTTCAGCGGCCAAGAGTAGAATCGTGGTTACCAGAGGCCTAGGGCTAAGGGCTCTCAGACAGAGAAGTTAGCAGGAGGAGGAGCTTTTAGTGTTCTTTGGCACAGTGGGTAAAAGTGGTTGACATCCACTAACTGTACCTCAATAGAGCTCCTAGAGAGGATTTGAATGTTTTGAGCACAGGGAATGATAAATGTTTAGAGATGAACATGGCCATTATTGTACTATGTATTTATTGAAATAGCAATCTGCCTCATTAATTGATATTGTCTTGGGTATCAATTAAAGCTCGTTCACCTTCAGATGTTAGGATTACAAGCATGTGTCATTTTGCTCAGATTAAAATGTTTGTTTATTTAATGTGCCTGCATGGGTGTATGTGCACCACACATGTACAAGAGCATTCCATGATCAGAGCCTGTCAGAAGCCCAGTGATTGGAGTGACAGGTGGTTGTGAGCCATCTGAAGTGGGTCCTAGGAACTGAACTCTGGGTCCTCTGCAAGAACAGTATGTGTTCTTAACTGTTGGGCCATCTCTCCAGAATAAGTCAAAGCTTGGTTTTGCTGTTGTTTTTGAGACAGAGTTTATATGTGGTTCTGGCTGTCTGTCCTGGAACCGACTGTGTAGACCAGACTGACCTCAGACTCACACAGATCACCTGTCTCTGCCTCCCAAGTGCTGGAATTAAAGACAAACACCACCACATATTGGCCAAAGCATTTTTTTACAAATCAAAAATGGGTATAATTATGCTCTAGAAATTCTGACCCAGTTGGGAATGGAGAGTGGGAGCATTGTGTTCTAGACTCTTCGATTCCTCCAGTGCTAGAGCTGGTGAAGGACTGAGCTGGATGGTAGAGCAGACTGAAAGTGGCTGTGCTTGTAGGCACATGACTAAACTAAACGTCCTCTGACCCTCAGCTTCTCTTGTTTATTTTGAATTCCAGTTACACTTTGTAGCTTATAGACTGCAGAGTCAGGTGAGTCATTTTGGAGACATAAGGCAGTGTAGCTTTCTTTTTTGTTTTTGTTTTTCAAGACAGGGTTTTTCTTTCTAACATTCCTGGTTGTCCTGGAACTGCTTTGTAGGCCAGGCTGGTCTGCCTCTGCCAAGTGCTGGGATTAAAGACCTGTCAACACCATGCTCTGCTGCTTGTCTTCTTTTTTATTTGATTGATTTTGTGGTTGTGTATGTGTTGTTTGTTTTGAGATCAGGTCTTGCCTTGTAGCCTGGGCTAGCCTCAAACTCCCAATCTTCCTTCTTCACTGCCTGAGAATAGGTGTGTCCCACCACACCCAGCTCTTGTCTTCTGGGTTCTGATGGCTCTGCTGGGTGAAGGAGTTCTTACTCTAGATAGCTCTGCCCTGTCTGTGAGGTAAATTTAGACAAGCTCATTCTCTCAGGTCTCTAACTTGTGTTTCACTGGGATTCTGTGAGCCTGTGTGCTTTGTGTCTGTCCTGGAACTAGCTCTTGTAGACCAGGCTGGTCTCGAACTCACAGAGATCCACCTGCCTCTGCCTCCCAAGTGCTGGGATTAAAGGTTTGCGCCACCACCGCCCGGCTTGGTTTTGTTCTTGATTAACATCTTAGTCATTTCTCTCTTGTCCAGTATAGGTTACAGCCTTTTGAAGGCAGAAATACCTTGACTAAGCTGCTTTTGAGGCCGTGTGTGCGTGTGTGTGTGTGTGTGTGTGTGTGTGTGTGTGTGTGTGTGTGTGTGTATGTGTGTGTGTGTGTGTGTGTACACCTGTGAAGGCCAGTGCTGAGATTAGAGGTGAGATGGGCCTTATCCCTCTAGGGATCAAACTCAGGTCTTCATACCTGATGGAAGGCTCTTTACTGACCAAGCCATTTCCCACTGTACCTATTTTTGTTTTCATTGTTTGAGGTAGGATCTCATGTGGCTAAAGTTGGATTTGAACTCTTGATCCTCCTGTCTCCACCTCCCAAGTGCTAAAATCATAGGTGTTACCACACCCAGTTCTATGTCCAGTTCTGACTGATATTTTTAAAAAAGGTTTATTTATTTTATGTGTCTCAGTGTTTTGCCTGCCTTTTGCTATGTGCACCATGTGTTTGCTTGGTTCCCTCAGAGGTCAAAAGATCGCATTGGAGCCTCTGGAATGGTTGTAAGCTACCATGTGGATGCTGGGAATTAAACCTGAGTTCTCTCTGCAAGAGTAACAAGTGTCCTAAGCTGCTTAGTCATCTCTCCGGCTCTTTCTTTTTAAAATGATGATGTTTTTAAGTCATTCTTTTCAAACTCACATTTTTCCCCTTTCAAGACCCAGCCCAGTGGTTAAAGAATGTTGTGTGAGGGAGATATAATATAATTACTTAGGAAAATAATTATGTAAGTACAGTGATATATGTTACAAGGTGGAGCGTCTGTTCTTAAGAAGAGCTTGAGTCTTACACTGTTTTGGTTTATACCAGAAATTGAGAAGTTGGGATATGTTCTTGACATGCTTTCTGGCCTCACAAACTTTGTATTTTGCTTTTTGTTTGACAGCTATTGTGACTGATGTTTTCCAGGGGTCAATGAGAATCTTCACTAAAAAGCTTCCTCATCCTGATCTGGTGAGTGTCCAGAACAGAATTCTAGCCTGATATATGTTACCTGGGGGCTTGGGGAACCAGGAGCTTAGAGAATAGACAGAATGTGCCCCACAAAGAAGTTGACAAAGCACCTGCTGTAGGGCAGTTCTGTGCCCATAGTGGCCTTGTACTGTGAACTTCAGAGTTGGTAGCTGGTAGTCTTGGTTGAAGTGGTTTGACTGCTAAGTGGTTCAGCTCAGCTTCTTGAGAACTTTTTAAATAGTAGGGTATATAAGTAAAACCCTTTCAAATAGGATTAGTGTTTTCTTTAAGAGTTGGTCTAGAAGGGAATGGGTTTGAATGGTGTCTTCAAATCCGTGTGCCATTACACTTAGTTCTCATTAGCCCTCTCTTCTGTCGCCCTGCTCTATTCCCAGTGCTCTCTTCCTGGCAGGTTTCTTTGCACAACAGTTCCTCCTCTTCCTTTGTGTCCCTTGTATTCCCTTTCCCACTCTTCCCCCTAGAGGTCTCCTTCTGTCAGTGATCGATCTCCTTTCTAGTTGGATGACCACATGCATGCACACACATGCCATCAGTTTTTGAATGAATACTGTCAGGTGGTTCTGCATACGGGTGCCTGGGCTCTGGACTAGGGAAGATGTGAATGAGCATCATGTCTCTGGCTTTGCTTCCTGCTGTTCACTCCTTTCCTCTTTCGTCTTCTCATTCATTCCAGCCAGCGGAAGAGAAGGAACAGCTGCTCCATAATGATGAGTACCAAGAGACGATGGTAGAGTCCACGTTCATGTACCTGACACTGGACCTTCCCACCGCCCCACTTTATAAGGATGAGAAGGAGCAGCTCATTATCCCCCAGGTGCCGCTCTTCAACATCCTGGCCAAGTTCAACGGCATCACTGAGAAGGTAGCCACATTGCCACCCTTGCCCTGTTTTCTCGGTTTGTATTTTAACTTTATCATCACCAGCACCCCTTTTTTTCAGTGTTGACAACAGGGCTTTGGAAGTAGAAGGCAAGTGCTCTACAGACAAGTTACTCCCTAGCCTCTGTGTCTTTTTCTATTTCAGAATCAACGCATAAATATCATAGTCTTACTCTGAATGTCCTGTCTTTTTCAAGGCTCCCAGCCTCTCTGGTGTTTAACTCTTTGTAGCCCTTCTTACATGGCTCCTGCCTGCCTCTGAGAACTGTAAAGAAAAGTGGGAGATTCAGATGTTTGGAAACTCAAGAAATACAGAAATTTCATCTTTAAAAGGAGAATTTTTATTTTGTTGTGTTTCTTGAGGTAAGGTCTCGTCTAGCCAGCTTAGCCCAGAACTTGCCGTGCAGCCAGAACCAGCCTTGAATTCTTGATTCTCCTTCCTCCACCCAAGTGCTGGCCACCACTTCCAGCTCCAACAATTATTATTATAATTTTTTTTTTTTTGATTTTTTGAGACAGGGTTTCTCCGTAGCTTTTTTGGTTCTTGTCCTGGAACTAGCTCTTGTAGACCAGGCTGGCCTCAAACTCACAGAGATCCGCCTGCCTCTGCTTTTAAGTGCTGGGATTAAAGGCGTGCGCCACCACCGCCTGGCTGTCCAACAATTATTTTTAATTTGTCTGTTTTGCTGTTATTTTTTGTTAATAATAAAAGTACTTACTGTTAATTCAGTCTCAGTATCAAATTGTTGGACTTTTTTTTTCTCCCCTGAGATAGGGTGTTCTTTGCTGTCCTGGAATTCACTCTATAGACCAGGCTTGCCTTGAACTCACAGAGGTTTACTTGCCTCCGCCTCCCAAGTGCTGGGATTAAAGGTATGCACCACCACCCAGTGAAACTGGACTCCTGGGGTGGGAGAAAAGAACCTTGAACTATTTTGCAGTGGTGTTTCCTTCTTACCGAGCTGGCAGGGACAGTGTAGACCCCATACTCTTATTTCCCTTGCTATCTTATTAACATTTTGAAGAAGTACCCAAACCCTTTCTTTTGTAAAAAGTTTCTTCATTTTCTAGATGACCTTTCTCTCAATTTGCTGGGGAGCAGGTCTGTAAGGCCCCTCACTATGCAGTGTCAGAAGTGGGTCTCTTACTTGCTGTTTTATAAGGCCATTGTCCAGATAGTATTGAAGCAGGCATATTCTAATTTAAAATCAGTATTTTCTTGGGGCTAGTGAGATGGCTCAGCAGGTCAAAGCCCTTGTCATGGAGGTCTGGAAACCTAAGTTCAGTCCCTGGAACCCACAGTGGAAGGAAAAAACAGACTCCTGGAAATTGCCCTCTGGCCTCTAGACATGAAATGTAGCATGTATACATCCACTTTCACCCAACATATCTCTCTCTCTCTCTCTCTCTCTCTCTCTCTCTCTCTCTCTCTCTCTCTCTCTCTCTCAATTGAAAATATTTTCTATTTCCTTGAGCAATTTGTGGATCTCAAGGGGTCTGTTTTTCCGTTTAGAACTCAGTCAGTTCAGATGGAAGCCTTGGCTGATTGTTTCTGGTTATGATTAGTCTTTCAGTCCTATCTCTTAACTAAATGTAAGCTTAGGTTTTCCTGGGGTTTGAGCCTCAACCTCATGCATACTAAGCAAGTGCTTTATTAGGGTATATTCCCAGACAAGGATAAGACTTTATGTTTAACCCCAGTACTAGGGAGGCAGAGACAAGTGGATCTCTTAGTTCAAGGCCAGCCTGGGCTACAGAATAAGTTTCAGGACAGCCATAGTTATACAGAGAAACCGTGTCTTGAAAATCAAAGAGAGAGAGAGAGAGTGTGAGGGGGGAGGGAGGGAGGGAGGGAGGAAGAGGAGGAGGAGGAGGAGAAGGAAGAAAAGAGAAGGAGGAGGATTCTCAGGGCTGGAAAGATGGATCAGCAGTTCAGAGTATTGCCCTTGCAGAGAAACTGGGTTCAGTTTCCAGCATGCAAGTGGTACCTTACAACCATCTGTAACTTCAGTACCAGGGAATTGGCATGCTCTTCTGGCCTCTCTGGGCACACATGGGTTCATAGACAGGCAGAACACCCATCCACATAAAAGAAAAAGGGAAGCCACTAATGTTCACTCGCTTTAAGCCCCTTGGGTTGGCAGGTCCTGGCCCTTCCCTTTCTTCTTAGGCTCACAGGAAATGTGACCTGTTACACTACTTACACAAGCCCTGAGATTTCTTCTCAGATGTGAGCTTCGGTTGCCGGGGATTGTGATAGACCAGTGCCTCCTGTGTGCTGAGTACAGATTTTTACCACAGAGCTACTCCAGCCCAGGTCTTAGAGCCTTTAAGACAGAAAGGATGGAAGAAGTTGTTAGCCACCTCCTTTGGAATACTGAGGGTGCTTCACTGTTACTAAGGCAAGAAAAATTTCCCCATTTTGAGTAAGATCTGTTTTGTTTTTCAAGACTGGGTTTCTCTGTAGCTTTGGAGCCTATCCTGGAACTTGCTTTGTAGACCAGGCAGGCTTTGAACTCACAGAGATCCATCCCCCTGTTTCTGTCTCTTGAGTGCTGGGATTAAACGCATGTGCCACCATGCTGCCTGGTGTAAAGTAAGATCTTTCTGGTGGTAATTCAGCTTTTAACCGTTGTTTTCATTTGGTGGTTTTATTCTCTGTGTTTGCCTGAGCCTCCACAGCTATGGTATTAGTTTCAGCAGTGTGATCCTATACTGGCTGAAGTAGTCCATTGTATTTTTACTCTGTGTTTGCTCCATTGCTGATCTTAGCTTCTTTTGTGATTTTTTGGGACTAAGTATTTTCTAAATTTTAGGTGTGATACAGAGCAAAGCTCAGTCCCTTTTGTACTGAGTGCTGACTCTGAGTGCTGGCACTAATGTCATGAAACTGTTTTTCTAGGAATACAAGACTTACAAGGAGAATTTCCTGAAGCGCTTCCAGCTCACCAAGCTGCCTCCATATCTAATCTTTTGCATCAAGAGATTTACTAAGAACAACTTCTTTGTGGAGAAGAATCCAACAATTGTCAACTTTCCCATCACGTGTGTATTGCCCTACTTCATTCTAGCGGGGTCCCTTCCCCCTTCTCTCTTTTTTTTTTTTTTTTTTTTTTGTTTTTTCGAGACAGGGTTTCTCTGTGGCTTTGGAGCCTGTCCTGGAACTAGCTCTTGTGGACCAGGCTGGTCTCGAACTCACAGAGATCCGCCTGCCTCTGCCTCCCGAGTGCTGGGATTAAAGGCGTGCGCCACCATCGCCCGGCCTCCCCCTTCTCTTTTTGAGATAGGGTCTTATGACTGTCCTTGAACTTGGCAGATGATCCTGACCACTTGAAACTCCTGCCTGAGCCTGTTGTAGGAGCTGCTTGCTTGTTCCGGCTGCTCAGTCCAGAAATAATCATCCAGAAACTGTATTAATTAAATCACTGCTTGGCATATTAGGTCGAACTTCTTATCTGCTAGCTTTTACATACTGATTTAACCCATTTCTATTAATCTGTAACACCACGTGGCTGTGGCTTACTGGATAAAGTTCCGGCGTCTGTCTCCTGCGGGGCTACATGGCTTCTCTCTGACTCTACCTTCTTTCTCCCAGAATTCAGTTTAGTTTTCCCTGCCTACCTCTATTTTGCCCTGCTCTGCTATAGGCTCAAAGCAGTTCTTTATTCATTAACCAATAAAAGCAACACATGGACAATAAAAGCTCCCACACCATCAGCCTCCCAAGGCCACAGCTGTCCCATCTGAGTGTGAGTCTGGATTATCTTTCCATAGTGTTCCTTTTGGACTGACTTGGTTGAAGATTATAAAAACCAGCTTCCTACATCAGAGAAATTAATGATTTTGCTGGAAGGATGTATATATTTCAGAGTCCCCAAAGGCGGATATTGTAGTCAGAGTTTTTCTGTCCCGCAGCTGCTCTGAGGCTTGTATTAATTACAAATGCTGGGCTGGAGCTGGAGAGATGGCTCAGGGGTTAAGAGCACTGGTTGCTCTTCCAGAGGACCTGGGTTCAATTCTCAGTACTCACATGGCAGCTCACAACTGTCTGTAACTCCAGTTACAGGAGATCTGACATTTTCATACCCATGCACCTAAAATAATATTAAATAAAAATTGAAAAACAAAATGAGTGCCCAGCTAGTAGCTCAGGCTTATTACCAACTAGCTCTTACATTTTAAGTTAACACATATTTCTTATTTGTACTCTGCCACATGGTGGCACCTTTATTTATTTATTTATTTATTTATTTATTTATTTATTTATTTATTGGTGGCACCTTTATTAGCATGGCACATTCATCTCCTACTCCCACTTTGTCTGGCTGGCAACTCCAAACTACCCTTTTTTCTCCCAGCATTTTCTGACTTTCTAACGTAACTTTCCTGTTCAACTATTGGTCAGTCAACTTGTTTATTAAACCAATCACAGGGGCATATAATCATACAGTGTATAGAAGGGTTATTCCACAGCAGGATACTTAACTTAGATACAGCCATTTATTTATTTGTTTACTTATTTGAGATACAGTCTCACGTAGTCCAGACTGTTTTTGAAGTCACTTTCTAAGCCAAGATGACCTTGAACTTTTGATTTTTCTACATTCTACCTTCCAAGTTTTGTAATTACAAGCATGTGACAGCACACTGTCATAAATTACAAATTTTAATGTGGGACCTTTTAATTTACTCTGCAGTTGAGTTTTCATGATTTTTTTGGTTTTTTGAGACAGGGTTTCTCTCTGTAGCTTTGGTACCTGTCCTGGAACTAGCTCTTGTAGACCAGGCTAGTCTTGAACTCATAGAGATCCATCTGCTTCTGCCTCCTGAGTGCTGGAATTAAAGGTATATGCCACCACTACCCGACTTAAGTTTTCATGATTTGTTTGAATGAACTGAAAGGGTACCTGATATTTTTCGTTGACTGTCTCCTAATTCAGAAAGACTGAAGTGTCTTTAGAAAGACCTCTAATTCATACAATTGGTTATGGTCTGAAAAGCCAATGTTCTTAGTTTTTTAAATTTTAAAAATTATTTTATGTGTATAGCTATTTTGCCTGCATGTATGTCTGTATCTTGTGCATTCCTGATGCCCACAGAGGCCCAAAGGGGATCAAATTGCCTGGAACTGGAGTTACAGCCACTGTGAGCGCCCATGTCGGTTCCAGGAATCAAACTATAGTCCTCTGGAAGAGGAGCCGGTGCTTTTCCCTGCTGAGCCATCTGTCTACCACTAAGAGACAGTGTTTTACATGGTCTGAAGAAGGTCTCTGAGAATGTGGGGAAGCCTCGTGGCAGGCTGAAAAGTGTGTCAGTGGGTACTGAGGTTGGAGTAAGCGTAGTGTCCAACACAGATGGCAGGGGAGGGCTTTGGTTTGGCCTGTGTTTAACTTGAATGTCTAGAGTATGTCCAGTTTTCCTGTTGACAGGGAAGTTTTACACTTTCGTTTGTTTCTTGTAGTCTTTGAATTTTATACTTTAAGTCTTTGTAGTTTTGTTTTTTTTTTTTTTTTTTT
>NW_004949098.1:11726305-11741496 GCF_000317375.1 Microtus ochrogaster
CAGAGATCCGCCTGCCTCTGCCTCCCGAGTGCTGGGATTAAAGGCGTGCGCCATCACCGCCCGGCTGTCTTTGTAGTTTAAAATAGCAGAGGAGTTCAGGGTTATGGTGGGCAGATGCTCATCTCCTGGTCTCCTTTCCCTCATCGCCTTTCTCTTTCAGTCCCCAACTACCAGGACTGCCACTTTTCTCCTGTGGAAAGATGTCCAGTTCTTGGTTCTGTGTGAGTCTGAAGAAAGGATTAGCTGGGCAGATGGCTTAGTGGGTAAAGTGCACTCTGGGCTGTGGGATTTAGGGTGGATGAGCCCTAAGGGCCCTCCCAGTGTAGGGCTTGTTTTGTTTTTCTAATGGATTCCATCTTCCCTGAGAACCTGTGGCAGTAGGTGGTGAGAAGAGAGAGGTGCCCTGGGGTATCTTCTCTTAATTACTAGAGGCAGAATCAGGCATCCTAGGTGCTGGGCAAGCACTGTATCACTGAGCTTTATCTAAATTTTATCTAATTTTTGGAGACAGGATCTTGCTATGAAACTCAAACCTGGCCTTTGCTGAACTGTGCTCTCAGCTCAGCCTCCAGAAACTAGGACTGTGAGTCTGTGACAGATGTCTTGCAGGAGAATTTCTAAATGAGGAATACAAGAGAATTTTCTTTTTTCTTTTTTAAAAGAATATTTCTTTAATTTTTTTTTTAATGTTTATGAGTGTCTTACCTGCATGTGTGTCTGTTTGCCATGTTCATATAGAGCCCATGGAGGTCAGAAGAGGGCACTGGATCCTCTGGAACTTGAGTTACAGATGGTTGTGAACCGTGTAGGTATAGAGAACTGAACCTGGGTTCTCTGAAAGAGCAGCCAGGCTCTTAACCTCTAAGCCATCTCTCCAGCTCCTTCTTTCTCCCCAGGCTTGTCTTCCTGTTTTCTGTCACTGTCTTGTTTGTGTGACAGGTGGGGAATACAGAAGCCACCTGTCTCATCTCTTGAATGAGACTTCAGAAGCACTGCTTTTGAAATCCCACCAACCAAAGCGTTAGGTCAGAGCTAGTCTCTTGTGAGTGGACAGTGTGTTCCTGATAAGAAAGCTTCAGTTGCAAAGAGACCACTGTGTGGATGGTGCTTCTTCAGTCCTGCAGAAACTCCTTACCCTGCTGCCTTTTCTCTGGGGCCTGCAGTGGGTTTCTCCTCTTAGCAGCTGCATTTGTACATTTGACAGTTGGGACTTGGGTAGCTTGCCCTTTAGAAAGCTTGCTCTGGAGAAGTTATAAAACAGGTCTATTAGACCAGGACTCAAAGACAATTTCATTTAAAAAAATTACGTTATCTTTATTTTGTGTATGTGTGTGCACTCATACATGGGTTAATGAGCCTCAGCGTATTTCTGGAGGTTTGAAGATGATATATGGAGTTTATTTTTCTTCTTCCCCTATTTGAGTCCCAGGGGTCACACTCAGGTCACCAGGCTTGCATGGTGAGCACTTTACTAATTGATCCATTTTCCTGTTTTTTAACTTTTTTAAAAAAACCTTTTGTTTATTTGGTTTTTTTTTGTTTTGTTTCTGAGACAGGGTCTCTACAAAGCTGTTCTGGATATCAGTATATAGGCCAGGCTGGCTTTGAACTCCTACCTGTCTCCCGAGGAACTAAAGATGTATGTCTCTGTGTCTGGTAGAGGCAGAGGTTTTGTTTTGTTTTGTTTTTTGTTTTTTTTCGAGACAGGGTTTCTCTGTAGCTTTGGAGCCTGTCCTGGAACTAGCTCTGTAGACCAGGCTGGCCTCGAACTCACATAGATCTTCCCTGTCTCTGCCTCCCCAGTGCTAGGATTAAAGGTGTGTACCACCATCGCCCAGCTGTTTTTTAACATTTATTTATTTTATGTGTGTGGGTGTTTTTGTCAGCATGTTTGTCTGCACATCACATGTGTGTCTGGTGCCTTAGAAAATCAGATGTTTTTGATATTGGATCCCCTGGAATTGAAGCTACAGTACAGGTGGTTGTGAGTCACCTTGTGGGTGCTGGGCATTGAACCTGGGTCCTCTAGCAGCCAGTCGTAACTGCTGAGCAGTCTCTTTCCAGCGCCCAAGGTTTTTTGGTTGTTGTTTTTTTCCTTCAGAAACAGGCAGAGTGTCAGTCTGTGGACCAAGTTGACCTGAATCACTGTGTAGCTCAGAATGTCTTTGAACCCTAGGTTCAGTGGAGACCCTGCCTCAAAAATAAGGACTAAAGTAATTGAGGAAAACACCAGGTATTGGTCTCTCACCTCTCCAGGCGCTCACAGCCATCTGCATGTGCACACAAGTTCATACACCACACATACAGAGATCAGAAGACAGCTAGCTCTCTGGACCCATTTTTTTCTTCAGTGCTGGTTTCTAGTCTAGAAACCATCAAATAAATTCCCCTTTTATACCTTTGCTACCTACGCAGCTGGGTTACTTGTAATGATTTTGCCTCTAACTTCACTGAAAAAAAAAAATGAAAAAAGTAAGAGTCTTGAAAATAAGAAAGCTGATGGTTGCCTAGTTTTCAGATTGAGGTGGTTACAGCGACACATCATGTGGTCAGTCTTCTTCCATAGGGTGTCTCAGGCAAAGGGCAGCTGCTGCCTGGGTCCCGGAGCAGCCAGGTACACTCCTAGCCTGTGGGCAGGCGCTGCTGCCTCAGCTCTTCACCATCAGGGGAGGCAGTGGAGCTATAATCCTTCTATAAAAGACCTAAATTCACAGCTGTCTGGTAACAGCTACGATTCCCACTCAAACCCTTGCCTCCAGACATGCTTCTAAGGGGTGTTTTTCACTGTTGGAAAATGTGAATTCAACACCCTGGAACTGTTGTGACACTACAAACCTTTCCAGAACTAGGACTCTACAGTAGCAGTCAACAGCTCTGTGCATCATTCGTAAGGGGCCTTTCCCTAACCTCACAGCTGTGGTCTGATGTTCTGTTGTTTCTCTTTATCTCCAGAAATGTGGATCTAAGAGAATACTTGTCTGAAGAAGTCCAAGCAGTGCACAAGAACACCACTTATGATCTCATTGCCAACATCGTGCATGATGGCAAGCCCTCCGAGGGCTCCTATAGGATCCATGTGCTTCATCATGTGAGTGGCCTCTCACTGGCCTGGGACAGAGCTGCAAAATAGGCATTATTCCTGTGGTGTGTTTGGGTTTGCCCTTTCTGGGCCTGGCTTCAGAACTCTATGTGCTGGATGGTTTTAGTTTTGTCTTAATGTTAGACACCACTGGAAGGTACCTCAGCCCAGTTACAGTAGACATTAATTTTCAACTGGAGTAGAGGCTGTGAATGCAGCCGTAGATCCTGCGGTGCTGAGTCCATCTCAGTGATTGGCATCAAGGTTAATTACAAGACTCTGCTTTACAGTGTGTGGGTGCAGAATGAGGTGTTGAGTGTTCTAAAGTTCCCTGGTAGGTTCTCCTAGCCAGTCAGGATTGAGAACCTCTGTTCAGGGTCAGAGCCCCACCAGCCCCAGGAGCTGTGGTGCCATCGGAGGGCTCCTTAGGACAGCAGAATTTCAGCCCCCTGGGACACATTGCATCAGCTCTTCATTATTTGACAAGACCCTTTGATATGCATGAGATTAATGTTTGAGAAGCATTGGTTTAGAGACTCCTTACTTTGTCTGTCATGATTGTTTTTAAGACAGGGTTTCATACCGTAGCCCAGGCTGGCCTGGAACGTAGGCATAGCCCAGGCTGGCTGAGAACTTGTGGCAGTTCTTCTGCCATTAGCCTCCCAAGTACTAGGATTGGAGGCATTACTGCCATGCCTAGCTGAGCTAACACATTTTAAGAGTGTATCTAAAGCTGAAAACAAAAACACACACAGAATATATGTATAAATGCAGAATTTTAATGTAGATTATTGTCTGGGACTAATGGTTTACTGTCCTTGATGCACATCCCTCACACATGAGGAAACCTAGACTTATAGTCTGAGAATTTATCTTAAGTCAGTAACATTGGGATTTGTACTGAGATATTTGGCCTCAAAACCATGCTTAGTAGTCTTAGAACCAGAAGTGAACTTGCTTATATAGGCCCACATTTTCTCTGTAGTCCTATACTCTGAACTTGTGCTATCTGCAGTCTGTCAACACCTGTGTCCTGTTACAGCAGTTCTTTCATGTGTTAGGTCTTTTCATGGCAGCATGCTGTGAGGTAGTTTGGCTATGTTGGCGACATTGGTTTGCAGGCAAACTCTAGGTGATGGGCAGTGTCCACCAAGGTGCCTTACCTTTTTCTTTGTTGCTCCTGTCTCTGGGTTGAGGGTATGGAGGAGGGGAATGTCCATTTATATGTTCTTAGCAGCCAGCTTTACGTACTTTCTAGCAGGTTTGTCTAATTTACCATTTTTGGACAGGAAAAAGACATTTGAGATTGGAGGACATTCTCTTTTTCTTGTAAGTGGCCACCTAAATCAGTTCCCCTTAAGTGAGTCTGGGGATTTAGCTCATGTGACAGGGTGTCTAGCATGAACAAAACCTTAAGTTTGATTCCAGACACCACATGAACTGGGTGTGGTGGTGCCCACCTATAGTGCCAACACTCTTGAGGTAGAAGCAGGAGAGTCAGAAGTTCAGAGTCTTCCTTGGCTAAAGAGAAAATCTGATGTTAGACTGGACTATGTGAGGATACCCTACACACACACGGGGGGGGGGGGGGAATGCAAAATGTTTGGTACTCCATTGTATTTCAAAGACGCCTTGACAGGAATTGAGGTTGCCAGAACTGTTTATTGACTCAGGTCTAGCCAAGGTTTTGACTCTTGTTAATGTTTAGTGGCCATCCTGGGCTGTGATCATTTTCACACCTCTGTTTTTGGAGAGCAGATTAACCCAGCCTTTCATGCTTTTTCAGGGAACTGGCAAGTGGTATGAATTACAAGACCTCCAGGTGACTGACATCCTGCCCCAGATGATCACATTGTCCGAGGCCTACATTCAGGTGGGTGTGGCCCAGTGGAATTGATGTAGAGTCTTGATTACAGACCTGGGTGCTTCAGGAGTACAAGGGGACCAGATTATGTGACCCCAGAAGTTAAACAGATTTTCAGAAAGGAAAAGTACAGAAGCCTGTAAGTCAGCAAGTGTTTTTGTGGCCTTTTGAGTTTAGCAGAGATCTGTAACTTAGTCCCAGGAGATCCAAAGCTGTCTTTTGATGTTTGAGCATACCAGGCATGCACATGGTGCATACATAAGTGTAGACAAGACATTCATATACATCACATTAAATAATAAATGAATCTGAAAAAGAATAAAGAAAAGAATGAACAAAAGTTGAGGGTGTGTGGAAACGTGAATGGGATGGACTGTGGTGGGGAGTGTGCGTCATTAGTGGGGAAGGCAGCCTGTGTGACAGCGGGCAGCGCGGGGCGGCCTGCTGCTTGCTGCCTGCCAGAGAATAGTTACATGATGGCTGACTGCGGAGCTCATCATTGTTTTCATTTCTGACAGATTTGGAAGAGGCGGGATAATGATGAAACCAACCAGCAAGGGGCTTGAACACCTTGTCTGGGGTTTTACTCCCAAGGGCTGAAGATGTTAAATGAAAATACTGAAGCTGTAACTTCACATGGGCTGACTGAAGATTCCTGCCCCAGCTCAGTTTCTATGGGTCTGGCTGCCCTTGGTGTCCTGTGCTGTCCAGCGGTTCTCTGATCAGCACATTGCAGGTGATACTCCTTCCCTTTCAGCGCCAGCAGGCAGAACTCCTACAGGTGGATGCCTTACTTGAATTGCTGCAAGTATCAGAGAACAGATAATTCCTTGGAAACATCAAGTCTTGAGATTCTACGAGTGAACATGAAGCTAACAGCATCTTTCTGTCTGTCATAGGTAGATGGTTTTCCTATAGTTCCTTCTCTCCTATGGGACTTTTGGAATGGATTAAATATCCTCCTGTTTTTAAACCAGCCTTTTGTTTATGTACCTCATTTAGGCTTGTGAAGAGGTTTATTTTCCTTTGTAACTTACACTTTCTGCCCTTTCTGCCACGCAGTCTGTCGTCTCGTGGGCATCATTCTTTTCTCTTCCTGTCAGCTTGTGGGTGGTATGTCATTTGGAGTACATTTGTCTCTAAGTAACAAAATATTCACTAAAAATGATAAACTCTTGTGTCTAACTAGAAGGCTAAAGGTGGGCAGTTTCAGACTGCAGTGCCGCTTTGGAAGGCAGAGATGAAAGAACTAGAAAGCGCTGCTTACAGCAGTGCAGTTCTGAGCAGGTCTTATCCAGGCCAATGGGGAGCCAGAGCAGAGATTGACTGGCCAAGGAATTGGGTAGAAGCATCTTCTACCAAGCTCAGTCATTGACTCAATAACCTGGAGGATTTGAGCTCTGGCAGGAGCACTGAAGCAAGTCTAAGATGTGGGAAAGGCACTGCAGCAGGAGCAGTCAGTGGATTATGGCAGCTTCTCTTTGAATTTGTTTCCTTTTTCCCTCCCTCCTTTTCTCCCTCCTTTCTTCCCTCCATCCCTCCCTCCCTTCTGACAGTCTTGCTCTGTAACCCAGTTGGCCTCTAACTTACCATCTTCCTGTCTCCACCTTTGGAGTGCTGGGATTACAGGCTGCCACGCCCCTTCAGCAGGTTCTAAACTGGGGTGCTTCTGCAGCTGTGGCCCATGTTTTGTTTGGTGTATTGCTTCTGCCTCCTGAGTGCTGGGATTAAAGCACACACCATCAACCCCAGCTATTTTCAGATTGCATTTATGTATGCGTTTGTATACGTGTGAGTATGCACATGCCACAGCATGTGTATGAAGTTCAGAGGACAGCTTGCAGGAATTTGTTCTCCTCTCTTAGCGTGTGGGTCCCTGCGTTTGAAATCAAGTCCTCAGACTTGGCAGCATGAGCCTTTACATACGAGCTCAGAACTGATCTTTAAAGTGGGTCTCAGCAGATCACTCCTCCCTCTCACTGACTGTCCACTTTGGCAGCTCTTTGTCTTCTAAGGTAAAGATTGAAGGATTTTCCTCACTTCCAAGGTCATTTGTGTTTGTTTTGAATTCTGGACTCACTGACCTAGGATACAAAATGTCATGTGTTGATAAGCAATGACACGGGCACTTATTTTTATTTATATGGGAGACAGGGTCTCATTATGTAGCTTGGCTGGGGTGGAATTTGATGTGTAGACTAGGCTGACCTTAAACTCACAAAAATTCACTTTGTTAGCATTCAGGCATTTACGCTGGCCTGCTCTCAGGAACCTAGCAGAACTCATCAATACTAGCCAAGACGGAGGAGAACTGTGGTTGCTCTGGCTGGCTCAGAACATGCTATATAGTTCAGGTTAGCTTCAAATTTTCAGCAGTTGTCTTACCCAGACTCCTAAGTGCTGGGATTACAGGCATGTGTCTATGCCAGCCCTCAAACATAAGTTCCAAAAGATAGGGTGTTTCTTTTGTCCCAGCCCTGGGGAGAGACTTGGCACCTAAGAAGTACTTAGTGTTTCTGGATCAAATTCACTGGTACTGTGTTCTTGGTGCTGTCCTGAATGGTAATTTTTGTCTGCTTACTTTCCCAAGAAAGTCAATCATTCAATATCCCCTTTCTGGACAGGCACATGTGCAGTGAACATACATACAGGCAGAATACTTGTGCATAAAATTTAAAAAACAGCCGGGTGGTGGTGGCGCATACCTTTAATCCCAGCACTTGGGAGGCAGAGGCAGGCGGATCTCTGTGAGTTCGAGACCAGCCGGGCCTACAAGAAGAGCTAGTTCTAGGATAGGCTCCAAAGCTACAGGAAAACTCTGTCTCGAAAAACCAAAAGAAATTTTTTAAAAAAATTAATTTAAAAATGCTAATTACACTAGGGCCTTGTGTGTCCCAACCTAACCTCAAACTTAACCTAGAACTGAGGATGACCTTGAACTTCTTCTCCTGCCTCTACCTCTGAAGTGCTTAGAATCACAGGCCATCACATCTGGCTCATGCAGTGCTAGGCGCTGAACCCAGAGTTTGGCAATCTCTTTACAGGATAAGATACGTGAGGAGGCCAGCCTGCCTCCCTATTCCAGACATATCCCCCTTTAAATGTAAAAGAACATTTATAAATAGTATTTGGGAATATGGGCACAGTTATTTCTCTCCAAACTGCTTCTTGCTGAATGGTGGTGCTGTTATTTAGGTCTTTCATGGTATAACCTGTGTGCTAGATTCATCTCAGTCAGCAGTCGAGTGAAGTAATTTTTTGAAGGTGTTCACAGCAACCCTTCAGGAGGACGTGGTCTATCATACCATATTAGGATAGATGCAATCCACAGACTCTCACCCTCTGTGAAAACAAAATAAGAAACTCCTTTCCAAAGCATCATGTCCTTAGATCCAAACTTCAAAGTCAAGGCATTTTCAAAATATCTATGTTGGATTAGTTCAGCAGCATTTATAAACAAATATCTTTTAGCAGCTGTTGCTCCTTCCTCAGCATTCAAACAATTCAAAGAGAGCATAATAGCATACAGTATCAAAATTCTCTGTGTATTTTCCATCTTTGTGCGCTTTATTTTAACCTCTATTTTGTTTATTTCTACTTTTATATTTTGCTTTTTGAGACAGGTTCTCTGTATCTTTGACCTGGAATAACTCTGTAGACCAGGCTGTCCTTGAACTCTCAGAGATCCGCCTGTCTCTGCCTCCCAGGCATTGGGATTAAAGATGTACCGCTACTACACCTGGAACTCACAGAGATCTGTTTGTCTCTGCCTTCTAGGCACTGGGATTAAAGGCATGTGCTACCCACCTTGAAGTCACAGAGGTCAATCTCCCTCTGCCTCCCAAGTGTTGGGATTAAAGGTGTATCCTACCACACACAACTACTCTCTTTCTTCCTTTTTTTACTTTTAAGAACTTTTAACTTTTAGCTTGCATATATTTTTAACACACTGTAAACCATTTAAAAGTTTTCTTTTTTCTTTAAATCTTTTACTGTATATATATCTTTTTTGACCACATGAGTCTTTAATTTACCAAGCAATATCAGTAGGATTAAAGCCGTGACTTTGCCGGCTAGATGTAGCCCATTCCTTAGTTTTCTGCCATTCCAACCTTGTGGCTGAGGTACCGGCCAGAGCAGCATTCAGTGCCAGAAGTCTACAGTGTTTCAAGGTCCTTGCCATCAAACAAGCTGCAACAGACAACACTCAAGTCCTCTCTCTGTAGCTGGCCCTCCTGCCTCAAACAGTCAGAGTTTGCCCTGGCAGGACGGCTCAGAAAGCTGGCATTTTAAAACAACACAGGTTTTTTCCTGCTACTGCTGAAAACAAACAAGCATTCAGTTGGCTTTTATCAACACCATTTAAATGTTTCGTGGCAGGACCTCTTAAGAGCTGCAGGGTTTTGCAGCTGAAGCTGAGTCAGGAAGCCTCTCTTAGATGAGAGCGCTTGCTTGCTTCTAGCAAGCAGAGTAGACCCGAGAAATCACTGCTACCAAGAAAACATGCTTTACTCTTTCCGAAGCTTTCTCAGGCTTTCAGTGATACAGTTGTCCACACGTCTGGGCGCCATTCTGTTGTAATGAGAGCAGCGGGGCTGTGTCCCGCCACCCAGCCACCCACATGGCTAGCTTATGCCCCGAAATAATTACACGGAAACTGTATTCTTTTAAACACTGCCTGGCCCATTAGTTCCAGCCTCTTATTGGCTAGCTCTTACATATTAATCTGCCCATTTCTAATAATCTGTGTAACCCACGAGCTGGCTTACCAGGGAAGATCTTAACCTGCATCTGTCTGGAGTGGGAGAATCATGGCGACTCCTTGACTCAGCTTCTTTCTCCCAGCATTCTGTTCTGTTTTCTCCGCCTACCTAATTTTATGTCCTATTAAAGGGCCAAGGCAGTCTCTTTATTTAACTGATGAAATTAACACAAAACAGAAGACTCTTCCCCCATCATGCTGTATAATTTTGCATATGTGCACATAAAAGGTTTGAATAGTATATAATGAAATGCCTTGTGTTGGGGCTGGAGAGATGGCCCAGCAGTTAAGAGCACTGGCTGTTTTTCCAGAGCACTTGGGTTCAAATCCTATCACCTATATGGTAGCTCACAACCATCGATAACTTCACAACCAAAGGCTCTGATGACCTCTTCTGGCCTTTGTGGGCACCAGACACACATGGTTCACAGACATATCTATGGAAAAAAATACCAATAGAAAATAATTAAAACAATTTTTAAAGTGGTTTGTGTTGTCTGTTTAAAATTTAGTCATTTGGTACTGGCATAAGAACAGACAGGAGGACCAGTGGAACAGAATAGAAGACCCAGATATCAATCTATACATCTTCGAACACCTGATAAAGAAACAAAAAATATCAAATGAAAAAAAGAAAGCATATTTAACAAGTGGTGCTGGCATAACTGGATATCAACATGTAGAAAAATGAAAACAGACCCATATCTATCACTATGCACAAAACTCAAGTCCAAATGGATCAAAGACCTCAACATAAAGCCAGCCACACCAAATCTTACAGAAGAGAAAATGGGAAGTACACTTGAATGATTGTCACAGGGAACCACTTTCTAAATATAACCCCAGCAGCACAGACACTGAGAGAAACAATAAATGGGACCTTCTGAAACTGAAAAGCTTTTGTAAAGCAAAGGACATGGTCAACAAGACAAAACGACAGCCTACAGAATGGGAGATCTTCACCAACTCCATATCAGACAGAGGTCTTATCTCCAAAATATACAAAGAACTCAAGAAATTGGACACCAAAAGATCATAAATCCAATAAAAAAAATGGAGTACAGACCTAAACAGAGAATTCTCAACAGAGGAATCTAAAATGGTAAAAGACACTTAAGGAAATGTTCAACAAATCAAAACAACTCTGAGATTCCATCTTACACCTGTAATGGCCAAGATCAAAAACACTGATGACAACTTATGCTGGAGAGGTTGTGGGGAAAAGGGAGCACTTCTGCATTGTTGGTGGGAATGTAAGTTGGTACAACCCCTTTGGATGTCAGTGTGGCAATTTCTCAGAAAATTAGGAAACAATTTCCTCAAGACTCAGCAATACCACTTTTGGGTATATATCCAAAGGATGCTCAATCGTGCCACAAGGACATGTGCTCAACTATGTTCATAGCAGCATTGTTTGTCATAGCCAGAACCTGGAAATAACCTAAATGCCCCTCAATGGAAGAATGGATAAGGAAAATGTACATTTACACAATGGAGTACTATACAGCAGAAAAAAAATAATTTTGGATTTTGCAGCCAAATGGATGGAGCTAGAGCACATTATTTTGAGTGAGGTAACCCAGACACAGAAAGACAATTATCACATGTACTCACTCATAGGTTTTTTGTTTTTTTTTTTTTTTTTGGTTTTTCGAGACAGGGTTTCTCTGGTTTTGGAGCCTGTCCTGGAACTAGCTCTTGTAGACCAGGCTGGTCTCGAACTCACAGAGATCCGCCTGCCTCTGCCTCCCAAGTGCTGGGATTAAAGGCGTGCGCCACCACCGCCCGGCCGTTGTTTTTAAACATAAAGCAAAGAAAGCCAGCCTACAAACCACAATCCCAGAGAACTTAGACAACAATGCGGACACTAAGGGAGATCTAATCTACATGGGAAGTAGAAAGTATAAAAAGACAAGATCTCCTGAGTAAATTGGGAGCATGGAGACCTTGGGGGAGGACTGAAGGGGGAGGGGAAAGACAGGGAGAGGAGCAGAGAAAAATGTAGAGCTCAATAAATATCAATTAAAAAAACAATATTTAGTCATTTATCATGAGGCGATAGATGAAATTGTATTCCTCAGTAAATGAGAATTGGCTCAGTGAACCTCCAAGCAAACCAGATTATTTTCATCTGGAAGTAACTCATGGTCTTTCTTTGTAGCCATGGCTGTCTTGGAATTCACTGTGTAGACTAGGCTGGCCTTGAACTCTCAGATCTGCCTGTCTTGGGAATGCTTGGACTAAAGGCTATACTACTAAAGGCTCAGTTCCTTATTATTATTTAGCCTTTGATAGTGACTGACCATTTAATCTTCCTCTTTCCCTGGAAGTAGCTTATACTTTGTCTTGTCCTGATCAGAGCTCTCCTCCTCTCCCTCCCACTCCTCCTCTCCTCATCTTTCTCTGGTCCCGGTGTCTCCTCAGAGGTACCACTTGTCTGGACTGATGTCTACTTTTCTGTGCTGGCATTGCCAAGTAAATTCTGACCCTTGGTGGGCATGGGTTGTGACTGATCTTGCAACACACCATGACAGGGCTCTCTCTGCTGCCCCCATTCCCTCTTTTTGTGTAATTCCAAAGGATTGAAGGCATAGAAGATGCATTGGAGGTCGAAGACAATTTGTGGGTGTCAATCCTTTCCTTCCACCACATGGTTCCCAAGGATCAAACCCGGTTCATCGTCCATGGCAACACATGCTTTACCTACCGACCTAGTTTTCTTTCTATTGCTGGAACAAAGACAGTGACCAAAAACAGCTTGGAAAAGAAGGCTTGCTTTATTTGGCTTACACAACCTGATCACAGTTCATTAAGGGAAGTCAAGGTAGAGACTAAAGCAAGTGGCCATGGAGGAATGCTGCCCACTGGCTTGCTCCCTGTGGCTTGCTCAGCCTATTCTCTTGTACAACCCAAGGTTCCCTGCTAAAGAGTAGCACCACCCACAGTGAGCCAGGTCCTTCATAATCAAGATTTCCTCCACAGATTTGCTCACAGGCCATTCTGATGGAGGCAGTTCTTCAATTGAGAGTCCTTCCCAGGAGGCCCTAGCTGTGTCAAGTTAATTGAAAGCCAGCCAGCACACCCACTAAGCCATCCTGTCGCCCTCACAGCGCTCTTTAATGTTTATTATTTTTGCAGTGTTGAAGATTGAGCCTAGGGCATCATAGATGGAATGCAATGGCTTTAACTACTAAGCGACAGCCTTGCTGCTTTTTTATTTTTGAGATAAGGTCTCATTAAGTTGCTGCAAGCTTGCCTAGTACTTGCTAAACAGCCTAGGCAAGGCCTTGAATCTGTAATCCTGCCTAAGCCTCTGAGTTCCTCATTTCCTTCCTTGAGGCTATGATGGAGGCAGGATTCCCTGGTTGTTGAGAACTGATCCCTCCTGGGACTTCTTCCCGATATATATTATATATATATATATATATATATATATATACACACACACACATTAGGTTGACTCACACAATAAGTATGGATTAGGCAGTCCAACAATGACTATGCAAACTGGAGAGGTTGAGCTGAGCATCTCGTAGCTGCCCAGTCTGTGAAACTGGGTGCCTTGGTAGTCCCAATCTGGCCTTGGAAGCTGGATCCTGGAGAGCTGCTGGTCTGAAGTCCACAAAGCCAAAACAGTTCCGTTCAGTGAAGGATAGTGGTGGCGGTCACAGTAGAAACAGAGTTGATGCATTCGCCAGCCAGGAGTGAAAGCAGTCAGGCAAAAATAGCTGTGATCTCCCTTCAGGCTCTCATCCTCATGCTTTGGCTCATTTTCCCAACCCAGCTACATCACTGCTTTTTAAAGGTAAAATATCCCCATTTCCTTCTGTTGCCTGAGTGCAATAATGAAAACAGTGACTTTTAAGACAACAATGTGCTGTACATTTATGAAATACCTATTGTGAAGTTTAAGTTTAGAGGCCAAGGATTTGTATCTCATCTGCTGTCTCAGAGCAGGGTGAGCAGAAAGTTTGCACTGGTGCTTGGATGGTTGGGTGGATCCAGAGGGTCTGGAGTGCGGGAAGAATTAAGTATACTGTCGGAATATGCATGTGGTCACAGTGCCTCCCTTGGGGTTGGTAAGATTGAGTGTCATGGGTCTGTTTTTGTTTGTAGTTTCTAGATTTTCTTTAACAAATGTAGTTTTTTATAATTAGAAACATGGCAAAAGTTTATACATACATACATACATAATACACACACACACACACACACACATATGAAAATGAATGAAATTTATGCCCTGACAATGCAGAAACATACATGGACAACCCATATATGGCGGTTCTGCTGAAGTTGTCCATGTATTGGGTTTCATGGTCTACGTTGATGAAGACGATACATGTTGCAGGAGGTTCTTCCGCTCCTCCAGCCTATAGCCGCTGAGATACCAGCCCATTGAGGCGTGGTCTCTCTCCCTTTAAAAAAGCGGCCACTTCCCTCTCCTCTCTCTCTTCACTTCCTGCTCCGCTGGCTACTAGACTCCCTTCCTGGTTGCATAGAGGGCTGTTGTCTGGGACGGTGATCTGTAAGTTTTTTCCCCTTTAAATAAATACCACCCTATTAATCATAATTCCAAACTGGTGTGGCATTGTTTGTGACTTATGCCTTCACCTGGCGCCCAACGTTAGGACCTCTCCTTCCCCTGCTCAGCTGCCGGCCGCGAGTTCGGCTTGGCGCGAGCCCTCCCTTCCTCAGCCGCGGCCTGTGCCTTGATGCAGCTTTGTGGCCTCTGTCTTGTGTGTGGTGCCAACAGTTTAATATAAATTATCATGCACTGGCTTTTCTTGCTGCAGTTCTTTATATTTTTCTTTTAGACACCTCAGATTGACTTCAAGTCCCCACGTACCCTATCATCTGCCTCCCCACATGGATTTAAACTCTACAGGCCCGTGTAGTCTCTGCTCGCATGGTTCGCTCTTTTCTGAGTCATTTTTAAATCTCCCTTGCAAGCACAGCTCTTAAGTGGCGCGAACCAGAGCACGCGGTTGCTGGTTGCTGAAAGCTGCAACCCCTCGGGGTGACTCTGTCACCTGGAGGTATACACGGCTTCTTCTCTACCCCTGGATTCTGGGTTTCTGGTTCCGTCTCTGGAATTGATTTAATTACATTTACTTTGTTGAGCAACTTGCATTTCCCAGTTTTTAACAAATACTAGGCGGACTCTGAAACAGGACTGTTTTCGTCACGACTTGGCAACAGTGCCACCTGCTGGAAAATAGGTAATATAGCAGTTTTTGTTTCCAACACGAATTTTACTGTTCTGGTTACCAATACAATGGGATATATCATGCAAGGTTTATATGACTATGGGGATATCTTATTTACTGGTTACTAGGTTTCAGTATTCTTTTGCATATTCTATCATTTAGGAAGAATATGGCACTCCTAAGAACCATACAAGCTTTACTAGAAACTCATGCAGGTCAGGAGATTCAGGATTCAAAAGAGACAATAATAAAGACAATAATAAAAAGACTTGAAAT
>NW_004949098.1:11749314-11752198 GCF_000317375.1 Microtus ochrogaster
AGACAGGGTTTCTCTGTAGCTTTGAGGCCTGCCCTGGAACTAGCTCCGTAGACCAGGCTGGCCTCTAACTCATGGAGATCCACCTGCCTCTGCCTCCCGAGTGCTGGGATTAAAGGCGTGCGCCACCACTGCCTGGCCACACATATATATGTATGTGTACATATACACACACACACATCTGGCATTTAGATATTTAGTACTGAAGATTGAATTTTTTAGATTCACCTGTTTTATGTTTATGAATGTTTGGCCTGCATGTGTGCTTGTGCATCAGGCACTTGTCTGGTGTCCTTGGAGGTCAGAAGAGGGCATCGGATCCTCTGAAACTAGAGTTGCAGATGGTGAGCTGCCATGTGGGTGCTGGCAATCAAACCCACGCTCCCTGAAAGAGAAAAGTTCTCTAAGCTGCTGAACTCCCCAGCCTCTCATTTGCTTATTTTGATATTTTGGCACCTTCAGCTCACCTTAAAAAGTAAGCTTCTGGGGAGAGAGGAGGCAGCAGGAGGGTGCCAGGCTGGAGCAGGCACTGGGACAGCGGATGGGGACCCCTGTTCTGGAGGGCCGAGAAAGAGGTGCGCCCCGGCCCTGCTGACACCAGGCTGAGGCTGTGATGCCTGCTGCCCCTTTAAAGACACTGTTTTCTTCGTTTGCACAAGGGAACAGGATTTTATTAGCTGTGACCCAGGCATAGCGTTAGCATGGGAGCTGGTCCTTGTATGCAGTCCTCACTAATCTTAGATACCGTGGCACACATGGAATCACTCCCAGGACTGTAAACTTACAAAAAGACAGGAGAATCTAGCCCTCTTTCCATGCCCTTTGTTTTCAGTGCTGGGATAAAACCTGGGGTCTAGAGCGTGCTAAGTCAGTGCTCCACCACCAAGCTCCAGAAGCCCTTTCTAGAAGAAGCCCTAGCAGAGAGCTCCTCAAATACGGAACCATAATGGCCAGCGCATGCAGTGCTCACCCTCACCCAGGTCAGGGATTTCCTGACTCAAGAGAAAATTATCATTATTATGTGTATGTTTATAACGGTGGGGGTAGGGTGGGGTGGGACACATGTGTACCATGGCATAAGTCTGGAGGTCAGGGGGATAACTTTTAGGAGCCAGCTCTCCTACCATCTTGGGTTCCAGGGATCATTAGGCTTGGGCAGCAAATATCTCTATCTGCTGAACCATGCCACTGGCCAAATTTTTAAATTAAATGTGCATACATGTTTGTATTTATATGTGTGTGGGTCCAGGTAGAGGCCAAAAGACACCGAGAGGTTGGTTCTCTCCTCCTCCCATGTGGATCGTGGGGCTCAGACTCGGCTCTTCAGCCTGGGGCAGTCAACTTTGACTCGCCAGAGCATCTCACCAGTCCTTCCTGGTTTGGGTTTTTATTCTCTTTTTTGAAAAAGCACAAGCTGAGAATTTCATAATGCCTATGTCTGTGCTTTGGACTGTTTGTGCCTTGTTTCACTTAAAAAAGAAAGCTCTGTATCACAGGCTGTAGTCTCCAAGTGCTGAGATTGTGGCCAGGAGACACCATGACACCGCCTTCAAACTTGTTTGTGTATTTGTTTTCCGTTTTAGTGCTGGGAGTTCAGCCCAGGTTCTGCATGCTAGGAAAGCGCTCTGTACTGAGCCTCACCCACGACCCTTACAACACTTCAGATTCCCATTTTTATTCTTCCGAAGCTTGCATTTCATAGAAGCCTTAGCAAGAGGTTGATGAGGCCAGACAGGCTTCTCCTTGCTGTCTTCTGGGAGCCATAGCAGTTTCTTCCCAGTCCCTGGGGGGTAGGAGCTGTAGGAGCTGGGCATTGCTCTGCTGCATGTGAAGACCTAAAGCCCCTCGGAAGGCTTCCAGAAGACTGCTGTGCCTTATCCCCGAAGGGCTGTGGCAGCGTGGGGCACGCAGGCTGACAGAGGGCTGAGGGCACAGGGTGCTGTGAGGAAGGAAGTAGGGGGTTTAGGGTAGGAGGTGAGGCTCCTGGGTGGGGGGAATAGCTGCTGGGCCTGGGGCCTGTTGTGATGGCAGCTGCTCAGAAGAGCCCAAGCCCCTTATTGGGCCACTTGTAGCTTGAGTAGTTGTGGCAATTTGAAAGAAAATGGCCCCCAAAGGGAGCAGTATTATTCGGAGGTGTGGCTTTGTTGGAGGAAGTATGTCACTGTGGAGGTGGGCTCTGAGGTCTCTGTGTTCAAGCCACACCCAGTGTCTCACACTTCCTCTCTGCTCTGCTGCTGATCAAGATGTAGGACTCTCAGCTCTAGCACCGTGTCTGCCTTTACATCACCCGTGTCGTACCACGGTGAGAATGGACTAAACTTCTGAAACTGTAAGCCACCCCATTAAATGTTTTTCTCTATCAGAGTTGCTGCGGTGTTGGCGCACGCCTTTATTCCCAGCACTCGGGAGGCAGAGGCAGGTGGATCTCTGTGAGTTCGAGGCCAGCCTGGTCTGCAAGAGCTAGTTCCTGGGGCAGATTTCAAAGCTACAGAGAAACCCTGTCTCGAAAGACCACAAAAACAAACAAACAAACAAACAACAACAACAACAAAGAGTTGCTCTGGACATAGTGTCTCTTCACAGCAACAGAAAACTAAGACACTAGTGATATCTCAAGAGAGGACTGTGCATTTTGTCTGGGGGCCCACAGCCTGTTGATGGCAGGATTGGGACCAGAGCTCACGTCACCTCACTCTTCCTGCTTCACCAGGCAAAGCCTGGAACCCTGGGAACTGGGAAAGCCTCCCTCGCTCCAGGTGCCCAGATGGACGTCATAGGGAAGGGCATATTAGACTGAGAGACTTAGTGAGAGCTCCCCCTGCGTACAGGGACTGCCAGTGCCGGGGTCCTTCCTCACGTTAGGAGTGGTGAGCTGGGTGTGCAGTTC
>NW_004949098.1:11752588-11760428 GCF_000317375.1 Microtus ochrogaster
CCCTGCGTACAGGGACTGCCAGTGCCGGGGTCCTTCCTCACGTTAGGAGTGGTGAGCTGGGTGCGCATGCTGGCAGAGCCCTGTCACAGGGACCCACTGAGTTTTACAATCATATGAACAGATGATAAACCACACAGTGAGGGGCTTGCCTGGAGTACACTGTGACCCGGACCCAGATCACTACCAGGGTCCCTTCAGAGACCACTGTTGCCCTTCATCCCCCGGGTCATTTCCTGACTCTGGTGTTAGAGCCACTCCTGGCTTAGAAAACAGTGACCTGGAAAGTTATTGGCCGCAGAGAAGATAGAGTCAGGTGACCATGGTACTCTTGGCATCTGAGGAAGTGGGAACAGCTTAGACAGTGAAGCATGATTTCCCCTGAGGTCTAAGAAAGTTTGAGTTTAGCTCGAATATGTGATATCCTTAAGGTCAGGCAGTCCAGATATGAGGAGGCCGTGGATAGAAGCTGTGGAGGGCTGGATGGGGTGCGAATGACCAGGAGTGGCAATAGGTCAAAACCCAAACAACCAAATAAAAAAGCCTTTTCCTGATGGGGAGCCGGGAGCTGCGCCCGGGAGAGGTAGGGTGACACAGTCCACAGAAGGGGCAAGAGTGGAGCTGGGACTTACCTGGAGACTGAGTTCTCAGAGGTGCGGGCTTTGGAAGCATTGCAGAGGACTGGCCAGGGTCTCACACACTCCCAGAGCCTGCCAGAGACAGCAGCAGGTATGGAGACAACTCTCACTTCAGACCTGCTGCCTGGATACGACCTTCAGGACCTGTGGTGCCACTCTCCAAGACATGGCCTCTGGGATCCCCGCCCCATCCTGAACTATAACCCCACCACCGGACACACACTGGCCACTGAACACAACCACAGCCTTCAGCTGTCTCCCCCGCCATCTGTTTGCTCCCCTTCCACCTTATTGTGTTAGGGTTTTTGCTGCTCTGTTCTGTGGGTACAACTAGTGCTGGACTGCTGCACCTGGGCTGCCGGGCTTTAAGAGATGGGGTTCCTAGGATCCTGAACCATGAGGGGTGGGGCTCCAGGAGCAGAGAGAAATCCTGGGACCAGCCAAAGGGGGGGCGTACCTGGCAGGTGGTATGGGCATTCCGGCTCCTGGGCACCAGGACCAGCAGCTGGGGTGTGTGCCGTTCCACAAACTGCTCACACTGAGGAAAGACAGATAGACAATATGTAGGTCCCAGTCTATGGCAGAACGTATCTGTCCTGTAGTCCTGGCCTTCTCACCTCCCCTGGCCACTCCGTTCCTTCTGACAGTGGGCATGCGTCTGTCAGTGTCTGGGTGACCGTTCAGACTCTATCTAAGGACTGGAGAGATAGCTCAGTGGATGAGGTGCTTGTCCCCCCTTTGGAAGACCTGATAGAGGGGCTCATAACCATCCTTAACTCCAGTTCCAGGTAATCTGCTGGCCTCTTGCAGCCTCTCTGGGCACTGCACACACATGGTACCCATACATGTATAAACATGAAACACATACACATGAAAAAAAAAAGACCCCACCTAAGCCTGATTGGCTGCAACTGGTTTCTGTGGGGAAGGCAAGGCCCTGGACCTGGCTTCTGGGAAGAGACCGGTGAGCTTGCCTCACTCACATCAGTTCATGTTTGCCCAGCATGCATGAGGCCGTCAGTTTAAACTGCCTGGAGCACACAAAGCTGAACATAGTGGAGGTCTCAGTACAAAGGAGGTGGAGGCAGGAGGATCAGAAGATCCTTCAGTGTCAGGTTAGGTTACACGAGACCCTCTTTCTAAAGGAAGTACTTTTCTACTTTGGTGAGGGAATTTATCATAGGTTACAGAACCATAAATCTCAGTTCTTCTTTTAAAATGTCTTTTGCTTGTTTTGTGTTTTGAGGCAGGTTTCTCTGGGCAGCCCTAACTTCCCTGGAACCCATTCTGTAGACCAGGCTGGCTTCTAACGCAGAGATCCGCCTGCTTCTGCTTCCTGAGTGCTGGACTAAAGGCATGCACCATCACCGCCTGAAAATTGTGTTTTATTTATTTATACGTGTGTGGGCGCACGTGTGCTCAGGACAGCTTACAGGAGTTGATTCTCCTCTTTCACCATAAGGATTTCAGGGATTAAATTTAGGTTGTCAGACTTGGAGGCAGTACCAGTGAGCCATCTCACTCAGTCCCCTCCCCGTTTCCTCTTGTTCTCTTCCCTTTCTATCTCCTTTTTCCAGACAAGGTCTCATGTAGCCCAGGCTGACCCTGAGCTCATTCTTTATATAGCTGAGGCTGACTTTGAACTCCTGATTCTCCTTTGTCAGCTTTCCAAATGCTAGGATTACAGGCCCCCACTACCGCATTCAGCTTCTAGCCCTCACGTACAGGTGGACTGCTCCCAGCTGAGTTACAGAGTGAGCAGGCTGGGACAGGGAGGATCCTGGGAGAAGGCTGAGTTCTTTTCCTGCTCCAGCTGGCCCCGGCTTTGCTCATTTTCTGTTGCCTATCAGACACTGTCAGATGCTGCCCACCATGGGGGTAGCATGTGGCCCACCAGGGACACAGGTTGGCAAGCACACTGGGGTGATACCAAGAAAGGACAGCGGGACCCTTGTCACTTGGTGCAAAGTGCTGGGACTAATAGCACTTTGAACTTGGCCCATGAAGAAGGCCTGTTGATGGCTGGGATCCAGTCCAAGTCTGTGTGTCTACAAAGCCTCTTCTGGTTCAGCCACAACCACGTGTCAGTCCTACTCATGTGCCCACCCTGTACCTTTTGCCTGTCCAGCCAGAAGCGAAGGCAGGCCTGGCGCATTGTCTGTGGCATCGCCTCTTCACTTGTGTTCCAAGCCCTGGTGATCACGGCCTTGCAGAGGTGGCACTCAGTGTCTTGTAGTGGCCATTCTTCCACCGGGGAGTCCAAAGCCGGGAGGGCTAAAGGGAAAACAGTCAAAACTGTACTTCAGGGTGGGCATGGAGGCACATACCTTGCCACGCCAGCACTTGAGGCTGAGGCAGGAGGATCACACCAAGCTTGAGGCCAGTCTCTGCTCTGTAGTGAGACTGTTTCAATCCTTCCCCCAAAGCTGACATACACAAGTGTTGGTTCTGGGGCTGGAGAGATGGTTCATTGGTTAAGAGCACTGGCTGCTCTTCCAGAGGACCTGGGTTCAATTCCCAGAGCCCACATGGTGGCTCACAACTGTCAGTTATTCCAATTATAGAGGATTCAGCTTCCTTTACTGCCTCTGTGGGAACCAGGCACACCCAGGGCATATAGATGTAGATGCTGGCAAAACACACATACCCATACAAATAAATATATAAATAGTTAAAAAAAAGTGTTGGTTCCTGTCCCCCACCTTGTCTATGTACCCTCCTCCTCTATATGTGCGCTGGAGCTCTAAGTCAGGAAGAGGACCAAAGGAGGAGGGGTGGGGGGATGAGAGCAGGCTTACCTGGGTCAATGACGTTCTCAGTGGCGCATCGGAGGACAAGGCCACAGACTAGCTGGGGCACCACACGGCCCAGGAGTGCATCGAGTAGGAGAACTGTATAGCGCTCAGCCAGGCACTGGCAGATGCCACCCACCACCAGGGGTACCACGTGGCACACCTGGGCCACAGCCACGGCCAGCACACCCTGGGGTGGAGGTGGAGAAAGGACAGCATGGGACCTTCCTCTGGCATATGAGTGGGCACCCCAGGCACACTCCTTTCTCCCTTCTAGGAAGGCGAGGCGTGCTGTCCACAGGCCACTGAGCATCCGAGACAGCAGCGACTCAGGGGCACACCTGGAGTCTTTGAGAGAGTCAGCAGTTGACACCAGACCCAGATCTGACTACAGTTGCTTTAGAGCCACTTGAAAAGGGCAGCAAGGCCAAGGCTTCTGACAGCCTGGCCCAAAGCTAGAACTCCAAGCCCATTTCCTGAGCCAGGGCCACCCTACTTCCCCATGGTCATCCATCAGGAAGACAGACAGTTCCTTTCATTGGGCCAGACAGATGACGGGGTCTTTAAGAGCCCCTGGGAAAGCCATGCTTCTCCCACCTCTCGCCAACTTCAGGACCTCTAAGCTGAAGGGCATCAGAGGTCACAGATGTGTGGCTCTTTCCTTTATTCAGCCCACGTGACAAGCTAGCCCCAGTGCCAGGAGGTTGAGAAAGGAAGAGGGCTCAGCGTATGGACACCTCTGGAGTGTGCGGTACTTCCAAAATGGGGCATGCTGCTTAAGGCACCCACCTGGGATCATCAACCCACATGGCTCTCCTCCTGTTATGGTGATATAAGTCAACAGTCATTGTAATCAGTGAACAAGCTGTTCACTGGTGACCTGGGCTCCACCCTGGGCTCCCTCCCTGGCCTTATCCTCTCTCTGGTCCTTGCTGTCTGGAGATGATGCTAAAATGGCTTCTGACCTTAGGAAGCCTTGCTGGGCCTGCTCCCCTTTCTGGAACACTTCAGCCCTGCATCCCCTGCCCAGCTCTCATCCTGCCTGGCCATTCAACAGTTTTCTGATCAATTGAACACCCTTCCCTGACAACAGACCCCCCACTTTGCTGACTGTTCTCTCTCAGCTCTTCTGCCGCTGTTTCCACCGGTCCACACCTTGTCTCTTCATGCTTTTTCTCGGTTCTTGATTCAGTCTTCCGCCGGTGATGCTCAGGCTGGTTTGACTGGCCGTTTGTTTGTTTATGCATGTGTATGTTCTTGTATATGTACACTTGTGTGTGCAGGCATGTGGAGGTCAGAGGTCAATGTAGTGTCTTCCTTAGTCAATCCCCACCTTATCGTTTTTTTAAAGATTTATTTTTATTTATATATATGTGTGTATCTGAGTATGTGTATGCTACATATGTGCCGGTTCCCATGGTGCCAGAAGAGGGCGTTGGATTCCCCAGAGCAGGAGTTGCCTGACAGGGGTGTTGGGAACTCAGCTCAGCCCTCTGGAAAAGCAGCAAGTGCTCTTAACTGTTGAGCCATATCTCCAGCTCCTCTATCTTGTTTTTTGAGACAAGGTTCCTCACTAACCATGGAGCTCACCCATTGGGCTAGGCTGACTGACCAGCAAGCTCCAGGGAGCTGCCCATTTCTTCCTCCCTGGCGCATAGAGTTCCAAGAGTGCATTGCTATCCCCAACTTTTTATGGATGCTGAGGATCTGAACTCAGGTGCAGCCAGGATGTTTCTCACTGAGCCATCTTCCTAGCTCCCCGAGCCCCTTCCTTCTTGATGGATGCCTTTGGCTCATCAGGACCTTGCTTCTGCCTGGATCTTGGATTAATTGTTACTTCTTCAGAGCCTCCCCTGGCCTAATTCCCATGATTTCATCTGTGTGACCCCTCAGCTCATGGGGTCTATAATCTGCACCTTCTTTCCACAACACAGGCTTCAGAAAGGTGGGGATGTGTGCCCTGCTGTGAGTCTTGAGTGACTCCATTTGGGCAGTGTTTATAGGGCATGACCATTTGTGGGCAGAACAGCCCAGGGCTGATGAGGCCACTGGGAGAAGCCACCATGGGTTTGGAGCACAGAGGGATGGAGATTACTGGTGGACATTCAGATTTGGAGAAATTAATGCATTCTTTTCCTACAGGGACCATCAGAGCTTCTCAGCCTTCGGATGGTGAGCTCCTGGAAGAGAAGGCTGGCCCTGACAGACTCTCCTGTATCTGAGCCTCAGGTTCCTTGGGTAGGGACAAAGCGTGGGTGTCTCCTCACCCACCTCCTCACAGCTTTCTTGGTGTGTTGAGGTGAGGGAAGGTGCTGCTATTAGGGACTCTCCTGAGCTCTGTGGGGTTCTGGGCACTGAGGCCTTACCTTGGGAATCACAGTTTGGACCCGCTTGATCAGAGTCCTGCAAAGCCAGCAGAAGGGCAGAGGGATGGGGAGCTGCTGCTCAGAGAGGTCCTGAGGAAGGAAGGGGTGAGGTGGGGTTAAGGTTGGTGCTTTCCGAGCCCTGCCGGTTTCACCTTGCCTTCTCTGTCTCCTACTTTAAGCTCTGCCTGGTGCTTTTTGTCTCTTTCCAGCTCTGGTGCTCATGTGGCCACTTTAGCCTTCGGGATTTTCCACAAGCGGCTGTTGGCAGGTGAGGTGGGGAGAGTTGACTTACCTGTGTGTGAGGCCCAGGCCTTGCCAAGAGGGCCCCTGGCAGCGCAGGGAGGATCAGCTTGTTCAGCAGAGGATCTGGAATAGCATCTTGCATCCCTGAATCCTGTTCTAATTTAGCCTGTCCCAGTGGGCACAGGCCCACATGCTTGCAGATAGCCTTTGGGTTCTAGGGCACAGAAAGGTAAGGGCTGTTAGGATCAGGAGGGAACCCCTCACTGCCCAGGCTCTGTTCAGGGACAAGGATCACAGTCTTTGAGCCTGGACTTTTGGGGAGCAGGCTGGGTGGGAGGCTCCATTTTAGGATTCCAGGAAAGGGACAAAGACAGATGGGATGATGTAGGGCCATGGGGCAGGTGTCTGGGGAAGTGTGAATGCGTGTGAGCAATATTGTGTGAGAATAAATAAGATTGAGGGTGTGTGAGAGAGAGGGGATGGAGGGCATGTCTGGATGGCTGCAGTATGTTATTGAGCAGGTACACCGGATCTGGGTGTCTGGATGAAGGAACTGAATTTCTTATAACTGTAGTGGGAAGTGTGTGTGTGTGTGTGTGTGTGTGTGTGTGTGTGTGTGTGTGTGTGTATGGATATGGGTGTTCATGTATATGACTGTGTGGGTGCTGTTCTCTCTCTATTTCCGTGTGTGTATGTGTGTTAGGGCCACTTATACAGGAAAGTGACCACTTAGGCATGTGAGCTGTGTGGCAGGTGTGGCAGGCAGGTCAGGGTCCTCACTATCTGGCTCTGGAAGTAGTCGATAACCAGGGGCAGGTAGACATCAAGCACTTTTCGACACCGGGGTACGAGCAGCTTCAAGGGAAGGACGTCACATTCTTGTTCCAGGAACTTCCGGATTGTGTCCTGGGAGGGCAGAGAAGGGAGGGTTAACCTGGCCTTTGTGAGATCTACCCCACCAGAGTCCCCTGATGCAAGACCTCCACAATGGGTGTGTGTGGGCAAGTGTGTGTATGAGTGCATGCAAGACCTCCACCGAAGCACACTGGGTATGTGTGGGCAAGTGTGTGTGGCCTCGGCTCACCAAGGCCAGAGGCGTCAGATCATCCTGGAGTGACTGCGGTCGTAAGCTGTCTGAGGTAGGTCCTGGGAACCGAACTCAGGTCTTCCAGAACATATGTGCTCTTAGCCATGGAGCCATCTTTCCACCCCCTAAGCTCAGTTTTATGAACCTACCCTTGGGTGGATGAATCCACATGGAGGCCTCACCTCAGCCTAGAAACACCTTCTGGGGAGCTTGTTCCTTCTCCTCACTCTGCCCCTTACCCCTTGCCCCCTAAACTTCACCCAGGTCTGGTTCCCATTACCTGGAAAATGTCTTCCTTGGTCATCTTTATGAGGAGGTGGACAATATCCTCACACTCTTGGCACAGGTCATTCTGGAAAAAGGGTCTCAAGTGGAGCAAAAGAGTTGAGGTGTGCTCCTAGCTCCAGGGAGCGTGACTTTCTCAGACACAGGCTGACAGATCCCTCTAAGGCATAAGTATCTACCCCTCATCCAATCTCATCCTGTTGTGTAGATTCTATCCCATTCCATTTGGTCCATCTCATTTTATCCCATCTTCTCTGTTGTATCCCATCCCATCCATCCAGTTCCATCCTATCCTACCCCTTCCCATCCCATCCCATCCATCCCATCCCATCCATCCCATCCATCCCATCCATCCCATCCATCCCATCCATCCCATCCATCCCATCCCATCCCATCCCATCCCATCCCATCCCATCCCATCCCATCCCATCC
>NW_004949098.1:11760528-11765946 GCF_000317375.1 Microtus ochrogaster
CCATCCCATCCATCCCATCCCATCCCATCCATCCCATCCATCCCATCCATCCCATCCATCCCATCCATCCCATCCCATCCCATCACATCACATCCCATCCCATCCATCCCATCCCATCCCATCCCATCCCATCCATCCCATCCATCCCATCCCATCCATCCAGTTCCATCCTATCCTACCCCTTCCCATCCCATCCATCCCATCCATCCCACTCATCCCATCCCATCCATCCCATCCTATTCCTCCCACCCATTTCATCCCAACTCATTCCATCTAACCCCCATCCATCCAGCTCACTCTACTCTTTCCCACTTTTTATCAGCCTCTCCCATCCATTTACCCTGTTTCAGGTCATCACATCTATTTCATTCTGTTCAGTTCCATCCATCATTTTATGCCATACTATGCCATACCATCCTCCACACCACCCCAGCCTCTGTGGGAACCCATTTCCCTTATGCCCATTCAGAGCCCACCCTGATTCCTCCTTTCCAGATCCCCAGTGCATCCTAGCGCTACTCACAGCTCCTGCATGCCCCCAGACTTCCTGTAGGCAGTGCCCCAGGGCTCTGCACTGCACTGCTTGCTCCAGGTTTTGGCACCAGAATTTAGGACCCTGTGCACAGTCCAGGGATGAGGCCGACCCGACAGCTATAGTAGGGGTCAGAACAGCTTTCATCAGGATCCAGGATACACTTGGCACTCTGCCTCCACTCCACCTCCAACCCAGTTCCATGTCAATCATCTGAGTCCTCCTGCCTCAGTATCCACCACCTGACCTTGGACAAGCCCCTAGGGCCTCTCTGGGTCAGCCGACTTGTCTTTAAATTCAGGAATATGTGCAGCCTGGGATTGTCGTAGGCACAGAACTGGCTCAGTAAGTGATGGAGATGCCTCTGCAAGGGAGGCTGGGAGACTCACCTGCACCTGGGCTGCAGAGTGTGGGCAGCAGCAGCAGCAGCAGCAGCAGCAACCACTGCAGTAGACGTGACTTGGCCATAGTTGCCTACTGCTTGGCACACTATTTGAGGCATGCTCTTATAGTGGGGGAGAGGACCTGGGGGCTGGACTCCATGGGAGCAAGCTGACCTCAGTGTTTGCCTGGGTCTTGAGAACCCTCCAGGTGTTTGATCCCAAGCCTTCTCAGCAGGGTCATGTCTGTCACCTCCCCTGTGCTGGCTGCTGTTCCTATTCCTTTCTCTTGCCCTCCTCCCCAGTTTCTGCAGCCTATCTCTCGGCTCATCCCCAAGGGGGTCTTGCTTAATCCCAGCTCTCTGTGTAAGGGATGTTGAGGCAGGGCTGTGAGTGGGGTGAGAATGAACCTCTCCAGCCCCACCCCAGGCAGTCCTTATGCAATGCTCTTGAGAGCTTCCTGCCTGCCTCTTGATACAGGGTAAGTGCCGGAAGGGCACACCCAGGGTCCTCCTGGGGCTGCCTAAGCCTCACTCCCTCCTTACTTTAAAAATTCTCTGATTCTATAGACTCTGGTTGGTGCTAGTGAGAAGAAATTCAGACAAAACAAGATAATGCCCTGTGAGGCTGAGGCAGGAACCCCAGTCTGGGAGGATTTCTGTTTCCCCTGTGGCTCTCAGGTAGCTTTGTCCAGAAGCAGATTCTTATGCCCCTTAACCACCCTTCCTGGGTATGAGATGGGGCTCCCCTGAGGCCATGTCCCCCACCTGACTGGGCCCCAGTGAGACAAGAGTGGGCAGTAGGATACTGCTGTGCCCCACCCATCAGAAACCCCTTATCCAATTCCTGCCATGGCTTTCTCCTTGGGAAGTGCTCCAGTGCTCCCAGGCTGGGAAGGGTGGGAGCTAGTCCCGTGATGAGATCAAGTAGCTGGATGCACGATGGTAAAGAGACATACTGGAAGTGGCTCACGGATTCATTTGGTTTCTGTTGACTTCAAGGCCTTGCCACCGTGCCGAACAGTTGCCACAGTGAGGATTAACCAAGGCTGTGTAAAAATGTGTGACCAGAGATTATGAGCCCAGTGGCTTGGCTAAAATCAGGATAAGTTTGAGGCCAACTTGATCTACATAGCAAGTTCCAGACTAGACAGGGTTCCAAAGGGAGCCTGTCTCACCCTTCCTGACCCCAAAGGCAGTTTGTTGTTATTTATTATTATTATTGTTAGTTATTAAGACAGTATTGAGTCCAAACTGACTTCAAAGTCATTATGCAGCCAAAGCTGACCTTAAATTTCTGATTTTCTGCTTTGCCTTCTGAGTGCTGAAATTACAGGCGTGCACCATCACACCTGGTTCTATCTGCGCTGCTGGGGATTGACCCAGGGCTGAAATTACAGGCGTGCACCATCACACCTGGTTATATCTGCGCTGCTGGGGATTGAACCCAGGTCTTTGTGCACGGTAGGCAAGCAGTCTATCCCTGAACTATATTCCCGGCTCATGAATTAGCCTCAGCCTTGGATCAATTGATTTCCATTTTGCCTCTTGCCAGTCCTGTAAGAAGGCCACTGACACCCAGACATCCAACCCTGTTGAGAATCTACCTCTGGAACTCACTAATGCCCACAATGGTCTGCAGCTCACAGAGATCCACCTGCACCTGCCTCTGCCTTCTGAATGCTGGGATTAAGGGAACACACTATTATGCCTGGCTACATATATATTTATTGTAAATGTTTTTATGTAAGTCATAGTAACCAAGACTGCCATTTACGGGTCTGGAGAGGCTCTGCTTATGAGCACTGGCCGCTCTTCCTGAGACTCTGGGTTTGATTCTCAGTACCTGCATGGTACCTTAGAACGGCTGTAACTTCAGTTCAGTGGATCTGGTGCCCTCTATGGGCACTGTACACATATGGTGCACAGACGCACACAAGCAGGCATGCAGGCAAAACAACCATACACATAAAATAAATGTATTTCAATCTCAAAAATATTTCTTTTAAGGATTATCATTTAAGACAACGAAAAACAAAACTTTAGGATAGTGTGACCAGAATGTTCTTGTAATAGCTTTAGCTAATGTAAATGTGTTATACAAATCAGCCAAGGGCTAAAGGTAAAACTGGGAAGTAATGCGTTTGCTTAGCACACACACGGTCTCAGTTTCCACCCTGAACACTACACCAATCAAACACCACAAATCAACCAAGAGACTAGAGATGTAGCTCAGTTGGTAGAATGCTCTCCTAGCACGCTTAAGACCTTGGGTTTGATCCCTGGTACCGTGAAAACTGAGCCTGGTAGCATATGCCTGTAACCCCAGCACTTGGGAAGTGGAGGCAGGAGGACCAGAAGTTCAAGGGCATCTCTGGCTACATAGTAAGCTTGGGCCAACCTGGACTACATGAGACCTGAAAGAGGGAAAAAAAGGGTGTGTGTGCGCGCGCACGAGCGAGAAGCTCACCAGGCCTAGGCTGAGCCAGGCAGTGGGACTTGCACAATCCCCTCCAGGTGACCCTGCTACTTGCCGGCTACCGTACCAGAGCCCTCAAGGTTCTTTGCACATACATGTTTCATTTTGCTTGTGTCACCATGCAGCAGAGCTCTGGTCCATGAAGTCATCCAGGCTCCCAGACTTCTCCCTCTGCTTGGTTGGAGGCTCACAGGCCTCCTAGGTCACCCACGTCTGCCTGGCAGCATCTAGGAAGAGTGGAAGACAATGAGGGAGGTTTTAGGGACCAGGACGGATGTGGTGTCTGCCACGGAGCCTACCATTCTGTTGGCACTTCACCCCAGGGAAAGCGAGGAAGGGGTGTTCTTAAGAAAGTGATGAGATCTGCTTTGCTTTTTTTGTTTCTAGACAAGGACTCAGGGAGCTTAGCCTGGTCTCAAATTTGATAACGTAGATGACTTTGGACTCCTGATGCTCCTGCCTCCACTTTCTGGGCGCTGCAACTGATGGGTGTGTGCATTGCCATACCTGGTTTATGTGGTGCTGGGATCACAGATGTGTGTCCACCATGCCTGCCTAGCTCGTGTTTCTCCAGGCATCCCACTGTGCCACTGAAGACGCCTATGATGTCTTGTGTGGCATGACTGTCAGACACCCCCCCCCCCCACACACACACTGGACAGTCCTCAGGACCTTGATAATAGCTCCAGAGAGTTCTTTGACTAAAGACTAATGCCACATCTGTCAAGTAATGCAGACAATGCCAGCAGAGGTGATATTTCTGCTACGTTTTGCGTTTCTTGTTTCTTTCTGCCTCTTGGTGGTCCTTGAGGGCTTTGATGGCAAGGGCAGAAACCTGGGCCTATGCCTTCTGATGGTCCATCTTGCTCAGGGTCAGGATAGGCATGACACTGCCTTAGACACCGGGGCCTCTCAGGTGCAGATCTGTGATGTCACTGGGATGAGACATGGTGTTGGTGATGGTGTCAGATGAGTCTGGACCTGGTGTGGACTTGGCCTTTTTGGCATGTGGACCGAAGTTCCCAGAATAAGGTAAACATGTGTTCAACAGCGACGACTGGCTACTTAGAACTGTGGGCCGTGGAAAGCTGGACTGTCAGAGATCCACAGCTAAATTATCTCCTCAAGAGCCTTCGTCACCTGTGCCAACAAGCTGGAAACCAAAGCCTACGCCTTTTTCTTTGTTTTAAAAACATTTATAAAATTTTAATTATGCATATCTCTATGTGGATTGGCACGGGTGTTAGAAAAGGGTGGATTTGGGGCTAACAAGGTGGATCTGGGGTTAAAACCGCTTGCTGCTCTTCCAGAGGACCTGTTAATTTGGTGCTGAGAGCCAAACTAGGGCTTTATACTATCTAAGCATGCGCTCTACTCCTGAGCTACATGCCCGGTCCTGAAAATACACACTAAGCTTACTAAATTGTATCTTTTTTATTGTTTATTTATTTATTTTTTGAGGCAGAGTTTCCCTGTAACTTTGGAGCCTGTCCTGGAACTAGCTCTTGTAGACCAGGATGGCCTCGAACTCAGAGATCCGCCTGCCTCTGCCTCCCGAGTGCTGGGATTAAAGACGTGTGCCACTACTGCCCAGCCACTAAATTATATCTTTAAAAGGACTTATTTTGTTTTTAAGTATATGTGTGTGCCTCTGGGTGCTTTCCATGTGTGTGTGCCTTGCCTGTGTGTGCAGGTGCCCTTGGATCCAGAAGAAGGCATTAGATTCCTTGGAGCTGGAGTCATAAGTGCTCATGGGTCACCTGATGTGGGTGCTGGGAATCAAACTCAGGGTTCCTGGAAACTAAGCAAATGCTATAAACACTGACCCATCTCTCCAAACCCTAAATTGTATCTTTTGAAAAAGATTTTTATCTTTATTGTGTGTGTTTAAGTATACATACAGTGTGTGCACCTGTATGCATGTTTCTTCCCCGATTACTGTCTCTTCCTTTGAGGCAGGATCTCTCCTTGAAGATTACTGTCTCTTCCTTTGAGGCAGGATCTCTCCTTGAAGATTACTGTCTCTTC
>NW_004949098.1:11766046-11768562 GCF_000317375.1 Microtus ochrogaster
GGATCTCTCCTTGAAGATTACTGTCTCTTCCTTTGAGGCAGGATCTCTCCTTGAAGATTACTGTCTCTTCCTTTGAGGCAGGATCTCTCCTTGAATGTAGACTCCACATTTTCTTAGCCAGGCTGGCAGCCAGAAAGCTCTAGTGATCCTTCTGTCTCTGCCGGTCTCAGAGTAGGGGCTACAGGGGTTCAAAAGACTCCTGTCTTGGTTATGTTTACGCTGAGATCTGAACTCTGGTCCTCATGATTTCGCAGCAAGCCCTCTTAACCACTGAGCCATTTCTGCAGCCCTCACATGTCTCTTAAGTGTATTATGTTGTTTATATGAAGTAAGAAATACAGATAAAGCACTTTTCTGCTTGGGATGTTTGATGTATCTCGGGGAACATTTGCACAGCTGGGTCACAAGTTGAGCTAACCTTTCTTCTTGGAGAATACCATTTCCTCCCTGTGGTAATAAAGTGGAGAGACGTCTCTGTGGTAGAGCTTGTGCTTGTGCAGTGTAATCCCTGCACCACAAACCCCATGAACATAAAATGTGTCTTCTTGATGGCTTTCATGTGGCCAGGTCTGAGGTTCTGGGTATATTCTCATTGCAAAATAGATCCCCAGGACATTGTCATCTTGCAGAGCTGACACTCTGTACCCATTAAATTCCTTTTTGTTCCTTTCCCAGCATCTGATAACCATCGATCTTTCTGCTTCTGTGAATTTTTTTAGGGAGGTTTGCTTTTGTTTTTCTAGTGCTGGGGATTGCTCTGCCAGTTCACACACACACAGACACACACACACATGCACACACACGCACACACACGTGCACACACGCATTTCACACACACACACACACACACACACACACACACACACACACACGTTTTAGTAAGTGCTCATGTAGCCCAGGCTATTCTCCAACTCGATAAGTAGCTGAAGATGACTTTGAGCGTTGATCCTCCTCTGGGATGGCAGGCCTGTGTCACTGTGCCCGGTTCATGTGGTACTTGAACACAAGGCTTTATGCATGCAAGATGAGCACTTGACCAGCTGAGCTACACTCCAAGTCCCGTGTCTTTGAACTTGACAACTTTGGATACTGAATAGAGATGAAATGGTAAGTGGGATGTTGGCTTTTTCATATGAGTTTGCTTCACTTAGCTTTATGTTCTTATGTTCATTTATTGAAGAGCATGCATTAGGGTTTCCCTCCTTTGGAAGGCTGAAAAATATTTCTCTGTGTGTTCACCATGTTTTTTAAAAAAATTTATTTATTTTACATCCTGATCGCAGCCTCACCTCCCTCCTCTTCTCCCACTCCCTCCCCCCTCTTCCCTCTGCTCTGTTCTTCCCTCAATCCACCTCTCAGAAACAGGCTGGGAGGCCATTAAATAAGGGGCCTTTTCTGTTTATTTTTCAGATGCTCTGTATCACGGTGAGGCTATACCCTCTACCCTTACATTTCTAGTTTGTTGAGTGTTCCTGTTAGGGGTACATGCCCCCATATTCATGTGTACAGAGTCTAGAGGCTGTCTGATTTTTTTTAAAACCACTCCCCCACTCCCTTATAGGGTCTCATTGACTAGTCAGAAAGCCCCAGGGATCTGCCTGTCTCTGCCTTCCAGCATTGCAAGTGTGGTAACCTCTGTGGCCCACTTGTCTTTTTCTACACTTAGCAATGCTGTTTTTTTTCAACTTTTATAATCCTCACGATGCTTTCTTGTAAGCCTGATATGGCTAGTGATAAAGGTTGTGGTGAAGCCTAAAAGCAATAGGGATTTTCTTTCCTGTGCGGGCAGCTGTGAAGCTACCAGGGTCTAACTGCTCACTGAAGGAAACTGGTCATCTTTTCCTTGATCGATTACTATTTCAAACTGGGAACCCAAATAGGATATGAGACAGGTCACATCGCATGCTTTTACCCCAGTGACACAGCCCTGGGCTGCCAACTGGAGCAAATGCTGACACAGATATGTATTTTCCAGGATTTTTTGTGGCCTTGTATAGAGTGACCAAAATAGACCTCCTCTGCCAGTCCACCAGGAAATTGGCACCTGCGAGTTGTGGCTGCTCCTCTGTTACATAAGAGAACAGCCTGCAACTTGTTTTTCATTCCTGTAAAACCCCGCACCAGTGCTGAAGTCCCAGCTGTCATCGTGTCCTCTAACATTGCAGACCTGGGGGTTGGTACCCAGAACACTGAGGGCAAGGCCGTGTTCCGAGGCAGCTGACTGATATCCAGGTGACTTCGGTAAGAAATTTGGTTCGGTGCAAGCTAAACCAGACAGTCAGTGGAGTGCAAGACACTTTCCACCCTCTGCCTGTGGTGGTAGGCAGACAGCAAATCTCATCTTACACTTCAGCTCAACACTGTCATGTTTGAGAATTTTCTGGAGCCTTCCGAAGCACCTGTTGCTGGATGGACATCCGTTTCAATGTCCTTCCTCTCCTGTCCAGTTACTACTTGGTTTTTGTTGTTGCTGTTTCAGTTTGGTTTTTTTCTTTCTTTTTTTTTAATTTTTTATA
>NW_004949098.1:11769098-11783540 GCF_000317375.1 Microtus ochrogaster
TTTGGACACCCTCAACACCAGCTCCTCCAGTCTTTGGACACCCTCAACACCAGCTCCTCCAGTCTTTGGACACCCTCAACACCAGCTCCTCCAGTCTTTGGCCTCTTCCTCCTCTGCTTCTCCTCCCACTAATTTCACTAGTACTGCCTGCACACTCACGGGAACCTTACCAGGGACCACATCTCTATCGAAAAATGGCTCCCTCTCCCCAGCAGCCATCAAATGCAGACAGCTCCTCAGCTAGAGGTGGGGCCTCCTGGGCCTTGCCACTGTCCACGCTGGGATCACCGATCTGACTGGCTTGGTCTTGTGCAGGTAATGCGGTGCAAGCCCGTGAGTGCTGTAGCCACAGCATGTCCCAAAGACAACACCTCCTGGCACTCCCCAACATCCTCTGGCTCTGCCATGCTTTCTGCTGCCTACTCCTTTATACTTCCTGGGGCTTGTGAGATGGATGTCCTGTGCCCAACAGTGGCATATTCTCAGCATTTGAACCAGTTAGGGGTCTCTGTATTGACTGGTTCCCACTGGAAAAAGAAGCTTCTCAGACCAAGATTGGGAGTAGCACTAATCTAAAGGTATAAACAAACATTTAAAAGGCAATTTGACAGCATGTTCATTTAGTGAAACAACATTAGTAGGTCCCCCAAGGGCCTATGACTTACCTAACTCTGGGCTTTGGGCCAGGCTTACAGAACTGGGCACGAGTTCCCACCTACGGAGCAGTCCTCAGAAGCCGGTTGTTCAGCCCCTAACAGTCATGCCATTATTTCTCCAGTGGGCAGGTTAGCATTGTAGCGTGCAGGATCTACTGCTGGGTAAATCCACGGATGCTATCTCTCCTCCAGAAGCCTGCATTATGAAAGCTATCTAGCAGAGAGGAAATTTCAGATTCAGCTCAATTTCTTTACATCCTGCAACCAAAGTGTGTTTGTCAATAAGGTCTTACCATCTGATGGTTGTGGTGGGAACAGCACTTGGGAATTTCTTATATAAGAAGTTCAGGCACAGCCAAAAACCCCTTGTGCCTCAGAAAATATTCTTCCCGGGCTGGGGATGGGGATGTAGCTTAATTGGAAGAGTGCTTCTCTTCCAATTAACAGGTTTGATCCCTAGCACTGTAAAAATAGGGCATGGTGGCACACACATCCTAGCACCTGGGAGAGAGGGCAAGAAGGTGGGAAATTCAAAATTATTCTAATTCAAAGACATTCTTGGGTATACAGTGAGTTCAAGGCCAGAATGAACGCTCTGTGTGTGTGTGTGTGTGTGTGTTTGTGTGTGTGTGTGTGTGTGAGAGAGAGAGAGAGAGAGAAAGAAAGACACACAGAGAGAGAGAGAGAGAGAGAGAGAGAGAGAGAAAGAAAGAAAGACACAGAGAGCAGAGAGAGAGAGAGAGAGAGAGAGAGAGAGAGAGAGAGAGAGATTTTCTTGTCCTTTGTAGCTTATGGGAACCTTGGCATTATCCAGATACACATCCCAGATACAATCCAAACGAAGAAACTAGGGCTTATCCTTCCTCTTTTCTTTAAGCCAGCATTTCTCCACAGGGCTCGCTGTGGTTAGACTTATCTGCCACCCTAATGACCCATTGTGTGTATGAGGAAGTCTCTATCTGATATAAGTATCCTCAAACCCTGATGAGATTCCTGTTCTAACCCACTGACAGCTTGGCCAGGAGCCATTGTGGTGCCTGAGATGGGGCCCTGCTGATCATATCAGGTCACCTGCCTAGGAAATAATAGAGGAGGACCTGCTGAACCCCGTGGTTTACTATCTAATAGAGGGACTGAGAAAGGCTGTTCTCAAACTATTAACTCTAACAAATTGTGTGGGAGGCAACACGGGGTGCTTCAGTTAGTGCTGTTCTCTTTCAGGGTAGCTAGCTGAAGCCGTGCACAGGTGTCGAATCTGGACCCTGAGCCAGGCAGGCTAAGAACTCCTGATGGTACACGTGTAAGCCAACCCTCTTCTGTTGTTAGACAATAAGCCCTAGTCTCTTTTCATACAAACTCCAAAAACTTGCTAGACAACCTTGCCAAACTCTAAATTGTGCTATTGATTGCCAAGGCCTCTTGACTCCGGTGCACAAGAACTGACCTCACCTATAGTCCTAGGCTAGCTCTGGAAAATTCCGACTTCCCTTGCCGGAGGTCACCTGAGTCACAGTTTTATGGAGGAAGGCCATAGGCTTTTGGTGTATGCAGTAGTTTCAGAGAGGCCATGAACTCTGGCCTCTGTTTTCGTGTTGAAACACAATATTTGAATAACCCAAATCTGTTCTCCTAGCCATGGCCACTTATATTTGCCTCTACTGTAAAATGTCTTATTTCTTGTTTGTCTTGGTACTAGTCAGCTCCGGATTTAGCCTTATTTTCAATAAATTTGTGGATTAGCTCAAACTCAGAAATGGTGAGGTAAAGGGTTTTATATGGGGACCTTAGAAAATGTATTTTGAGTGTTTGCTTTGGCAGCACACATGCTAAAATTGGAACGATACAGAGAAGATTTGCACGGCCTCTATGTAGGAACAACACACAAATTCATAAAATACTCCTTGTTTTTAAAAATATATATTTTGAGAGCCAGGCATGAAGGCCTATGCCCATAATTCAAGCATTTAGGAGATAGAGGCAGGAAGACCAAGAGTTTAAGGTCATCCTTAGCTATAGCTCTGAGTTTTAGTCCAGCACAGGCTACACAGTGGAGGTGCTGTCTAAAAAGATAAACAAAAACCACTTTCAGAACCCCTCCCTGATTCAGGGGACAACCCACTCCTCAGAGCCTTGTCTGCTAGCTCTTCAAAAATGACACACACACATGCACACACAAAGACACACACATAAGTGAACACACAATGCTCACATGCACACATAGATACGCACACATAGGCTGCATATAAAGTACAGGAGGTAGGGCGCTTGCTTTGTATGCTTTAAGCTGTCGGTTGCACTTGCACAAAACAAATCACAAAAACCAGAAATTGTATTTCAGAGAGCACGGGTGTTGATAGTTAAAATCGGTGCCCTGAGGAAGGAAGAGAAGGTGGAGGGTATATTGAGCAAGCAGTGTTGAGTGTTTTCATGAGAGTAAGAATTCCTGGGCTGGAGAGCCAGCCGAGAGATGAAGAACACTTGCTGCTCTTGCAGAGGACCTTGCTTGGGCTCTTAGAATCCGCATCCAGGTGGCTCGCAGTCATTTATAATTCTAGTTCCAGGGCACCTGACATCCATCTCTTTGGGCAGTCCCATGACATGGTATACATGCATATACATAAAGAAAAATAAACAAATTCTAGAAACTTTTGCTGGAGTTGAGAACAGGTGCAGGTTCTCATATAGATAAATGATAATAAGTGATAGAAGAAAAAGAAAATTATATATATGTATATATATATATATACACATACGTACATATACATTTGCAAAAACAAGTTTATGGCCTCAAGATCCATTTGTTTTTTTTTTTAAAGATTTATTTATTTATTATATGTGCAACATTCTGCCTCCATGTATGCCCGCACGCCAGAGGAAGGCACCAGATCTCATTACAGATGGTTGTGAACCACCATGTGGTTGCTGGTAATTGAACTCAGGACCTCTGGAAGAGCAGCCAGTGCTCTTAACCACTGAGCCATCTCTCCAGCCCCAAGATCCATTTGTTTTTGTTTACCTACCTATGTGTGTGTATGAGTATGTTTCGTGTGTGCGAGTGTGTGCACATATGTATGTATGTGTCTATCTATGTATTTATATTCTATCTAAGGTTTCTGAGAACATGTAGTCTTATTCTAGGTGCTCATGTAGAGTGATTAATGTTCACCTTCCCCAACAACAGATGTTGGGGAGACTCCCCACGCAACCTCCAAAGGCCATTTTGGGAAATTTTCCCAATGTTATTTTCACTCTAATTTTCCTTTTATTTTCACATATTCCTGGGTCTCCTCCCAGACACCCTTCAGCACTGTTCCCCGTGCTTGAGAGCACCGTCATGCTGGAGCCTTTTCACAAAGAGTTGCAGGTGGAGTCAGTTTATTTGGTAGACACTAGGAGTTTGTGTATTGTTCCCCCTCCCTGCCCCAAGCTCCACATCCCATAACCTGGAGTAAGAGGCATCCTAACTGTAGCATTCTCAGGAGCACTGAGTGGGATAGAAAGACAGGAAATGGGGGGGGGAGAGTGGGTACAGGTGCTGCTGCCAAGCTTGATGACCTGAGTTCCATCCCTGGGACCATGTGGGGAAAGGAGAGAACTGACTTTCGGAACTGACTGAAGTTGTCCTCTGCCCTCCATAAAAACTTTTTTTTCCCCCTGTGTAACGGTTCTACCTGTCCTGAAACGTGTTTTGTAGACCAGGCTGGTCTCAAACTCACTGAGATCCGCCTGCTTCTGCCTCCTAAGTGCTGGGATTAAAGGAGTGCACCACCACCGCCCGCATAATAAAACATTGTTAAGACAAGAAAAGTTATGGAGACATGGACGAGTCAGAAGCCCCTTACTCAGGAATCTGGAATCCAGCCAGAGGCTTCAAGACAAACAGTAAACATGGCTGCTTCTAGCGACAGTGCCTCTCAGCAGGGTTGGTGCTGATGTTGAGGCACGATGCTCGTGGTCTAGAGTCTGACTGTATGAGTGCTCCCTGTTCTTCCCTGAACAAAGCATCGCCTACGATTCCTTTTGCAAAAGGGAGTTCTTTAAGATTAGAAAGAGCTGGTTATGGTGGTGTGCGCCTTCAGTTCCGGCAGAGGCCGAGGTAGGCGGGCCTCTGTGAGCTTGAGGCTAGCCTGCTCTCCACAGTGAGTTCCAGATCAAGCAGTCTGCATAGTGAGAACTTGCTCCCCCCCCCCAATAAAAACCTTAAAACAAGGCCTGGAGGCATGGCTCAGTGGTTAAGAATGAGTACTGGTCTATGAGTACTGGGCTTTCAGGAGACCAGAGTTCAATTCTTAGCTCTCACATCAGGCTGTAACTCTAGTTCCAGGGAGATGCTTCCAGCGCGAGCGAGAGAGAGAGCGAACAAGTGTGTGTGTGTGAGAGAGAGAGAGAGAGAGAGAGAGAGAGAGAGAGAGAGAGAGAGTTAGTTCCTGTATTCATTTATTAAACATACACATATATATTAACTTTTTCCTTTACTCTTTGTGTCTTTCACATTATGCTTCTTGATCCCATTCATTTCCTATCCCTGCGTATTCAACCTTGCAGGCCCCCCAAAAACCTATGTTTTGTTTTTAGTTTTGTGAAACAGGCGCTTTGGAGCCTGTCCTGGAACTTGCTTTGTAGACCAGGTTGGCCTTGAATTCATGGAGCCTTACCTGTGCTAGGATTAAAAGCATGTGCCACCCCTGCCCAGCTAACATATTTTTTTTTTAAATACTCTATGTTCTGGCTCATCTGGAACTTGCTATATTGACCTCCAACTCACAGAGATCCACCTGCCTTCCCGAGTGCTGGCCTTGAAGGGGTGAACCACCATACCTGGCCAGTTCCTATATTTTTGCTTAAATTTTAAAATTTGCTTAAACCTCATGCTTCACTTAATCATTAAACCTTGTTGTGAAATTAGATCCTTTGAAAAACAGAGCTGAGCTGCTGAGCATATCCAAGCCGCTCTGAAGATGTCTAATTGCAGCTCTGGCTGCTGCAAAGCCCTCTTATCTTGGGTGTGCGGTGTTCTTTTGCTGTGAGTCACTCTAGCTAAACATCCTGCTTAAGTGAGTCGCGCACTTTCCTTATCTCCTCTTAATAAGCTTACTTACTTTGCCTCACTCTGCTCTGTTTTGAAATTCTTTTCTGCAGCGTAGGCAGGGATCTTACTTTCCTTTAGTGGAGGTCCCTGAGCAGCCGGGCCTCCCCACTTCTGCTGACAGTGCCGCACAACGTAGCGCCTCAGCCATTCCGGTCCCGGAGTCCTAACTTACGGGAGTCTCCACAAGCTAGATAGAACCAGTCACCCTCAAAATCAAAAAGTAGTGGTGAGCTGTAGGCCAGCGGGTCAGCCGAGCTGCACCCCAGACAAGAGGGACCGAGCGCTCCAGCCCTGTCTTTAGGGGTACTGATGTGAGCTCCACGGTGATGGAGGGAAGGGGATGAGAAGAGTTTGTGGCTAAGCCGCCATGCTCAAGCTGTGGTCTTGTTGGACTCTAGCGTCCAAACACCGAGAAGGAGTCATCCCCAGAGACGATCTCATACACCACAGCCGATGCAAAAGCATGAGGATTTTATTAATTCTATCATGACAGGGTCTCCCAGCATTCGGGAAGCCAAGGGACCCCGAATAGCGGGTACAGTCTACTTTTAAAGGGGCCACAGAAGCAAGGGGAGTTGTTCTTTGACTATTCTGATTGGTTTATTTGAAAGGGCTATTACCAATAATTGACTGGAGAGCTGTTGCCAGATCAGATGAGGTAAGAGGTCATTTTGACCCCGTTTCCCAGGGGACCGAACCAAAGCATACGTATATGGGTAATTGTTCAGGAACTGAGTACGTGCGAGTGTAGCTGTTAGGTCCTTGGTTCCCAGGGGAGGAGGGGAAGCACTATGGCACAGAGGCTGAGAGGATTCAGAATTGTCAAAAATGGCTTCGGGATTGTCTTAAAGTCTTACAGTCTGACCAATCACCGTGTCAGCTCTGTTTATACTGATGTTGAGGGGACAGTCACAGAGGCAGGGGAGTAGGCGTTGGGTGCTGAGGGAATGCGGCTTCGCAGAGGGATGCCTTCAGGATCTCTTTGCTTATGTTTGTCTGTCCGGTGATCCAGGCAGTCTACATCCCGAGAGCACACATCCTGCAGAGATGGCACCCTCAGAAGGATGGAAACCTGGCATCTCTGCTCTGGCCACCTGCTTGCTGCTGCAGGTCTGCGCGTTCACCGCACATGGAGTGTCTCTCTAACATAACTCAGCTCCCTTCAATGCTGAAGATGCCAAGAGAAGTCACTGACTTAAGCCTGCAGCTACTGTAGATTCCTTGCAGGTTGGGCCACCCCACAGAAAGGCCTGTCACCCACGATGGTAGTTAGGAGCACCCTGGAGCAGAAGGGACATTGTGGAAACTGGACTGGTCCCCTCAAGGGACGATGATGCTAAAGAAGTGTTGGGCCACCTTGCAGGACCAGAATGGAGACAATCAACCAGACGACACTTGAGTTCTTGCTCCCTGCCCCAATGCTTCCTCCATAAAAGCTGGAGAGTGACTTCATGTAGTCAGGCTTGGCAGCAGGTGCCTTGACCCACCGAGGCATCTCAATAGCCCACTTTCTTCCTGTTATTCAGCCTAGGACCCCGGCCCACGAGATGATACTGCTCACATTTTAATGTGGGCCATCCAACCTCAACGACCCAGTCTAGAAACTCCATCACAGATGTGCCCAGAGAGCAGTCTCCAGGAGATGCGAGATTCGGCAGCTAGAGTCAACATTAAGCATCACTTGCTAAAGCAGGGTTTCCTTTCCATCATGGAGTCACTGTCTTCGGTTATGGGAGCAGCTGTATCACGGGGTGATCTATTTCCAGGACAGGAATTCCTTTCCACAGCAGGTGACCCAACCTGAACATAGATTTTCCAAGTCTCAATCAGAAGTTGCATCAGGCTGTTGGCTCATCTAGCAAATCGAATGAATTCTTTTTATTCTGCCTCAGGGAGAGGCAGGGTTGTGTTTGGCCCTTGGTTGGATTTTTCCAAGCAAAGGGATGGAAGACTCTCTCTCTCTCTCTCTCTCTCTCTCTCTCTCTCTCTCTCTCTCTCTCTCTGTTTTATTTGAGTCAGGGTTTTCAGCATATAGCCCAGTCTGGCCTCAAACTTACAGTACGATCTTCCTGACTTCTTTACTTCCTGAGAGCTAGGGTTATAGGTGTGTACTGCGATACCAAAGTTGGAGGAATTATTTCTTTCTCGGGATGAACTGACTTATGTGCACAGTCCCCTAAGGACAAGCCACAGAAACCAATACTGGCTAATTTAAGAAAATGAATAGTCATGGCCACTGTGGGGTAAGGCCTAGACCCAAACTTAGACAGACACAGGAAGCTGGAGGGAGGAAGATCTCATTGGTCTTGTTTGTCATGTCTTTTTGAGGCAGGGTCATGCCTCAGTCTCCTGAGGGATGGGCTTACAGGTGTGTGCTACCACACAGTGTGTGGTCATGGGACTTGCAAGAACCTTACCCCTTTCCTGTGTTTTCTGCTCCAAAGCTAGGTTCTGCCAAAGCAAGGGCAGCTGGCAAAGCTTTGATCTCAAGACTGACTGGGTGTTGGGAGATGTGGGAGTGTTTGGCAGGAGACACAGAGATCCTTCAGCTTGGGGTAGAAGGATGGAGCACTAGCTTGCATATACAAGGTGGTCCAGATGATTGCCAAAGGATGCTATGGCGACACTAAGGAAAAGGCCAAACACACGTTTCTTTTTCTTTTAAGTGGCAGGCAGGGTCTTACTGTCTGGCTTTGCAGCCTTGGCTGCCTTGAGCTCAGTGTATAGCCCGGGCTAGTGTTGAATTGGAAGCAATCCCAAGTGCCATTGCTCTTGTGGTGCCAAGAGGGTGAGGTCACCATCGTACTTACTAAAAGGAAGCTGTTTCTCTGACAGGGGTCAGGAACTGGAGACTTGCCTGGGCAATGGAGACCCTTGTGAGACCCGCCCTCAGTTCACTCTCCTCAGTGACTGAACGCACTCACCCGTCAGCTGTTGTCGCCTGTAGCCTGAGGGTTTACTCTTTAGTGACAGTCACTCAGAGGAAGCCAGGTCCTTGCCTACACCGCAGAAAAGAATTTCAGGGGTCAGGGTCGAGCAAAGGGTGCTTAGTAAGGAGAGATAAGAGACAGAACGCGTCAGATTAAGATCGGAGGCAGGGGAGACAGAGGAGGAGGGGAGGGAGACAGAGACAGTGAGAGAGGAAGAGAGATGGGGGGGGACACAGAGACAGCAAGAGAAGGAGAGAGAGACAGGAGAGGGAGAGACAGAGACAGAGAGAGGAGAAAGAGAGACAGACAGACACAGAGAGTGAAAGAGACAGGAAAAGAAGGGGAGAGACAGTAAGACTGGGATGGATAGACACAGTGAGAAAAAACAGAGACGGGCAGAGAGAGACACAGAGACAGAGAGAGAGAAGGAGAGAGAGCTCTTGTGAGCACATGTACCTCAGGTCCCTTCACTGTGGCCACACACACACACACACACACACACACACACACACACACACACACACGATTCAATGGTTTGCAAAGTTAAAATTGCTCAAAAGATATCATTTGCTATCTTTTAAAAGGTTTAAAGAGTAGGCAAAACTTAAAAATTAAATGCAAAAATATGAGCTGGTATCTCATTTCTCTTTTGTTAAAGAATTTCCTTTGTATAAACGATCGGTAAGACGTGGTTTACTCGAGACTCAACTCAAGGCCGCAAATACTCCGCCCCTAAGTCGAGTTTGTTGTTGTTTTTGTTTTGAGATTGCACTTCTCCTTCTGAAGCCTTGGCTAGCCTACTCTCCCTCCGCTTAGCTCCCGCTAACCTTGAACTCACAGTCTCCTCAGCGCGCCCCCACACCCAGTCCAGTGTCGGCCTTAGCGCCCTGTGTGAGACGTCTTAGGGAAAAGGAGGTTAGTAGGCAATTTTGACTTTTTCAGTTGCAAAGCAACTCTTAGCCAGCAAGAAATGCCACCATGTAGCTGGGCGGTGGTGGCGCACGCCTTTAATCCCAACACTCGGGGGGCAGAGGCAGGTGGATCTCTGTGAGTTTGAGGCCAGCCTGGTCTCCAAGAGCTAGTTCCAGGACACACCAAAAACTACAGAGAAACCCTGTCTTGAAAATCAAAAAAAATAAAAAATAAAAAAGCAACGTCACCATGTTCCAGGGTGCCCAGTTATTTCCAGTTCTATGTCTCCTTCATAGCTTCTGCCTCTGTTTCTCTTTCTGGCAGGGTCTCTTGTATCCCAGCCTGAACTCAAAGTGGCTGGGTAGCTGAGGATGACCTTCGGTTTTTGAACCGTGGTGGGATCATGGGCTTCCGTGACTGCACCTGCTTTATGTGGTTCTAGGGATGGAAACAGGACTCCGCCCATGCTCTACCAACCGAGCCTCTTTCTCACCTCAGGCTGGCTTCCTAATGATTCTGTCACCCAGCTGGTCTCAGACTTGTGATGATCCTCCTGCCTTGGTCTACTGGCTATTTCTCCTGCTTTCTGTTCTGCCTGGAACAGACACCCAGAACACTGTGTGTGGGTGACACCCAGAGTACTTATCCTCCCTTGTTGTTCATGGAGCAGCACCCCAAAGGGAGAGGTCATTCCATGGGTACCGCTACCTCTTGAGTAGGAATGTCTAACCTGTGGCTAAATTGATGTAAGAGTCTGCCGTAGGCCCGAACTCCTCATCTACCTCCACCACGTTAACAGCAACCGTGTTACCACGTTGTTTTGCTTCATGCTGAGATTTTCCCCCAGGCAGTGGGCAAGGTGGAGTTCTGTTTTTTTGTTTGTTTGTTTGTTTGTTTTTTGCTTTTCAAGACAGAGTTTCTCCGTGTGTAGCTTTGGAACCTGTCCTGGTACTCGCTTTGTAGATCAGGCTGACCTCGAACTCACGGAGATTCACCTGCCTCTGGCTCCCAAGTGCTGGGATTAAAGGTGTACGCCACCCCTGCCAGGCATTCCAGTGTGTTTTGTAAGTTCTCCCTGGGTTCTGGGCCTGGGTGGTGAGTAGGGTGTGGAGAATTTTCTCTAGTTCCTGCCTGGCTAGGGCACTGCTAATGCATCCTATTACAACCCCACCTGCTCTTGGGATGACCTTCCAAGGCCCTGGGGACTAAGCCCTATACTCCAAGGAAGCACTTTTCCTTGCTGACGCTGGGAGTAATTCCTGGAATTGCTGTAGGTGCTTCACATGCGGGTGTTGTGCAGTAGGTTATCTGTTTGTCTGGACATCTGCATACCTCTGTGTGTAGCGTACGTGTGAGTACATGTTTGTGTGCATGCATGTGGGAGAACACAGGCCAATGTTGAGTATCACATGCTACCTTTTATTTTGAGACAGGGTCTCCCCGCGCCCAGAGTTCACTGATTGGTTAGATTGCTGGAGATTATCTTGTCTCTGTGTGCCACTACCTCCTTCCAGGCCCGAGGTTATAGACAAATGTGCCATGCCCAGGCTTTGTGTGTTTGTTGGGATTTGAACTCGAGTCCTTATTCTTGTGAGGCAGGCACTTTACTGAATAAGCTATGCCCCCAACTCTCTTTCTATGAAAGTTGCTTTATGTTGTGGGTTCTGTCTCATAGTTTGTATGAGGAAGATGATTCTGATGTTGATTGCTTGTTCTCTGTAGCACATCGGGTTGTTTATTGTGATGACTCCCTAGAACCAGGATTCAGATGGGTTGCTGCACAGACCTTTGATACTTCATTCAGGAAGGTGGCACAGCAGGATTGTGTGTGCAGGGTCAAGCTGGGTCAAACTGGGTCTCGCTGGGTCAAGCTGGGCCACACTGGGCTACCCGGTGAAACCCTGTCTCAACTTTAAAGCAACAGTAACAGAACAGCAGCAGGGGTTGGGAAGGTGGCTCATTGGAGCACTCATCCAGCATGCATGGACACCTGGGTTTGATCCCTAGTACCTCATAAACTGGGTGTGGTGATGCACCCCTGTGTCCCAGCACTTGGGGGGGGGTGGAGGCAGGAAGAGCAGACGCTGAAGACAGCTGCTTCATGGTGAGTTCAGGGCCAGCAGCAGCAACAAAGCCTAAAACGCAAAAGGACCAAAAGGGGGAGATGAGGAGGGAAGGAAGAACCCGCTTTAACACCGTTCACATGCTGCCACCTACTGGCAGAAAACCATGTTTAGCCTAATTATATAATAGTTTTTTTTTTTCTCTTCCAAACTCTTGTTCTTCCTTACATCAACTGATATTATGGGAATTTTTCATCGCAACAATTAGGTTTCAATTTTCAACCAATTGAGTTTTTTTCTGTAACCTGGGCATGATGGCACCATGCCTGCAGTCCTAACACTGGAGAGGTGGAGGCCGGAGGACTAACACCAGATCCCGAGTGAGTTTGAGACTAGTCCGGGCTACATGAAACTCTGTCTCCAAAACAAAACAAGGGGTTAGAGATGGCTCAGCAGTTAAAAATGCTTGCTCTATCATGAGCACCAGATCCTCCCAGCACCCACAATGGGGGACTCACAAAGACTCGTAACTCTATACCAAGGGAGTCAACACCCTCTTATGGCTTCTGTAGGTACACACACACACACACACACACACACACACACACACACACACACACACACACACCAAACACAGATACACATGCACACAAAAAAAAACCTTGAAAGAAAAACAGCAACAAACCCACAGATGGGTACAGTGGTACAAACTTGGGCAGAGGCAAATGGCTCTCTGAATTTAGGTCAGCCTGTCTATATCACAAGTTCCAGGTCAGTCGGGGCCACATAGTCAAACCTTGTCTCAAAAAGCAAAACAAAATAAGAATAATAAGCAACCACAATAAAAAAGGTTTTAGAACCCTTGAAAGTTTTTTCAAGTATATTCCACAATTAAGCAAGTAAGTAAGTAAGTAAGTATCTGCTGGGTGATGGAATCCGAACCCATGCAGCAATCATACACCTGCTGTGTTAGCTTGGATCTCAGGCACTGGTATGCGCCAATGATTTTACACACAGAAATGGTCAGACATAGGCACTTCACTGAACAGGTTGGATCTAAGTCTATGGATGGAAATATTGGGAACAAAAATTCCAGAAAGTTTCAGATAACAAGACTTCAGAGAGTGAAAACTTATCTCAAACAACACAAGACTCAAACAAAACAAGATTTGCCACTTGATGCTCTTAAAACGGAGACGAATCAAGTCTAGACACAACTGGATGGAGCCTCCAACCACTTCTGGCCTCCTCAGTGTCTCTCCCGAGCATGTGAGCATTGCTTGCTTGGGTCTTGTTTGTGTGTGTGTGTGGCAGGGCCTACTGTGCTGTGTGTATCCTGTACAGGTACAGATGTTTTTCTTCTCATTATTAATTCCTGAAAACATAGCATTCATTTTTATTTTTAAAATTGTGTGTGTGTGGGGGGGGTGTTTGGTCCATCTGATGCCTGTTCAGCACATGTATGTTGTGATGTCAGAGAGGGTGTTGGGCTGTGGCAGGGCAAAGGTCTCAGACAGACCCATCTTTGGTTTAATCCGAAACTGACCCCTCTTTTCTATCCCCATGTGAAAAGTCCTGTAGGAAAGTAGCCAACCCCATTCTAGAAATACCCCAGCTAACCACATGTTTTTGGCTTCTGTTAAACCACTTTACTCCTATTTGTCTGTCTGTCTGTCTATCGTCTTTCTGTCTGTCTGTCTGTCTGTCTGTCTGTCCATCCGTCCGATCATCCGTCCAGTCCAGGTTGCCCTTCAGTTTGTTATGTAGCTGAGGGTCTTAAGCTTCCAGGTTCTGCTGGGATTCCACGGGTGAGTCACTGCACTGGTTTTGTGTGGCTCTGGAGTGGAACCCAGAACATTGAAAATGCTAGGGAAGCACTCCGTTGACCAAGCCACACCCCAGAGACCTGATGTCATCTTATATTAGGATGACATAAATTTGTGGCTGTGTCAATTTTGATATTTGTAGGGTATCCAGGAACTGGGCCTGAAAGACAGCCAGAGATGGCTTGATACACATCCTAGCTGAGTTCTCTTTGACAGAACCTTGTAATGACTCTTTCTCCGTCCTGCCAGCTCACAAATAGAGACGTGGAGACTTTTACTATGAAGGCTCAGCCTTGGCTTGTCCCATTGGCTCTTATAACCTAAATTAACCTGCTTTTATTAATTTTGTTATTTATTAACAAAATTAATAATTTTTAAATTATTAACCTATATTTTACCACGTGGTTTTTTTTTAACCTTTATTTCATTCATTCTGTATGTCTGACTTCCTCTCTCTGCCTGGAAGCTCTGCCTGTACCTCCTGCCAAGCTATTGGCCATTCTAATCTTTATTAAAGCAATCACAGCAATATATTTTCACATAGCATACAAATATCTCACAACAGACACCAGAAACAAAGATATCCTGGTACTATGAGATTTTATTTTTTTGAGACAAGGTCTCCTGTAGCTAAAGCTGACCTTGAACTCACTATATAACCAAGGATGACCTTGAACTTTTGACCCTCTGCCTCTTTGGCCCAAGTGCTAGGTTTATAGTCATGTGCTGGGGATCAAATCTAGGGTTTCATGCACACTAAGCAAGCACTCTGTCAACTGAGCCACATTCCCTATGAAATGGTTTTAAATTTACATCTATCTATTATCTATCTATCTATCTATCTATCTATCTATCTATCTATCTATCTATCATCTATCTATTATCTATCTATCTATCTATCTATCTATCTATCTATCTATCTATCTAGCTATTATCTGTCTATCTATCTGTCTATCTATTATCTAT